>NW_027315768.1:33555660-33643160 GCF_026437365.1 Eucyclogobius newberryi
GCCTTTTTTTTCATATTTACGTTTTGTTGTGTCATGACATTTATTTTGGGGGGAAAGTATTGATCTGTTTTTCAAGCTCTTTCTTCTCTCTCTCTCTCTCTCTCTCTCTCTCTTTCTCTCCCTCTCCTCACAGTCACAGTGGAGACTCGTTTCCATGGCGGTGGCTCTGCTTCTGTTTCTGTTTGTCTCATTCATCAGTCTCAAAAACCACCTCCAGAAAACATTTGTGCCGACGCTTCATTCTTCAGCCGCTACAGCGTGTTTTATATCTGTGTTTGAGGATTTCTACATCACAGACTCAGAACGTGACCTTTTCCATCCTGGAACTGAACTACTACAGCTTAAATACTATCTATTATCATAGTTTCATCTAGGTTAAGATTTAGTCCTGGTTTAGTCTTGATTTAGTCTTGATTTAGTCTTGATTTAGTCTTGATTTAGTCCTGGTTTAGTCCTGAGTCCTGGTTTAGTCCTGGTTTAGTCATGGTTTAGTCTCGGTTTAGTCTCGATTTA
Organism: Eucyclogobius newberryi; assembly: GCF_026437365.1. Lineage (NCBI taxonomy): Eukaryota > Metazoa > Chordata > Actinopteri > Gobiiformes > Gobiidae > Eucyclogobius > Eucyclogobius newberryi. The sequence goes on from NW_027315768.1 coordinate 33,556,174, forward strand.
GTCCTGGTTTAGTCTTGGTTTAGTCTCGATTTAGTCCTGGTTTAGTCCTGGTTTAGTCTTGGTTTATTCCTGGTTTAGTGCTGATTTAGTCTTGGTTTAGTCTTGGTTCAGTCTTGGTTTAGTCCTGGTTTCGTCTTGGTTTATTCCTGGTTTAGGTTGCTGATTTAGTCTTGGTTTAGTCTTGGTTCAGTCTTGGTTTAGTCCTGGTTTCGTCTTGGTTTATTCCTGGTTTAGTGCTGATTTAGTCTTGGTTTAGTCCTGGTTTAGTCTTAGTTTAGTCCTTAGTCCTTGGTCGGTCCTCTGGTTTAGTCCTTTTAGTCCTGGTTTAGTCCTAGTTTAGTCTTGTATTTAGTCCAGATTTAGTCCTCTTGGGTCCTTGGGCTTCGTTTGCTGCATTAGTTTAGTTTTAGTTCTAGGTTTAGTCCTTCAATGCTTTTACCCAAGAGCTAGTGTTTAGTCCTTGTGTCATTTATGTATTGATAATTATCAGGAAGATCAATGCAAAAATAAATACATAATAATGAGTCAAATTCAGTGAATTCTCCATTTCAAGATGGAGACACAGAAAATAGAAAAAGCATTTGGAACCAGTTTTTTAATGTAGCAATGACATTTTGATAAGTTATAGTCTTTGGATAATATGATTCAAGTGCTTTTTTTAATTTTGTATTTTTTTACATATTTCAAATTCAATCCTGGTTTAATCAATTATTATTTTGTGTGATTATTTGAGGATTTATTAGGAATGTGAAATTATTGAAATGATGAGGGACACAAATCAAACTGTCCCCGCACTACGAGACAAATCCGACCCAAAACCGAATCATAACGAGCCAAATTCGGTTAATTCGTCGTCACAAACGGGCGAAAGAGAAAAAAGGGAGAGAAAGCAGACAGCGGCGGCGACTGTCCATGGTGCTGAAGGGTCGCTGCGCATCACTTGACAAGGACGTGTTCTCCTCTATCCCTCGGTCAAAAAAACAACATTTCCTCTCCTCCTCTCCATCCCTCCATCTCCGCGTCTCCCTCTCTCCACCAAACACACAACACAACCACTTTCTTTCTCTCTCTCTCTGCATTTCTCTCTCGTTTAGCTCCCGCGTTACAAATGGCCTCTCCGGGAAAAACGCACACTTCCACGGAACATGACGAATTCGCTCGCGGCCCAATTACGCGTGACTCCGGCCCGGGAAACTGTTGAACAAAGCCCGGCATTTGCGTTTACGCCGCGTCCAGAACCCGCCATTCCCGCCGCCACTTCCTCACGCGCGCTCCGTTTGCAAAGTTCACGCGTGGAAACGAAGGGAAAACCCGCGCGTGCAGAGGAGGACGTGGCGCTGATGTGCGGGACTTTGAGGGGGGGGGGGGGGGGGGGGGGGGGGGGAGCCGCGTGCCATCGGATGAAGACGCGTGGACTGTAGATGTAGAATTAAAAAAGGGTCTTACCGCGTCGCGTGGGCGTTCAAGTTGGCCGCGGTGGAAAGATCCCGTGTCCGCGTGAAATATTCCCGCGCGTAAAATCCGAGTTGGAGAGCGGCGCGTGCGGCGGAGCGGGAGAGCGGGTCAGCCGCGGGTTTAGAGTCAGTGCTTCAGGCAGAGCTCTGGTGGAAGACGAGGTGGCGATGGAGGAGAGGGAGGGAGGAGAGAGAGAGAGGGAGGAGAGAGAGAGAGAGAGAGAGAGAGGAGAGAGAGAGGGAGGGGAGGAGAGAGGGAGAGGGAGGAGAGAGAGAGAGGGAGGAGAGAGAGAGGGAGGGGAGGAGAGAGAGGGAGGAGAGAGAGAGGGAGGAGAGAGAGAGAGGAGAGGGCGAGAGAGAGGAGAGGGAGGAGAGAGAGGGAGGAGAGAGAGAGAGGGAGGAGAGAGAGAGAGAGAGAGAGAGAGGAGAGAGAGAGGGAGGGGAGGAGAGAGGGAGAGGGAGGAGAGAGAGAGAGGGAGGAGAGAGAGAGGGAGGAGAGAGAGAGAGGAGAGGGCGAGAGAGAGGAGAGGGCGAGAGGGAGGAGAGGGAGAGAGGGAGGAGAGGGAGAGAGGGAGGAGAGAGAGAGGGAGGGGAGGAGAGAGAGGGAGGAGAGAGAGAGAGGGAGGAGAGAGAGAGGGAGGGGAGGAGAGAGAGGGAGGAGAGAGAGAGGGAGGAGAGAGAGAGAGGAGAGGAGAGAGAGGGAGGAGAGAGAGAGGGAGGAGAGAGAGAGAGGAGAGGGAGAACTCATCAGATAAAGTAATAATTCGATTTAAAACTCACAGAAAACATGAACTGAAAATAAACAAAAGACGAGTAAATAAATCGTGCTCTTTGTCCAAACGTCAAAGTCGGTCAAATTTGTCCATTTTTCAGATTAAGTTTGAATGTATTTTGTATTTTATTTTTTAAAGAATAAACCTGGAACATAAAGACGACACGACCAGAGCTCAAACTGACTCAAACACAGCGACTCAACCAAAAGAAACATTTACATTGAAATAAAAATCACATTTGGTCCAAAGTCTCTCAAATTTGTCCATTTTCAGATTGAGTCCAATGTCATTTCCCCCCATTTGCCTGATGTCTGTCCCGCCCTTGATCGTTCAGAGTGGAAACAGTCTGCAGCGTCTTCATCTCTAACATTACAAAACACGACTCTTCATCCGTGTTCTTCTCTTTCACTTTAACATATTATCAATTCATTTACATAATTAATTCCCTTGAAATGTCTGATTTATTTGTGTTTTTAATGCACATAATAATTATAAATCTGTGTCAGTTGAAATGTTTGTCTTACTTTCCCTTGTACATTAGAACATGTTGTGTTTCCCCCAAAGAGAGAATAGAAAAAGCAGATTTGTGAATAAACAGTGATAATAAATAATGCAGAGCTCTGATTGGTCGCCCGGTTCATGTCCCTGACCACGCCTTAAACCACGTGGGTGTTAACAAAGTGCGAAAGGGACGAGTTAGACGCACTTCTTAAATACCAGAGTGTTGTAGAGAAGTCAGTGTAAATGCTCAGGGAACACGGGCTGTGGCGCCCTCTGCTGTTCGCTCTGAGCATTACACTCTCCACAACATGACACAAGAGGTTGTTTTTGTTTTTATTATTTGTACTCAAGTAAAAGTACAGTTACTCATAATCAGGCGGTAGAGGAGACAAACATTGTACTCAAGTGAGGAAAACTGTAACATCTCGTTTACACCACAAATGTGAAATTAAGCTCAAAATCTGAAGAACAAAATCAAAGGAAACAATTAAATCATTTCATATTGTAAACATAAAACTTTTGTCGTTTGTAGATTCACCGACGCCTTTGCTCGAGTGAGACACCGTCACTGCAATAAAGATATGATATGTAGGAGTAAAAGTACAGAGTCAGAAGATGATATAAGAAGTACTATTTCCTTGAAAAAGCTGTGAGTAAATGTAACAGAGTACACAGCAAAAGTACTCGACTACTACAATTTTAGACACTCTTTTGAATTAATTAAACTCTTTAAAGCTGAATATCTCGACGATTATGATTTTAAATGCAACTAAATACAATGACGTGGTAAAATGACTCAAAAGTCCACTTGAAACGACTGAAACGAGAGCAGTTCTGGTGGTGTTTGAAGAAGAAGCTGTGATTCAGATACTTCTCCATGACGACGAGAGCAACGAGAAAACCCAAAACATGAACTAAACGAGTTAAAGCGGAAGAAGTGCTTTAATGTGCTGATCTCGAGAAAAAAATGTCCGGATTTTTAAGTCAATAGATTTTCTCAATGTTTTGAGACTTTTTAGGCCCAAGCGCCACAAGCTGGCGAGAGGCCTATTAGTTCTGTACGGCGAAGCACGGCTGTGAAAGAGCGCTCGCCCACTTCCAAACACTCACTCACGCACTCACTCACGCACGCCCCGTGCATAATAATTAGTAGTAGGAAAATGGAACATTACCGTTGTAAAGGGGCGAAGCCCGTGCAAAAGTGCGCACTAAACCAGAGCTGCGCTAAGTCGCTCACAAATACGTTCCCCATCTCTTGCATGTAATGCAAAAATTTAACATCATCACTCAAAATTAACGAAAGTACCCGTCAGTGACCAGGGACCCACACCATGAGGTAAGAAAGCGTTTATGATATTTGAAAAATGGGAAACGTTGTTTTTGCATCAGGATATTCTTCTTCTTCTTCTTCTCGGGACAAACCCCCCTATTTTTCACCCAGTGAACATTGATTAAAAGTCAAAAAGATTTGCACACCTCTAAAAATTGTGCCTCTCTACATTCTGGCTATCTTTTTTTTCTAAAATTAAAGAAAATGTACCAAAAATGCATTGAGAGATGGGATATGACCCAAGAAAAATCTGATTGTAGAATCATGAAATTTGGCGCAGAGGTAGATGGTGACAAGAGAAGTAAAAAATATTATTACGACAACGCCGTCCGCCCAACCAAATGTCGGCCATATTGCTTTAAAAATGGCTAAGCATGACTCGGGAGTTTTTCCAAACGTCGTACTTTTACGAACTCCTCCCAGGGCGTTGGCCCTAAAAAGCTGAAATTTGGTGAAAATGCTACTGAGGAGTGGGACATCAAAAGTTATCCGAATTACATTGACCCTGTCACGGTCTCTGAGCGGCGAAGCCGCAAACTGTAGCTAGAATTTCAGAAATCTCCCAAATTTTAAATTTGCTGCCAGATAAAGTCTGAATTGCGTCAAATTAGAATCAGTTGTTAAACTCTTTGCCCTAAACCTTCTTGAAGTGAAATAAATGAATTTGGTGCGACAGCGCCCCCTACAGATTTTATATGGAGGTTAAAAGTTGTGCGAAATTTTAAAAAAATTGATACAAAATTAAATTTTGGCATCCCAATCAAAAAAGTCAACAAATGTCAATTGTTACGCCTTTGTCTTGAGGGCGTTTTGAGGGCGTTTTGAGGGCGTTTCTGAGGGCGTTCTGAGGGCGTTTCTGAGGGCGTTTTGAGGGCGTTTTGAGGGCATTCTGAGGGCGTTCTGAGGGCGTTTCTGAGGGCGTTTCTGAGGGCGTTCTGAGGGCGTTTCTGAGGGCGTTTTGAGGGCGTTTCTGAGGGCGTTTTGAGGGCGTTTTGAGGGCGTTTCTGAGGGCGTTCTGAGGGCGTTCTGAGGGCATTCTGAGGGCGTTCTGAGGGCGTTTCTGAGGGCGTTTTGAGGGCGTTTTGAGGGCGTTTCTGAGGGCGTTTCTGAGGGCGTTCTGAGGGCGTTCTGAGGGCGTTTTGAGGGCGTTTTGAGGGCGTTCTGAGGGCGTTTCTGAGGGCGTTTTGAGGGCGTTTTGAGGGCATTCTGAGGGCATTCTGAGGGCGTTCTGAGGGCGTTTCTGAGGGCGTTCTGAGGGCGTTTCTGAGGGCGTTTTGAGGGCGTTTTGAGGGCGTTTCTGAGGGCGTTTCTGAGGGCGTTCTGAGGGCGTTTTGAGGGCGTTTTGAGGGCGTTTTGAGGGCGTTTTGAGGGCGTTTCTGAGGGCGTTTCTGAGGGCGTTTCTGAGGGCGTTTTGAGGGCGTTTTGAGGGCGTTTTGAGGGCGTTCTGAGGGCGTTCTGAGGGCGTTCTGAGGGCGTTCTGAGGGCGTTTTGAGGGCGTTTTGAGGGCATTCTGAGGGCGTTCTGAGGGCGTTTCTGAGGGCGTTTTGAGGGCGTTTCTGAGGGCGTTTCTGAGGGCGTTTTGAGGGCATTCTGAGGGCGTTTCTGAGGGCGTTCTGAGGGCGTTTCTGAGGGCGTTTTGAGGGCGTTTTGAGGGCGTTTCTGAGGGCGTTTCTGAGGGCGTTCTGAGGGCGTTCTGAGGGCGTTTTGAGGGCGTTTTGAGGGCGTTCTGAGGGCGTTTCTGAGGGCGTTTTGAGGGCGTTTTGAGGGCATTCTGAGGGCATTCTGAGGGCGTTCTGAGGGCGTTTCTGAGGGCGTTCTGAGGGCGTTTCTGAGGGCGTTTTGAGGGCGTTTTGAGGGCGTTTCTGAGGGCGTTTCTGAGGGCGTTCTGAGGGCGTTTTGAGGGCGTTTTGAGGGCGTTTTGAGGGCGTTTTGAGGGCGTTTCTGAGGGCGTTTCTGAGGGCGTTTCTGAGGGCGTTTTGAGGGCGTTTTGAGGGCGTTTTGAGGGCGTTCTGAGGGCGTTCTGAGGGCGTTCTGAGGGCGTTCTGAGGGCGTTTTGAGGGCGTTTTGAGGGCATTCTGAGGGCGTTCTGAGGGCGTTTCTGAGGGCGTTTTGAGGGCGTTTCTGAGGGCGTTTCTGAGGGCGTTTCTGAGGGCGTTCTGAGGGCGTTTTGAGGGCGTTTTGAGGGCGTTTTGAGGGCGTTTTGAGGGCGTTTCTGAGGGCGTTTTGAGGGCGTTTCTGAGGGCGTTTCTGAGGGCGTTTCTGAGGGCGTTTTGAGGGCGTTTTGAGGGCGTTCTGAGGGCGTTTCTGAGGGCGTTCTGAGGGCGTTCTGAGGGCGTTTTGAGGGCGTTCTGAGGGCGTTTTGAGGGCGTTTTGAGGGCGTTCTGAGGGCGTTTCTGAGGGCGTTTTGAGGGCGTTTCTGAGGGCGTTTCTGAGGGCGTTCTGAGGGCGTTTTGAGGGCGTTTCTGAGGGCGTTTTGAGGGCGTTTCTGAGGGAGTTTTGAGGGCGTTGCGAGTCATGTGAGCGGAACCGGTCATCATCAGACTTTCCCTTCCCAAATGTACGTCTGTTTGTGGCTGCGGGTTAAACATTAATCTTATTGTTTTATTGTTTTAACGACGCCGCAGATGTTTCCTGTTCTTTCCCGTTTCCTCATTCTTGAAACTCTTCAGTACAACACAGGCCGCACGGGGTTTCCAAAAGCACAATCGAACTATAACAATGCGGACAAACCACTTTGGGACGACGCGAGGAGCTTTTTGTCGAATTTAGTTTTCTGTGATTGTTCCTGTGTTTCTTTCACTGCTCCTTTGTCTTTATTGTGCTTTATGTTCTTTATACACCTTAAAATGAATTCAAACGTGGGGAAATCAGGGGCAAATTGTCGTTCCCAAAACAGAAGGTTGGAAGGTTTCTATTTTGAACATATCCAAAGTTATAAAATACATAATATATACTAATAACGCAACATAAATAGTAATTTAATACTCAGTCAATACATTTCTTCAATACGTCTCAGGAATTGAACCCTGGACATGATTAAAATTATAATATTGATCATTTAAACGACCGCACCGAGAGATTTAGTTTGAATTAAAGCGGAAATTAGCATTAATAATGTAATATTTCCTTCAAGAGCAGAGCCTAGTGCAAGTCAAACGAGTGACTTGTGATTAAATGTAATATGACCAGCTTTTATCAACTATTAACTACTAGAACTAGATATTATTGTTCGTTTTAAAGCCTTAATCATATTTAAACTCAGCCCTGTTTTACGTGACAATCCACTGAAACGTTACACAACTTTATCATTTTGAAGAAGAAATAAAAAACGTGATGATATTTTCCTTTCTCTTGTCGTTTGGCAGTGATTGTGTTCTTATTCTTGATTTTACAGCTGGTTCAGAACTTTCTCCATCAAATCAATGAATGAATTAAATGTTTTTCCCCCGAATCGTTGCTCCATATTTAATTAAAATGTGGAGGTGCTGGACTGAGACAGAGAAACATAGAATAAACAACTCATTGTGTTTGGAAGATTTGTTTATATATGTTTATTGCACCAAAAAATAATATCAAATCTCCACAAACCTGACTCGTGCCCCGCTTGTTTCCATGGAAATGTGTTTCAATAATATTCCACACTAAACTTTATCCATGTTCTGAATGTGGAGATAAAGAGTTAAACACACTGTCTTTATCTGTCCCATTTTCTCCTTTACCAGTGCTTTGTGCTTCTATAAAACCTCTTTTTAACTGAATAAATAATGAAATACAGAAGGAGGAATGCACTGCGTTGCCACGTGTCACATTTGCAGCTGGAAAACGTCGTAAACTCGTGTTTCTGCAGAACGCGGGCTCGCGCCTGAGACGCTCCAGCTCGCGGCGCGGAGTTTCCAAACGGGGCGGAGCCAGAGCACACGCGCGCGGCACCAGGAAGTGTCCCCGGGTTATTGCTCGTTACCGGTCACATCTGCCGCACGACATGTCACCGGGCGCTGCCGAGACGCACGAGCCGAGCCGCACGAGCCGCACGAGCGCAGAGACCACCCGCCGCACACGCTTCCCACAATGCACGGCGCGCTGCTGGTGGACTTGGCGCACGGAGGATGTCGTTCCTGCCTCGGAGCGTCACGTTTGGACGCGCTGACCGCGGATCGTCACGTGTTTCTGCTGTACGCGGCGCGCGCCCAGGTCAGCGGCGACGCGATCGAAACGCTGCGCGCCAAAGCGAAAAGCGTCACCGTTCTGGACGACGCCACGGTCACCGGAAGTTTGTACCGCTTCAAAGGAATCGCGGACGAGCTCGAGCTGTGCGTCGTGAACGTGCTGACGTCCCCGCGGGGGAAAGCGCTGCTGGACGTGTACCGCGAGCACCTGTTCACGGACGTGTACGGCTTCGAGTTTGACGTGTCGGCGGCGGAAGCGTGCACCTGCGCCGCGTGCCCGAGCCACGCCCCCTCGGACACACCTGGAGAACGCGTCCACAGAGAAGTGCGGGAGTTTGTGCGGGAGCTGCCCGCGCGACAGGGCCACGTGACAGTGTCCAGGTCCACGCTCATCCCAGGTGGGTTTATGCCACGCCCTGAGGTAAAGGTGCACTGCGTAACTTTACTCTGACCGTAACTTTACTCTGACCGTAACTTTACTCTGACCGTAACTTTACTGTGGCGTAACTTTACTGTGGGCGTAACTTTACTGTGGCGTAACTTTACTGTGGGCGTAACTTTACTGTGGCGTAACTTTACTGTGGCGTAACTTTACTGTGGCGTAACTTTACTGTGGCGTAACTTTACTGTGGCGTAACTTTACTGTGGCGTAACTTTACTGTGGCGTAACTTTACTGTGGGCGTAACTTTACTGTGGGCGTAACTTTACTGTGGCGTAACTTTACTGTGGCGTAACTTTACTGTGGCGTAACTTTACTGTGGGCGTAACTTTACTGTGGCGTAACTTTACTGGCGTAAGAGTGTAGTAGTTTTTATTTCATTTATTTAAAATCGATAAAATGTCAAACTGTGATAAGACAAAGCTTGAGCAGCATATATTTCCAAAACATGCAGTAAAAGCACATGTGCTGCTTCCGCCACCACTACTACTACTACTACTACTACTACTACTACTACATCGGGAAGTAAAGATATGCAAATCTCAGGGTACGAAATTATCACAATATTCATTTCAAGGCACGAAACGTTAATTGCGGAGAACGGAATCGCAGCCATTAGCGCCGCAGCTAACGATCGTTTTTGCTAATCGATAAGTCGGGCATTTACCATTTTGATTAATTAACAGATTTTTTTACTCAATTAGAGGCGGATGAAGTGGAAGTGAAGTCGCTCGAGGATCAAAGAGCGTCTTCGTCAAATACGCGCTGAATTTACACGATTTACGCGTCGTTTTCGTGCACAAAACCTCTTTTCTCGGCTCATGACGCGTTTTAGTTGACAATTGTTTAAATCATCGATTAGATGCGATTAATCGATTGACTTGTCGCAGCCCGAGTGGATGTGATACTTTTTCTTTTGTGTCGACAAGACTTTGGTGTGAATCATTTGTAAAAGTGTTTACCGTATCGCACCTTTTTTCATAGTTTTGGCCGGGGTGCGACTTACACTTATACTTATATTTATACTTATACTCCGGAGCGACTTATATGTGATATTATTTGTTATTTTCACACTTGCATTTCACACCGCATTTCATACTCCAGTGCGACTTATGTTTTTTCTTCTTTATTAAGCATTTTTTGGCGACTTATACTCCGGAAAATACGGTACTTATTGCTTCATTTTGTCGGCACTGAAATGGAGCAAAGGATCATGGTCTATGAAGCCTTTTTCTTCTTCTATGTATTGTAACAGCTCGCAACTAGAAATGAACAACAGTGACAAATATCCCACAATTAAATGTATTAATTGAGGATTAATTATCAAACTGATGTGAATTGACTGTAAAATGACGGGAATGAGACGAGAATAATGCGGGAATGAGGCAGGAAAGAGACGGGAATGAGGCAGGAAAGAGACGGGAAAGATGCGGGAATGAGGCAGGAAAGAGACGGGAATGAGACAGGAATGAGGCGGGAATGAGACTGGAAAGATACGGGAATGAGGCGGGAAAGAGACGGGAATGAGGCGGGAAAGAGACGGGAATGAGGCGGGAAAGAGACGGGAATGAGGCAGGAATGAGGCAGGAAAGAGACGGGAATCAGGCGGGAATGAGACGGGAAAGATGCGGGAATGAGACGGGAAAGATGCGGGAATGAGGCGGGAAAGAGACGGGAATCAGGCGGGAAAGATGCGGGAATGAGGCAGGAAAGACGGGAATCAGGCGGGAATGAGGCAGGAAAGAGACGGGAATGAGATCACTGAAATGGAGCAAAGGATCATGGTCTATGAAGCCTTTTTTCTTTCATATATTGTAACAGCTCACGACTAGAAATGAACAACAGTGACAAATATCCCACTATTAAAATGTATTAATCCAGGATTAATTCGACAGAAGTGAAGAAATATCCACGTTTACGACATTTTACGCCCGTGAACGCTCAACGATTGATCTTCAGACGCCGGACACGTTCCGCTGCATTACGTCGGTGTTTTCCCCCGTCACAGATTGCTTTGGCCATGGCTTCAGCTCTCGTCGTGGCGGAGTGTCGCGCATCTCGACGCTCTCGTCGCTGAACCTGTTCTGCAGCAGCAAACGCCGAGACCCTCGCGCCGTGGTGGAGGAGAACCGACGCAGACTGGGCGTGGCCGCCGGCTTCCACCCCAAACCCATGCACTTTCCCAAGGTACGCGTCCATTACCGTATGTTCTGGACTATAAGTTGCACCTTTTTTCCATAGTTTTGGCCTTAGTGCGACTTATACTTATATTTATACTTATATACTTATACTCTGGAGCGACTTATGTGATATTATTTGTTATTTTCACACTTGCAACCGCATTTCATACTCCAGTGCGACTTATATATGTTTTGTTCTTCTCTATTATGCATTTTTTGCTGGTGACACTTATAGTCCGGAAAATACGGTATATAAGTTGCACTGGAGTGTGAAATGCGGTTGCAAGTGTGAAAATAACACATAATATCACATAAGTTGCTCCGGAGTATAACTATAAATATAAGCATAAGTCGCACCCCAGTAAAACTATGAAAAAAGGTGACACTTATAGTCCAGAACATACGGTACAGAGAACATGTGCTTCAAGTGTCTGGTCTTAAGTGATATTTGTTTCATGTTGGTTTTTTCCGTGTTCCTTGCGATGCTTTTAGACTGAACTGTTCTGTGACGATGCTGAACTCCACAAACATTAACACTTTATAATAACTACACGTGTTCCTTTAATTAAGCGTGAACAAAGTTGATATGAAACTTCAAATTTTGCCTCCTTTTTTGGAGTTAAACCGTCAGTAAATTAGGCTTAGTATTAGACCCTTCAAAATAAAAGTCATACAAGTCAAAGTGGTGTTCAGTCCAGGGTTGTGCAGTTTGCCAATATTTATGAGAAAAACGCATATGAAGAAAGGAATTCAAGACAAACCGGTTTTTCAACACATTTATACAAGAATGAGGAACTCTTGTCATCCCCAAGTTATAATTGCTGCTTGTAACAGTTACACCATCAGTCTGCATTGAAGGGGGCGGGTCCACGTAGGGTTGCACTTCTACCCGCTCCTGTTCTTCCGAATTCCCGATGTTGGAAATAAAGGTGTGTCCGTGAATCGTCTCTGCGCAGGTGAACCACGCCAGCGACGTGTGGGTCCTTGGGAAAGCTGAGCCGGACAGTTACGACGGCATGGTGACGGACCGGGCCGGGGTGGTCCTGGTCGCTCCGGGCGCCGACTGCATCCCGCTGCTGTTCTCCGACCCGGTCCGCAGGGTCGTCGGAGCCACTCACGCAGGTACCGCCGAGGAGGCCTGCTCGGATAAGTGTTATGAGACGGGAATGAGACAGGAATTATGTGGGAATGAGACGGGAATAATACAATGAGACGGGAATGAGGCAAGAATGAGACGGGAATGATGCGAAAATGAGGCGGGAATGATGCGGGAATGATGCGGGAATGAGACTGGAATTATGTAGGAATGAGGGAGAAATTATGCGGGAATGAGGCGGGAATGAGACGGGAACAATGCAATGAGACGGGAATGAGGCAGGAATGATGCGGGAATGGGACGGGAATGAGACTGAAATGAGACTGGAATTATGTGGGAATGAGATGGGACTGATGCGGAAATTATGCAGAAATGAGGCGGGAATGAGACGGGAATTATGTGGGAATGAGATGGAAATGAGGAGGGAATGAGACGGGAAGGAGGCGGTAATGAGGCAGGAATGACACTGGAATCAGATGGGAATGAAAACAGTAGAATAAAAGGCACTGCACAAAGCTGAGTGACTGCATTAAGTGTGTAAAGGTGGGTTGCTGACAAACGTCCTTTTCCACAGGTTGGAGGGGGACGTTGATGGGAGTCGCCATGGCTACGGTGGACTCCATGGTGCGCGAGTTTGGCAGCGACGTTCGGGACATTTGCGTGGCCCTGGGTCCTTCCGTGGGAGTCTGCTGCTACACCATGGACCAGAACCAGGCCTCAGACTTCATCAGGATCCACCCGGACTGTGTCCCCGATCCGGAGCGCGTCCAGCCACACGTCGACATACGCCGCGCCAACAGGTACCGACTGTGCTCCTGAGCGCCTCCTAGTGACCGCACGTGAAGGAGGGCGAGCGACCATGTCCACAGCCCCGTTTCCACCGGCCCAAATGTACTTTTTCTGAGCTTTTAACCCCGTTGTAACTTTGGTCCTCATCACAAACTCAGCTGGATTAGCATTTAGCTTCAGTCGCACTGGTTTGAGTCCTGGTTAGAAGGTCCTCTCCCTCCGAGCCTCAAAACACTTTCTAAAACATTTAATGATATCAAAATATAGTTCAAGTATAATCATGACAATATAATAGTTCATATATAAGTACAAAAAAAAATTAAGAAAATGAGAAATAATCTAAGCTATAGTTTATTAGCTTGTCAAATATTGAGTTAGAATGCATTTGATTTGGCAGATATTGGGGTGTAACAATGTATATAATTCCTGTATAGAAAATATAAAAATATGTGTTTGTCTGGACGGCTGCAAAAAGTTTTATGTAAGTTCTATTTTTCATGTTTTTCAAGACGATGAAAATTGTGTCAAAAACACTCCGTTCCGAATTTCCCCGATGTGTGATGTCATCGTCCTGCTGTGACATCACGAGGGCTCTTGTGCTGTGTTTAAGTCCATAAATCATCACAGACTGAGCATTTCTGATTAAAATCACGATCTTTACAACTTTGTGGCTGCGTTAACATGAAAGTTAGCGTTTATCTCACTGTACGTCACGTCCTGGTGCGGGAAATGCTGACCACAAACCACTCAAAGACCATAAGAGGCTATATTAAAGTGTACCTTGCGTTCCAGGGTGCTGCTGCAGAACGGCGGGATCCTGCCCGAGCACATTCACGATGACACGGTGCGGGACAGGCCCGAGGTGACGCCGTGCACTTCCTGTAACCCGCACGACTACTTCTCACACGTTCGAGACGGAGTAAACTTTGGAACTCAAGTGGGTTTCATCTGGATCCGAGAGTGAGACTGTAGACGGGGGGCTCCTGTAGACGGGGGGCTCCTGTAGACGGGGGGCTCCTGTAGACGGGAGGCTCCTGTAGACGGGGGGCTCCTGTAGACGGGGGGCTCCTGTAGACGGGAGGCTCCTGTAGACGGGGGGCTCCTGTAGACGGGGGGCTCCTGTAGACGGGAGGCTCCTGTAGACGGGGGGCTCCTGTAGACGGGGGGCTCCTGTAGACGGGAGGCTCCTGTAGACGGGGGGCTCCTGTAGACGGGGGGCTCCTGTAGACGGGAGGCTCCTGTAGACGGGGGGCTCCTGTAGACGGGGGGCTCCTGTAGACGGGGGGCTCCTGTAGACGGGGGGCTCCTGTAGACGGGAGGCTCCTGTAGACGGGAGGCTCCTGTAGACGGGAGGCTCCTGTAGACGGGAGGCTCCTGTAGACGGGGGCTCCTGTAGAGGGCTCCTGTAGACGGGGGCTCCTGTAGACGGGGGCTCCTGTAGACGGGGGCTCCTGTAGCGGCGGATGTGACGGGATGGTTCAAATCCTGCGCCCAAACGCACGGCCCGTTCTACGTTGTGATTGGCGCTTGAGTCACTAAAACCTCCACACTTTGGCCAGCGTCGCTCATGTCCAATGTTTTTGTGATATCGAACAGAGAAATGATCGATGAATAAACATTCTACCTTCCTTTTTCAAATTGTGTGAGCTTCCTCTTCCTGTTGCTGTTTAAGGAATGTGTACAATCTACATCTGACTTTATTAGTCGTAGATTATTATTATTACCGTATTTTCCGCACTATAAGGCGCACGTAAAGTCTTTAACGTCCTCAAAAGCCGTCCGTGCTCTTAATAGTCCGGTGCTCTTAACATATGGTTTATTTCTGGTTGTGCTTACTGACCGCGAAGATATTTTGTGTGGTACATGGTGTATAAAGAAGATTTGGGAGACGAGACGCCGATGCGCGACTAGAGTTACAGTACTCCGGAACCGGAAGGCCCAACAACATGTGTGCAAAGCATTCTGGGAACAGTAGTCTTCTGCTTCACGCGGCGCACACGACACTTTGTCAAAACGTAAACAACATTTTCAGACACCTACCGGTAAATGAAGGACCCCAAGATGGCCCAAGATGGCTCCTGCCATGAGACCATTGGATCTGTTATATTATCGCAAAAAATGCGCTTACGGGCTAAATGATCAGTCAACTGTGGTCAGAGGCCGGAATCATCACTGAACTGCTGCGTGGAGCCGAGATGCGGGATCACATGACCAAAGAGATTTTAGCACGGAGCACTATCGGCGCTTTGGCTGCTTTTACCATTATGCGCCCCAGCAGACATTAAACCGGGACACGGGACGTAAACAATCGGGGCTGTCCCAGGTAAATCAGGACGTCTGGTCATAGCTATGCGGGATGTACTTTGACGCATTTGAAGGATTTGATGACGAGGAATGAACTGAAAAAGTGAGTGTATTGTGATGTATTTTACATGTTGCAACTGAACGAGGCTGGGAGTTGTTGTGGATATGCTAACTGTCTTTTAGCGGTAGCAGAGTGTGTTCTGTGTTTGTATTTTACGTGTTTACAAGTGATCTTGACTGAGAATTGATTTGGATATGCTAACGTATCTGTTAGCTGTAGCAGAGTGTGTTTTGATGTTGAACAATGTTGATCTGAATGAGTTGAACGCGTTCCATAAAGCTCAACCGACTCTGACTTATCCGTCTGTTTTCTTATGCGCTTTATCGTCCGGTGCGCTTTATGTATGGACCAGTACACATGGTACACAGATAGCTGATGGTGCGCCTTTTCGTGCGCAAAATACGGTATTCTGCAGTTATTATATTGCATCTTCATACAGACATGTTCCTCCAATGTTGAGTTTGTTATTCTCTGTTTTGTGGCTCTGGGAAAAAGCTGTCATCTGATTTCTTTCATTTCTGTTTAGTTTTCAGTGAAAATATCAGCCATTTTATTTGTCGCAAATATATACCTTTAGTCATAGTTTTAGTAATCAGGATCACTTTTCATTTAGTTTGTGTTTAGTTTGAGTCAGCAAAAATTAACAATTAACCACACGTTTTTGAGATGCTCTTACTTGTTCCCGATTAATCCCACCCACTAATCACAAGGAATAAATCAACTATCAATTAGTCAGTCACTGTAAATATGGTGAGCAAAACATGCATTTTATTTTCCTATCACAGCCCCACCACATGATCATATAGTGTTATAAAATGTAATGTGTGACAAATATTTAAAATGATATACTGTTCTAATGTTAAGATTGCAAACAGTCATTCCTAAAGTGAAGACATTAAATCAAAGTTTATCAAATGTATTTCAAACTAAATATTCTGTCCCCTTTGGGAACCATGGTCTTGAGAAAGTTTTACTCTTACATTTTAGTGCAGTTGACAGTTACATTTTCTTGAGAGATTATACATTATGAAATGTGAATGAAAAAGCATGTTTAGTATCCCGAGATCTGTTCTGAGGAAATGGCCTCACATGAGACTTATTGAACTCCGGTAGGATCCAAACCCAGCCACAAGAGTCTCTGTGAAGCTGGTGTTCACACTGTGCAGAATGCCCTGGGAACCATCAGGATAGACCTCATAGAAGGCCAGAAACCCAGCCCTGGGGTCCAGGTAAACAGCCACATGTGAGGAAACACAGGGGATACGGAACTCCCTCCCACGGTGACGGAAAGAGTACTGTCCCTTAAACACAGTTAGAGTCCAGGACTCATCGTTTAGTCCAAACAGACATTCTTTACCGCCTCCTTTCCGTTTCAGGCTTTTATAACAGACAGTAATATCCACCCACCCAGGCTGGTCAGGTCCACAGCCCTCCCACTTCACCTCCCAGTAGCATCGCCAAATCAGAGCTGTGGAGAGGACCTGGGGCCTGAAGTCAAAGCGGTCCGGGTGATCCGGATAAGGCTGCTCCTCGTCCACATGTGTCACTGTTCTCTGGTCCTCTGACACCTGTAACGCTCTGTGAGCCGTGTTCACATCCAGACTGAGTTTGCACCAGTCTGCGGGAGGAAACAGGTGAGTTTAGTGATGACATCACTTCCTTTTGACTGGTTCACTGAATGTGGAAATGAGACTCACACTTTCTCATACCAGGAGTTAGATACTGCGCACCAGACGGATTCAACCTGAAGAACAATGAAGTATAGTCAGTTGAAGGATTTACTTCCCTCTCAATTATGCACCAAATATAACAGTTCATGAGGGTACATTCATTCTTGTTACTGAATCGAAAATAATAGAATGAGCCTGAAAGTGCCCAGACTCATGTGGTCCTCACCAGAGTTTGTCCAGCTGGAAGCGGGCGTCTAATCGTAGACGGGTCAGGAGCTTTGTAGAGGGTCCTATATGGTTGTAGTTCAGGTCTAACTCTTTCAGAGGGGTGTGGGCAGAGTTCAGAGCTGAAGCCAGGGTTGCCCCACCCTTCTCTGACACCAGACATCCAGACAACCTAAAGACACATGCCTGACAACAGTTATCACTGAATCTCATATCACAGGAGCTATAACCAGGCCAGGTCATTTTGATGAAAGTGCCAGTATTATGAACTCTCAGTAGCATATGCACAGGTTTGGGAACCTTGTGGGTAGTTTCATCCACAGCTATGGAGGAGCAGCGGCTCTATTCCGAGCTCCATATCTCTAAGCGAGCGCCGAGACGCCCTGCAGAGGACACTTTTCGATTGCTTGGATCTACAAACTTTTCCACTCGCTCATGATCATATGTAACCCAGGGTAAAAATCATGATTCTTACAAGCCGTTTCCCAGTCCAGGTTTTCCACTCAATTCCATGCCACATGACAGGTCACAGCCCTAAGTACCAATCACAGGTTTTCTGGGTACTTAGGTTGCCCTGCCTTCTCTCATCTCAGTTGTGTAGGAGAGAAACCAGGAGACATCTATAGACCAGACCGTGTCATGTGTCCTCCTGAAATCGACCTCAACAGCTTCAGGCCAGTGGCTCTCACGTCCCACCTGATGAAGACACTGGAGCGGCTGGTCCTGGACCACTTCCGCTCCACCGTGAGCTCAGCCATGGACCCGCTGCAGTTTGCATATCGTCCTGGCATCGGAGTGGAGGACGCCGTCATCTCCCTGCTGCACCGCTCTCTCTCTCACCTGGAAAAGCCTGGCAGCTCTGTGAGGATCCTGTTCTTTGATCTCTCCAGCGCCTTCAACACCATCAGCTCCTGAGGGACAAGCTGGAGACGGCTGCAGAAGTTCTCTGACCAATCTGCCATATTCTGACTCATCATCGGACTCATTATGGACGACGATGATGTGGAGTACAGAGGACTGGAGCAAGATTTTGTGGATTGGTGTCAGCGGAACCACCTGGCTAAACTCACACCTATGATGGACCATGAGTCTCGCCCCCTGCAGGACACTCTGTCCGCTCTGGAGAGCAGCTTCAGTGACAGACTGATCCACCCTCGCTGTGTGAAGGAAAGGTTTTGCAGGTCTTTCCTTTTGCTGCTGTCAGACTTTATAACAAACACTGCTAGTCCCGAACATGTGCAATACTGATTTAACCATGTACAATACTGTCATATTCATGTGGATATAACTGACTGTAAATACGAGTGTTTACCATGTTAATAAGATTGTTTACTTTACCATTATTATTAGTATAATTTGTCTTATGCCAGGTATTTTTATTATTATTATTTTATCTTTATTTGTATTTTTATTTTCTTCCCTCCATTTAAGATATGAGAGGACCTGTTTACAGGAGTTTTGTTAATAAGAGCTTTTGTTTTTGTTCATAAGAGTTCTTCTATTAAGAGTGTTTTTTTTTAACTTCCTATAAGTTATCTGTTCTTTTCTTCTGTATCTACCTCTGTATCTACCTGTGTTGCATCAATGGAATTTCCCCATGTGGGACAATAAAGGAATATCTATCTACTGCGTTGTAACACAGGAGGAATATAAGATAAGAAAAGATAAGATAATCCTTTATTGTCCCACATGGGGAAATTCCATTGATGCAACGCAGGTAGATATCTTAAGGAATATCTTATTTTATCTTAACTGGTGAGTGAGTTTGAGCTACATTCATTATCAATGTTGGTGACTCATGTTAGTGTTAGCATGCCATGCTATGCTAACAAGCTAATGCTAACATGAGGTCCTATAATATTGTTTGTGTATTCTGATTTATATTTTGATGTCTGTTAATTTAGCTTATGCTAACTTGCATGTTAATGTTAGCATTCCTAATGCTAACATGTGCTCCCCTTTGTTGAAGAGGTTTTCTGCTTTTGAGCACTTGTATGATATATCGTATTTTGTAAGCTAATGTTAACCTAGCCTTAGCTCCACATTTTATTTGTATTATTTGTGTATACAAGGAGTTTTAGTCTAAGGGAGTGTCTACAGAGCCGCGGCGCGCAGCCGAAACTGCCATGTTATTTTGTGCCGGCAAAAAAATTAAACTGCTGCGCTATTTGACCGCGTTTTAGACCGTATCGACAGACGTTGCAGACAAATCAGTCTGAAAAGGAAAAACAAGAGAGAGAAGGTTACTAAAATTGAAGTGACTGTGGGGAAGACAGCGGTGACATTGGAACAGAAATAAATCTCTATACTAAGGGTTCAAGCAAATTCCACTGAAGAAGTTGATTTGATAACTGGAACCAAGACCAAATGGGAAGCTAAATTTAGTAGTGACTAAAAAGGGGAAATTTTGAATTAAGGGAAAATACTGAAGAGGAAATAATCGGGGAGAGATTATCAAATTAATACGAAGGATCCAAGAAGGTGTATTCTCTATAAGAATGGGAGAAATTTTTAGATTAGAAGAAATAGTGCATCAGAAAATGATAAGTGAAGACAAAATTATAGATTGGTGCTGTTTAAAAATATTTGCATTAATGATTACATTAATGATTAAGTACAAGATGACTGTGAGTGAGAGTCAACGTTGACATCAACATTAACTAGGACAACAGCAAAGATGAAGTTGTCTGTTATAACAGCAAGAACATTGACTATTACATCAACAGCTAAAATGGAAATGGGGTTTAGAATTAGTTAATAGTAAATTAGATTAACTCAACAGGAGTTATCATTCATGGTGATGGTTCCTTAAAGGGGATGCATGCACATGATCATGAATGATGGTTAGCCTATCACTCACATAGAAGGAGTGTTGTGGTTTAAGGGAGGAGTACATTACAGTACATTACAGTACATTACAGTACATTTTTACATTTATTTTCTATTGTTTTTGTTGTATACATTCCATGGATTGTTTTACTTATTAAATTTGGTTAACCATTATATTATCACACTTATATAAATATCTATATTCTGTTCACATAAAAAATAAAATTACTTTTTAGAGGATGTTTTTACATGAAAAGATTGCAAGATACAAGATACTGTTCAGTTATTTTTGTTCCCAGGATGCTGCTGAAATGCTGTTAAAAGGACAATGGACATTGACAATAACTGGAGTGGACATTGACAATAACTGGAGTGGACATTGAGAATATCAGAGGAGAACGCTGGAGCCAAACATCACAACATACCAACACCTTTGAAGACAACATAATCATCGCTGAGAGGAGCGGTGAAAAGAGTTATAATAGAATGATAAAAGGGTTAATTAAAAGATTTGGTTAAATAAGTAAAGGGTTGATGAAATAAATTATACTCCTGTGTTGATGTGTTGATGTGTTGATGTGTTGTTGATAATCCAGTGCTGATGTTTAGGTTGTGCGGCGACACGAATATCCTCACACAGTAGCGATTAAGGATTGATTCAATTGGAGAATAACTTAAGCTCAAAGACAAATTTGCTCTTAAATTTAAAGTTAACATTATCGTTAGTTTTTTAATTCAACTGTTTTTGACTTTTTTCGGCTGGATTTGAGCGTTTTTCGTTGTGTTGTTGTGACGTGAGCTAGCTCCGAGCGAGCCCATCCAATGGGCAATACTGACCTAACCTAATACTGATGTGCAATTCTGTCGTATGTGCAATTGCTGTTGGAATTCATGTGAAATTCATGTGCAATCTATGTGCTGTCGTGACACATATTCATGTGCAATTACTGTCGTGATCACATGCAATGGTATTTATGTATTTATTTATTTATTTGTCTATGGGAGTTTTTATTTATTTATAGGAGATCTTCTACTGAAAGTGTTTTTCAGACTTCCTATAATGATCTGTTCTTCTGTATCTACCTCTGTATCTACCTGCGTTGCACCAATGAAATTTCCCCATGTGGAACAATAAAGGAATATCTTATCTTATCTTATCTTATCAAAGGAGTGAGGCTGTTTAGGTTGTCAGAAAACATGACCAAGGACAGCCAGGAAGGGTGGTAGCCAGCGGGTCAGAACAAACTGACGGTTGGTGCGGCCAGAACATTTTTCCCACTAACAAAAGTGAACACCAACGAGTAGGTTTTTGCTCTCGCTATCGCTGGTCGTGTTTCATTAATTGATCTGAGCTTAATAACTCAGAAAGGGAGGAATCTGAAGTGTATTAAAACTATGCCCATGTAAGGTCTGGCCTTGTAATAGTCTGGCTTTTAGGAATGTGTTTGTGCATAACAAATGTCTTATCCCATGGCTACAAGGGGCCGCTACTGTCTTTACCAAGAAGAGAAACTTCCCCTATGGTTCTACCCAAATATGGATATTTCTTTACATCCTGTCGTCTCATAGGCCCGGCCTGTTTCCATGTATGAGCTAGGTCCCTGTCAAACTCAGTAAGTTATGTCTCTTTGTGTGGAATGGTATAAATAGGCTGCGAAAGTTAGAAACGTGGTCCTTTCGATCACGGAGAACCCAGGCAATGTTTGTTTTATGTATTAAACTACCTTTTTGAAGTATACAGCAGCCTCAGTGAGTTTTGCTTCCTATCTCACGCCATCTCACGGAAACGTCACCTTTCGACACCACATCTCCCTTACATCGTCTGACAACATTCCCAACAGACCCTCACGATGAGATTGGATCTGCAGAGTCTGCCCGGCTTCCTCCTCTGCCCTCCAGCAAGGTGACATTGTTTGTTGCTAGAACTAGAGGGAATGTTTGCAGACTAGGTCATTAGGGCAAGAATTCCTCCTTGGGGATGAATCAAATAATTCTGATTCTGCCTTTAACCACGACCCAGTCCTCTTGGGACACGACCCTTGCGGTTTCCTCTAGTGGGCTGAGCTTGGCTGAGCTCCATGGGCACCTGGTGTTTGCTTTCAAGAACCAACCCCAGGACCTGTTTGCCATGGACATTGTTTATGTCTATATTGTGTGATAAATAAGTTTACCAGTAGTAACCCAGCTAATCAGGTTGTTTCATGATTTTAGTGATGCATCTCTTTATTGACCATGATGATTAAGTTCTGTTATACTACATATATTATTACATAGTATATTTATATATTTGCTGCATTCTTGTTCCTTGTTTGAGCATTAACCCAGAGGGATGATAGGCTGCGTTCACGTTTGAGACTTTGATGATGTCATAATCTCAGATCAAGCTTCTTTTAACTCTATGGGAGATGTAGAAACGTTGAACCGTAAAACTGTAACTGACCAGAATTCTGCCCAGTCTGAGGCAGGAGTTAGTCTCACCTGAGGGTCTGGAGTCTGCAGGGGGCGCTCTTCAGTCCTGAACACAGCACCTCCACTCCAGAGTCCTTCAGGGAGTTGTCACTGAGATCCAGGTGCATCAGACCAGAGGAGCTGAGGACAGTGGAGAGGGCGTCACAGCTGCCCTGGAGCAGGTTACAGAATCTCAACCTGTAGAGACATTACCAAACAAATCTTAATGTGGGTGGGGGGTAAATATTGTATACACAGCGACTATACATCTGTTTACCTTTGCAAACCATAGCCTATTGCTCTCCATGACAACAGCATGTTTTTTTGTATTCTTTAATTTTAACAATCAAAATAAGACAGTTTATCTATGTAAGTCACAATACATTTGATCCCTGTCAAGTGATCAATCAACATAACTTGGGGCATTTATCATCCAATCCATTATGCAATGGATCTAGTAAGACAAGCTGATTGGACTGCTTTCAACTAAGGCCGTGGCTGCAGAGCCGCTGCGCGGTCAAATGGCCCAGCAGTTTTAGGAACCGCGGCACTGCCATATAGCCTCATGGCTAACCCTAACCCTAACCCTAACCTTAACCCTGACCCTAACCTTAACCCTAACCCGGCGCGGTCTAAAACGGCACAGTCAAATAGCGCAGCAGTTTCAGGAGCCGCGGCACAAAAAAACTATGCAAGACACTCCCTCTGCAGACACTCCCTTCAACTAAAGGATTCCATTTATATAAACTGATTATCACAGAAGGGAAATTAAACAAGTCCCATTCAAATAACATTTTGAATGGGACAGTTACATGCTAGCATTAGCCAACTGTTTTTCAGTTTGTCACACTCCCCTTTTTGTTGAAAATCAAACACCGACACTGGACCATGAAAGCCCATTGATCAGAAGTTTCTAAATACAATGTTCTCACCCAAGGGTCTCCAGTCTGCAGGGGGCGCTCTTCAGTCCTAAACACAGCAGCTCCACTCCAGGGTCCTTCAAGTTGTTGTAACTGAGGTCCAGGTGTGTCAGACAAGAGGACTTTAGGACTGAGGCCAAGGACGCACAACAGCTCTGGGACAGTTTACAAGCACTCAAGCTGGTAAGAGGCACAAAGATCACAGACCTTCAGAATGTACATCTGGAGAGTATCCACAGTGCTTAACTTATGTTACAGACCAATTCCAAAATACATTTAATTCATTATTTGCCACAAAGTTCTACAAACCCCATAATCACAACAAGTTATTATTATGAGTATCTACAGAGCCGCGGAAATGCCATTTTATTTTGTGCCGCGGCTCCTGAAACTGCTGGGCTATTTGACCGCACCGGGTTAGGGTTAGATCTTGGGGTTAGGGTCAGGGTCAGGGTCAGGGTTAGGGTAAGCCATGAGGTTATATGGCCGTGCCGCAGCTCCTGAAACTTCTGGGCTATGTGACGGCGCCGCAGCTCTGCAGCCACGGCCTTATTTTTAAAGGTTTTAAATTCAATTCAATTAATCTTTGTAACGCTCAAAATCAAAACAGAAGTTGCCTCTGAGGGCGGAATAAACGGAATAAACAACACAGGGACAAGGGGAGATGTCCCAGAGTCCCCTGTCCTTAGACCCTCCTTCTCGGCCAGGAAAAACTACAAAACCCTCCTTGCACATGTATTTAAGTATTCACAGCCTTTGCTCAACTCACTAATTACAGCCTCAAGTCTTTTGGAGTATAATTCTACAAGCTTGGGCAGTTCCATTCTTAATTGCAAAAGGTTGGATGGTGAGCATCGGTTCACAGCCATTTTCAGGTCTCTCCTGTGATGTTTAAGTCTGGGTTCTGAGCCACATTCACAGAGTTGTCCTGGAGCCACTCCTTTGTTCTCCTGGCTGCTTAGGGTTGTTGTCTTGTTGGAAGATGAACCTTGGCCCCGGTCTGAGGTCCAGAGCCTCTGGAGCAGGTTTTTCTTCATGGATCTCTCTGCAACTGCTGCATTCCTCTTTCTGTTGATCCTGACTAGTGTCCCATTTCCTGCAGCTGAAGAACATCCCACAGGATGATGCTGCCACCACCACGCTTCACTGTAGGGATGGTACTGGCCAGGGGAAAAGCGCCGCCTGGTTTCTTACAGACATGACGCTTCCTATTCAAGCCAAAGTGTTCAATCTTCGTTTCATCACCCAAGATTTTTTTTCCCTTCAGGAGCCTTTTTACAAACTCCTGGCAGCTGTCATGTGACTTTTACAGAGGAGTGGTTTCAGTCACACAGGCCATGGTTGTTCTTCTGGAAGATTCTCTTCTCTCCACAGTGAGACACTGGAGATCTTTCAGAGTGACCATCGGGTTCCTGGTCACCTCCCTGACCAAGGCCCTTCACCCCCGATTTCTCTGTTTGGCCGGAAGAGACTTGGTGGTTTCAAACTTTTTCCATTTACGGATGATGGAGGCCACTGTCCCCAGATCTGTGTCTTGACACACTACCGTCTCAGACAATTTCTTGGACTTAACCGTTAACTGTAGGACCTTCTATAGACGGGTGTGAGCTTTTACAAATCATGTTCAATCAACTGAATTTACCACTGTTGGACTCCAATCAAGATGTTGAAACATCTCCAGGATGATCAGTGGAAAAACGATGTACCTGAACTCAAATTTGTGTGTCATGACAAAAGCTGTGAAAATGTATGTACATGTGCTATTTTTGTTTTTGTTATTGACAAATTTGCAAAGAATTAACACAACCGTCTTTCATGTTGTCATTATGCAGTATTGTTTTTAGAATTTTGAGGCAAATTTTGAAATAAGGCTGTAACAAAATGTGGATGTACGGCGTGTGTTCTTATTTAAATTGTTCTTTGCAAATTACAATATTGATCCAAAATGGCTTCATAATAGAAAAGTGATTTCCTGTATGAATACAGCCCCATCCTTGTCTTGTTCTCACCTGAGCGTCTTTAACCTGCAGTGTGTGCTCTTTAGTCCACAAGACAGCTGCTCCACTCCAGAGTCCTTAAGATCATTTGCACTGATATCCAGATGTGTCAGACTGGAGGACTCTGAGCAGAGCACTGAAGTCAGAGGACCACTGCAGCTCGAGGACAGGGAACAGCTACGCAAACTGAAATACCAAGAGATTTTTAATCATACAACCTTAATGTAAACGCATATCTATTATTCTATTTTCCAATAACATTATTTCTTAGATATTAGATGCAGCTACAGTATATCCATTTCATGCTTCCGTCCTTTGTGGCTTGCGCTTACATGAGGTCTTCCAGTCTGCAGGGGGCGCTCTTTAGCCCAGAACACAGCTGCTCCACTCCTGAGTCCTGGATGTCGTTGTCACTGAGATCCAAGTGTCTCAGATTGGAGGACTCTGAGCAGATCGCTGAAGAGAGATGGTCACAGCAGCTCGAGGACAGAAAACAGCTACTCAGGCTGGAATGAGAGGGAAATGTGTCTATAATTCACTCATAAGATATGCATTCAGATATGGACCAAAAGGAGGAGGAAGTGGCTAGGGAAAAGTGTCTTGATTTGAGCATAAAGCTGCATTTAAGAAAACATGTGTGAATTACCAAAATAGCATATTGTCACATGAAATAATTCCCAATTCAATTACCACATTGCCCAGCCCTAACTACAGTCAATGCAAAATATTTTGTTGGGTGACATTTGAGCCACAGGAATCATTACTGAATAGGGGTGAGGGGTCTGCAGAGCAGGTTTGTTTGCATTGCCTGTCGATGGATACTGGACATTGGCAGGGATGGCCTTACTAACTGATGTCTCCGTGGGATGATCATCATGTCTCATATAGGAGGCCAAAGGAAAAGCCTAGGCGCCCAGACCTAGGCTGAAGGGCCTCAGATGCGTGCAGAATTACACAAATATGTAGATTTCCATTAAATAGGCACTCACATTGCTTTGTTGCTTGCTTTGATGACTGGAAGCAGCTTCAAGAAAGCATTTGTTGAAGCAGAGTATTTCTTCAGATCAAACACCTCCATCGCCGAGTCTGAGGAGAGCAAGAAGAAGACCAGAGCAGACCACTGGGCAGGACTTAAGTTAGATAATCTCCCCTTTGATATGGTCTGCTCTATCTGTTCCACCAGTGTGTGGTCATTCAGTTCATTCAGGCAGTGGAAAAGGTCTATGCTTCCATCAGTGGACATATCGTCATCAATCCTTTTCTTTATGTATTCAATTGTTTTCTGATTTACCTGTGAACTATTTTCTGTGGTTGTTAGGAGACCTGTAAGCAAGTGCTGATTGGTATTCAAAGACAGTCCCAGGAGGAAGCGCAGAAACATGTTCAGGTGTCCATTTGGACTCTCCAAGGCCTGGTCCACAGCAGAGTGGTAGAAGGCTGCCTCAGACTCAGACCCAGGACTCAAAGAAGAGAGTGATGTGGACAGAAGGTTCACCCCAGAGCTAAAGAAGGTCTGATGGACGTAAAGAGCAGCCAGAAACTCCTGCACACTCAGATGGAGGAAGCAGTAGACCTTGTCCTGATACAGGCCTGACTCTTCTTTAAAGACCTGATTGAACACTCCAGAGTACACTGAGGCCTCTGTGAGGTTTATACCACTGTCGCTCAGGTCAAACTCGTAGAAGATCAGTTTTCCTTTCTGTAGTTGCTCAAAGGCAAGTTTCCCCAAAGACCGCACCATCTCCCTGTTCTTTGGAGTCCAGGGAGGGTCTGTCTCAGAGCGGCCGTCGTACTTACGACTCTTGACTTTGGCCTGGACGACCAGGAAATGGACGTACATCTGTGTGAGGGTTTGGGGCAGCCATCCTCCTTCAGTAGTTTTCAACACATACCGCAGGACTCTGGAGAGGATCCAGCAGAAGACTGGGACGTGGCACATAGTATAAAGACTTTGTGATTTTTTTATGTGCGAAATGATGGCCTCCTTTTCATCTTTAAATCTCTTCCTGAAATACTCCTCCTTCTGTGGGTCGTCGAACCCTCTGACCTCTGTCACCATGGAGATGTACTCAGCAGGGATCTGATTGGCCGCTGCGGGGCGTGTGGTTATCCAGAGTAGGGCAGAAGGAAGTAGGCGCCCCCTGATGAGGTTCACCAGCAACACGTCCACTGAGGTGGACTCTGTGGGGTCGCTCAGGACCCGGGTTCCATTGAAGTCCAGAGG
The DNA here is from genome assembly GCF_026437365.1 of Eucyclogobius newberryi. Taxonomy (NCBI): domain Eukaryota; kingdom Metazoa; phylum Chordata; class Actinopteri; order Gobiiformes; family Gobiidae; genus Eucyclogobius; species Eucyclogobius newberryi. The sequence goes on from NW_027315768.1 coordinate 33,583,581, forward strand.
AAGTCTGCACTCGTCCAGACCGTCAAGGATGAAGAGCACCTTGAACTGTTGGAAGCTGCAGAGACCTTTGGCTTCACTGAAGAAGTGTTGCATCAGCTCCACCAGGCTGAACGGTGTGTTTCTGAGCACATTGAGCTCTCTGAACGTGAAAGGGAACAGCAGTTGGATGTCCTGGTTGGCGCTGCCTTCAGCCCAGTCCAGACTAAACTTCTGAGTCAGCACAGTTTTCCCAATGCCAGCTACACCCTTCATCAGCACTGTTCTGATTGGCCCCCGTCCCTTAATCAGACCTGCTTTGATTTGTTGCTGATCTTTGTTCAGTCCCTGTTTTTCCAGTGCAGACGGGCTCTTTTTCAACAGGCCTTTTATTGATAATGGTTTCTTTTTTATCTTGACGTGTGACTGGGTTTCTGTCTGCTCTGCTTTGCCCCGTCTGTGGGTGGGGCCTTTAAAGATGTCTTCACATTTGATGATAGTTTCAGATGTGGATGTTTTCCTGGAGGCAGCCTCAATGTAATTGACCTCGTGTTTCTCGTTGAACCCTGCTGCCCCTCCCTCGGTGATGTAGAGCTCTGTGTAGATCTGGTTCAAGAGGGTGCGGTTTCCATCCATATTGATGCCTTCAGACACATGGCTGAACCTTTGCTTCAGGTGACACTTAAGTTTGCTCTGACAAGTTTCTTGAAGACATTCTGAAACAAACACATAATGAGAGAAGACAGAAGCAGCTGCAGAGTCTGACTCTGGACTTACTGTTGTGCAGATGCTCAGCCAGTGGCTTCTGCTTCATCCTTTTCAGAAAGTCCACGGTTATGTTTAGAAAAGCCTTTCTGATACTCTGCTCTGTCTCCTCTTCCTCACCTTCCAAAAACTCTGGGTAATCTAAGCAGAGAATCTTGTGGAGCCGCTTCAGCTCGTGTCTGACAAAGGTCACAATGTGTGCCTCTAGTGGCTGAAACACAGTAAAACAACATGAAGAGACATCAAATCGAACTGAAACTTGTGACCCAAGAAAGGAAAGAGAACAGACCTTAAATATGGCGTCCAGCTGAGTCTGTGACCACTGTTGATCTGGAAAGTCTGGCTCGCTGGTGAAAGACAATGAGTGTGTTTACGTGCGCATGAATAACCGGTTATGATCAGGTTCTTTAAGTCTCCTAGTTTTGTGTGTCCATGTAAACACAGTATCACAATTTCAGAATCCCAGTTATGACGGTTGGTGATGGTGATGACAAACTAGTGTCACAAATACTAACATTTCAAACTTGATTCCATCCATCCATCCATCTTCTTCTGCTTTATCCGGGGCCGGGTCGCGGGGGCAGCAGTCTGAGCAGGGACTCCCAGACTTCCTTCTCCTGAGACACTTCCTCCAACTCCTCCGGGGGGATCCCGAGGCGTTCCCAGGCCAGCCGAGAGACAGTCTCTCCAGCGTGTCCTGGGTCTTCCCCGGGGCCTCTTCCCGGTGGGACATGCCTGAAACACCTCCCGAGGGAGGCGCCCAGGAGGCATCCGGAACAGATGCCCGAGCCACCTCAGCTGGCTCCTCTTGACGTGGAGGAGCAGCGGCTCTACTCCGACCTCCCCCCGTGTGGCCGAGCTCCTCACCTTATCTCTAAGGGAGCGCCCAGCCACCCAGCGGAGGAAACTCATTTCGACCGCTTTTATCCGCGATCTTGTTCTTTCGGTCATTACCCAAAGCTCATGACCATAGGTGAGGGTAGACCGACCGGTAAATTGAGAGCTTTGCCTTTCGACTCAGCTCCCTCTTTACCACAACGGTCCGATGCAGCGACTGCATCACTGCAGCCGCTGCACCGATCCGCCTGTCGATCTCACGCTCCATCCTTCCCTCACTCGTGAACAAGACCCCGAGACACTTGAACTCCTCCACTTGGGGCAAGGACTCCCCACCCACCCGGAGAGGGCAAGCCACCTTTTTCCGGTCGAGAACCATGGCCTCGGATTTGGAGGTGCTGATTCTCATCCCAGCTACTTCACACTCGGCTGCAAACCGTCCCAGTGCATGTTGCAGGTCCGGGTTTGATGGAGCCATCAGGACAACATCGTCTGCAAACAGCAGAGATGGAATCCTGTGGTCCCCAAACCGGAGACCCTCCGACCCCTGACTGCGCCTAGAAATTCTGTCCATAAAAATTATGAAAAGAACCAGTGACAAAGGGCAGCCCTGGTGGAGTCCAACATGCACTGGGAACAGGTCTGACTTACTGCCGGCGATGCGAACACAGCTCCTGCTCCGGTCATACAGGGACCGGACAGCCCTGAGCAAAGGGCCCCGGACCCCGTACTCCCGGAGCACCCCCCAAAGGACACCCCGAGGGACACGGTCAAAAGCCTTCTCCAGATCCACAAAGCACATGTGGACTGGTTGGGCAAACTCCCATGAACCCTCGAGCACCCGATGGAGGGTATAGAGCTGGTCCAGTGTTCCACGACCGGGACGAAAACCACTCTGCTCCTCCTGAATCCGAGGTTCGACTATCGGTCGGATTCTCCTCTCCAGTACCTTGGAATAGACCTTACCCGGGAGGCTGAGGAGTGTGATCCCTCTGTAGTTGGAACACACCCTCCAGTCCCCCTTCTTGAACAGAGGGACCACCACACCGGTCTGCCAGTCCAGAGGCACGGTCCCCGAACGCCACGCGATGTTGCAGAGACGTGTCAACCAAGACAGTCCTACAGCATCCAGATACTTTAGGTACTCAGGGCGGATCTCATCCACCCCCGGAGCCCTGCCACCGAGGAGTTTGCGAACAACCTCAGTGACTTCGGCTTGGGTGATGGATGATCCAGCCCCCGAGTCCCCGGTCTCTACTTCCTCTTCGGAAGACGTCACTGAGGGATTAAGGAGATCCTCAAAGTATTCCTTCCACCGTCCGACGACATCCCCAGTCGAGGTCAGCAGGCCTCCACCCGCACCGTAACCGGTGTTGGTGAGACACTGCTTCCCCCTCCTGAGGCGCCGAACGGTTTGCCAGAATTTCTTTGGTGCCGACCGATAGTTCTCCTCCATGGCCTCCCCGAACTCCTCCCAGGCCCGGGTTTTTGCCTCTGCGACAGCACGAGCTGCGGCTCGCTTGGCCTGCCGATACCCGTCGATGACCTCCGGAGACCTACAAGCCAGAGTGGCCTGATAGGCCTCCTTCTTCAGTCTGACGGCATCCCTTACTTCCGGTGTCCACCACCGGGTTCGGGGGTTGCCGCCATGACAGGCACCGGAGACCTTGCGACCACAGCTCCGAGCAGCCGCATCAACAATGGAGGCGGAGAACATGGTCCATTCGGACTCAATGTCCCCAACCTCCCCCGGGACATGGGAGAAGCTCTCCCGGAGGTGCGAGTTGAATACCCTACTGACAGGGCTCCACTAGACGTTCCCAACAGACCCTCACAATGCGCTTGGGTCTGCCAAGTCTGTCCGGCTTCCTCCTCCGCCAGCGGATCCAACTCACCACCAGGTGGTGATCGGTTGACAACTCTGCCCCTCTCTTCACCCGAGTGTCCAAGACACGACAACAAAGTCGATCATTGACCTCCGGCCTAGGGTGTCCTGATGCCATGTGCACTGATGGACACCCTTGTGCTTGAACATGGTGTTCGTTATGGACAATCCGTGGCTAGCACAGAAGTCTAATAACTGAACACCGCTCGGGTTCAGATCGGGGAAGCCGTTCTTCCCGATCAGCCCTCCCCAGGTATCACTGTCATTGCCCACGTGGGCGTTGAAGTCCCCCAGTAGAACAACGGAGTCCCCGGTCGGTGCACTGTCCAGTACCCCTCCCAAGGACTCCAAGAAGGCCGGGTACTCTGCACTGCTGTTCGGCCCGTAGGCCGCCACAACAGTGAGAGACCTGTCCCCCACCCTAAGGCGGAGGGACGCGACCCTCTCGTTCACTGGGGTAAACTCCAACACGTGGCGGCCAAGCCCACACCAGCCCGCCGCTTCTCCCCGCGGGCAAAACCAGAGAAGTGGAGCGTCCAGCCCCTCTCGAGGAGATGGGTTCCAGAGCCCAAACTGTGCGTGGAGGTGAGGCCGACTATATCTAGTCGGTATCGCTCAACCTCCCGCACAAGCTCAGGCTCTTTCCCCCCCAGCGAGGTGACATTCCATGTCCCCAGAGTTAGTCTCTGTGTCTGGAGATCTGGTCGCCGAGGCCCCTGCGGTCGACTGCCGCCCAGATCTCTCTGCACCGGCCCCTTATGGATCCTCCTGCTGGTGGTGGGCTCACGGGAGGGCGGCCCCACGTCGCTCTTTCGGGCTGTGCCCGGCCGGGCCCCGTGGGGTAAGACCCGGCCACCAGGCGCTCGCCATCGAGCACCCATCCCAGGCCTGGCTCCAGGATGGGGCCCCGGTGACGCCGATGTCATCATAATGGGCTTCTGAACAGATCTTTGTCTGACCCGTCACCTAGGACCTGTTTACCTTAGGAGACCCTACCAGGGAAGCCCCCAACAACATAGCTCCCGGGATCATTCGGGCACTCAAACCCCTCCACCACGTTAAGGTGTCGGTTCAAGGAGAGAACTTGATTCCAATATTAAGAATTATACTCGATTCTCAATACCAATTTTGACACCACAATAATAATTTAAAAACAAAATAATAGTTCTTTCTTTATTAAACATTGTGGTCTTGTACTAGTTCTGATCATTTTAAAACTGTTCATGAAAGGTCACGTTTTGTCCAGTTTTTGTGATTTTATTTTTTGTATCGACACTTGCTCAAACAAGTATCGGAACCGGAACATTCTCCAGAACACTGCTACATAAACGCAGTTTCCTGACGTCTCACACTGCTGCTGTACTGAACATGTGCGAAGTATAGACACAGGAGCAGCTCATTTCCCAAAAGGATTCAAACTCCTGCCTGGGCTTTTTAGTTGTATTATTGTATCATCACAATAAAGTTCCGTCATCTACTGTACAATAGAGCAAACTGAACATCAAATTCATTTCTGTGAGCGTCTGTGTTGCTCTCGAACTGAACTAAAACTCTGGGACTCAGACGTAGTTTTCCATGGTTCAAAACGCCTTTCACTGAAATCGTGACTGCGCTCTACAGTCTCATGTTCTTATTTGAATGCATCTTGTCCCTCTGGTGTCCCCTCACTAAATGTCCAGGATACTCTCAGCCCACAAGTGAACAGGGACACGAGCATCCTTTCTCTGAGCACATGTAAAGATATTCAGAATACGGTTATAGCAGGATTATTTGTGTAAATGCTGTAAAATGCTGGACCTTTGTCTTCTGCTCTCGGTCTTTTCCCCCTCAATGGTACAAGTTAGTAATGCCATACAGGAAACATTTTCACAGGTTTAAGGAACTCACTTTTCATGTCCTTAATGCTATCAGAGGGTTAGGGACTCTAGGGTCTAGATTCTAGGGTCCTAAAAGGGTCTGAGGGATCTTTTGTGAAAAACTGGTCACCACTAGCCTCTTGGAATGGAATAAGGAAATTTCTATGGGCTTTTAAACCGATAAATTAAACAACCAATAAATTAACTGGATGGATTAACAAGACCCCTGAGCTGACGTACATGTACAGTACTATCATTTTGTTCCTTTTACTTCAAGTGTAAAGGAAGAGTATGCAGAGTGTTGTGTGGTGCCGCGGTCCTGAATTTCACGCTGTGAAAGAGCCAAGTCTCAGTGCTTTTGTTGGACAATGAATGTGAAATGTTCGACGCAGAATGTTCGTGGTCTCCAGAGTATTAGAGTGGGGTCTTTTACTGGTTCCGGCCTGAATCGAGTCCATTCTGAAGTGAATCCCGAGGGTCTGGTTTAGGCTCGTTGTCCGTCGGCTGGTGTTAAACTATTGTGTTATACTATTGCATCCTCATTTTCGTGACATCTGTTTGTGTCTGTGTTTTGCGATGTCTTGAAACTTACAAAAAACCATTAAAACAAGATAAAAAGGTACTCACATTTCTGAACATTTATCCCGGAATTCTCTAGGAAAGTCCATTGACCAGTCGCTCTTGAGAGACTCACAGCGAGGCCCAGAATCCTCCATTTTCATCGGGAGCTAGTACATTATGCAAGGTCTTTTTGGTCAGTTTTGGAAAAGAAAACAATATTATAGCCTGGCTCAACAGTAGTACAACATCACAGCAGTTCAAGATACTCAGTGATACTTCAAACTGTGAGAGCAGCACTCCATCCTGGATATAATATAATCCGTTCACTTTATAACTGTAGTACTTTGCCCAACACTATAAATCACACCCCAGAAATAAAACAATAAAACCAGCAATTACAGGCTCAGAAGCACCATTCCACATTTAAATATAAAAAAACTTTAAAAATTAGTTTAGCTTTTTAAATTTATGCTGTGTAAAGGCGAGACACTGCAGGAGAAAGAACTCTTACATTTAGAGATTTGACACTTGTTCAGGAGTTTCCTTATCGAGCTGCCAGTGCAATAAAACATATCTAATTACTTAATATGACATTAATTAGAAAATAAAACCATAAATGAAGAACACACGCATTACAAGTTTGTCATTACGAGGCATTTTCATATTTTATGCGCAAACAAACCAGTAAAATCACTTATTTGGAACATTTACATCTGAAAAATGGAGTAAAGTTTGAATTTCTTGCTTGATTTTGTGTCGACAGAGGATTAAATTAACTAATAAAACATAAACAAAACCTTAAAGTGCAGGTTAAACGATGTTCAGTTTGTATTTTAATGGTTTTGCCCGTCGTGCCTCGCCTGAAATGACCTTTATCCGTCTTTACCATTTCTTTCAGTTGCAGGTTCATGTTTCAACACCTTCATGAAGCTATAAACAGCGAATAAGAAAGAATTTGGTGGATTTAAACACAAAAAAGTGCTACTTACCAAGTCTTTGTGTCCGTCTTGACCGTGTCGCGTTCCGTTTCACACAGTTTTATGTGAGCAAAGACCGAGGGCGAAGGTCGATGAGGACGTTCATGGGAAAATGTGGGAAATGATGACTGTTTTTATTGTTCCCGGGTGAAAATAAAAAGGGTTCGCTTCATAATCCCAGAGTAAGAATATTACTGGTAAAAATGATGGTTTGTACTGTACCGGTTTTTAACACAGAATAAAACGCAGATAAAGCTTTATTTCAACACTTGAGGGCGCCGTTTTGCACGCACCAAACAAGACTCCACTGCCGTATTATTGGTCGGAACGTCACCATTATTTTTATTTTTTTTTATTTAAAAAAATGATTAACGACAATTAAATATGACAAAAATGAACATAATACAGTCACAAAAACAAAACAAAAATATAGACCACCCTCCACCTCATATTCACACACACAAAGAAACACAAAAAAACAAAACTAAAAAATGAACAGAATAATTCTAATAAATCTGAAGAAAAATGGACAAAAAGGAAAATAAACAGGATTATTTGGTTCATCGATAATCGTGATTATTCAGGGTGCAATATTATTATAACGTTCAAGCTACATTACAATTTATTTTCATTCTGAAAGTTTGATTCATAAAGTTGAGGCATGATTTTTGAACATAAAAAAGCTCTCATGTTATTGTGATAAACTCTAATATGAATAAATACACCATAATAAAGAATCTGTAGTTAATGTTAGCTAATTATCAAAGCAAAGGTGACAAAAAAAGGTTTCAAATAGTATTTAATAGACAAATTTCTGAGTCGACTTAAGAATTTCTAAATAAAACAATACAATAAATAAATAAATGACTGTACATAGTAATCCTGGACTTTCAGTGCAAAGTTGGCCACGACGGGTTTGAGAAAAGAACATTGTTTTTAACGGTTTGTATTTATGTGGTTTTAACATGAAGAACAGTCACGTTTCTATGAAGAGTACAGCACACGAGGAATCAAGGACAAAAACTGCATTTGTCAAATAAATTAAGCACATTTGTTACAGAAACATTTCACACAACAAAAAAGTCAGCACATTTATTGAGTCATGATAGAAAATAAAAAAACTGTGGTACATTTTTTGCTTTGATTGGCATTGTAAAGTTATGAATATTTCCTTCATTAAACAGCCTCTACAGGGTCTAAACCGGGTCTAAACCGGGTCAAAACCGGCTCTACACTGGGGCTAAAGCAGGGCTAAATCGGGGCCAAAGCAGGGGATAAACCGAGGCTAAACCGGGGCTAAACTGACGCTAAATTGGGGGCTAATCTGAGGCTAACGGGGGTTTTGCGGGGGTAAAGCAGGGGCTAGAGCGGGGCCTAAAGCGGGGCCTAAAGCGGGGCGCCATTTATGAACGCGTCACAGTTGATCACAAATCTGTTTCTTTTCTTAAATAAAGACTTTGAAGTGTTTACACTGAGGCAATAAAGCAAAAACAGCAAAGGAGAGAAATTACGCTTAGAAAATAAATAAATACTGTTCTTTAATGCAATGAAAACTTGGACAAAAATACGGTTTTCATCCACAACTTCTAAATAAATAAGAGTTTTCTTTAAAAATCAAGAGCACCATTAAACTACAGCGGCCTCGTCGGTCGGCAGTCTGACAACAATAAAATGCTACAAATCTGATCTTTAATTACAATAATCTCTACACAATTCTGCCACTTACCGGTCATCTACTCGTTAAGAATATCTAATAATGACGAAATAAACAGTTTTCTTATTTGTATTTGCCCAAAACTGAACGTTAAAAGATTCTTCAAAGTCTTCAAAAGAGACGAGAGCTCTTCATCTCGGTCCAAATAGATAAATACATTTGAAAAAGTCAATATAGGAGCTTCAGCAAAAACGGTCCTTCAAACGGTGTAATGCAACAGTCATTTCAGAAGTTGAAGAAAGTGTAGCTGTAGCAGGAGTCCTGAGAGAGAAGGGTTCTGAGTCGCCGTAGCAACGAGAGAGAGTTTAAAAGTTTGAGAGTTTAAAAGTTTAAGAGCACAAAACGGGAGGCGTGTCCTCTGCTACCTGTGCACGCCCATCAGCTGCAGTGGCAGAGCAGCACTCCGGCCACTAGAGGGAGCAGGTTCAGGGTCAGGAGCCAGAGGGTGACGGCCGGACCTGGAGAGCCGGAGCACGGGTCTGGAACACACACACGAACACACACACACACACACACACACGCACACACACGCACACACACACACACACACACGCACACACACGCACACAGACACACACACGCACACATACAGACACAGACACACACAGACACACACACACACACAGACACTTTAAGCACACGCAAATGCCTTGTTGTTGTTTTGTTGTGTTTCGGTTAATTGTAGTGTGTGTTGTTGTTTTGTTGTGTTACGGTTAATTGTAGTGTGTGTTGTTTTGTTGTGTTACGGTTAATTGTAGTGTGTGTTGTTGTTTTGTTGTGTTTCGGTTAATTATAGTGTGTGTTGTTTTGTTGTGTTTCGGTTAATTGTAGTGTGTGTTGTTGTTTTGTTGTGTTACGGTTAATTGTAGTGTGTGTTGTTTTGTTGTGTTACGGTTAATTGTAGTGTGTGTTGTTGTTTTGTTGTGTTACGGTTAATCATAGTGTGTTGTGTGGACGCTTTGTTGTGTTACTGTAATAATAATAGTTTCATTATTATTTAAAAAAACAGAGAAAACACATTTGTTTGATAACCATGAGTAAAAGAAAAGTTTTTGTGTTCACTTTTGGGTGTGTAAACGTATGAGCATAACTGTAGACGTAAAAAGAAAGAATAAACCAATAATTCTCGGTCAAATCTCGGTCAAAACGGTCAAATCCACTCGACAAACGCACAACTCGGTCGACTACTTTACGGCGAGCGGGCGGACTGACCGATGGGGATGCTCCTGGAGGCGTTGGCGGGCGGGGCTTGGTGGGGCGGCGGGCAGCGGTCGCAGAAGTCGGGGCAGTCGGGGCAGAGCAGGACGCCATTGTAGACCCAGTCGTTGGCCCGGACGCTCACGCTGAGGGGCTGCGATTTCCTGAGGCAGAGGAAGGAGCGGCCGTGGACGTGCACCGCCAGGCCCTGAGGCGAGCACGACACCTGACACACACGGACACACACACGGACACACACACGGGCACACACACACGGACACAATTATTTAGGACATGGTTTATTAGACAGTCTGTGCCATTATCCACGTCTGCAAAAGTAATATAAGTAACTCAGACATGATTACCGTATTTTCCGGACTATAAGTTGCACCTTTTTTCATAGTTTTGGCCGAGGTGCGACTTATACTTATATTTATACTTATATACTTATACTTCGGAGCGACTTATATGTGATATTATTTGTTATTTTCACACTTGCAACTGCATTTCATACTCCAGTGCGACTTATACTCCAGTGCGACTTATACTCCAGTGCGACTTATACTCCAGTGCGACTTATACTCCAGTGCGTCATAAGGCGCTGGTACAGCTGGCAGCCCGGTGTAAACGCTCTCTCTTCTTTCTTACTTATTGTGCTTTATCTCCTATATTTTGTAAATATAGTTAGTATATTTTTTCTATTTTACTGTACGATAGGGACACGCGCTGGAATAGTTTTTTAATTCAACTGTTTTTGACTTTTTTCGGCTGGATTTGAGCGTTTTTCGTTGCGTTCGTTGTGTTGTTGTGACGTGAGCTAGCTCCGAGCGAGCCCACCAGCCCCTCCCCCACGCCCTCCGGCCGCGCTAAAGTACGGCGTGTCGTCGGTACACGTTTATATACACGTTTATATGAAAGAGGAACTTCACCAACGATCGGGACACGCACTGGAATCGCTTTAAATTAACTTGTTTTGACTTTATTCGGCTGGATTGAGTGTTTTCGTCGTGTCGTTGCGATGTGTTTTGGCTCGGAGTCCCCCGGCCCCGCCCCCCGGCTCCGGCCCCGCCCCCCGGCTCCGGCCCCGCCCCCCGGCTCCGGCCCCGCCCCCCGGCTCCGGCCCCGCCCCCCGGCTCCGGCCCCGCCCCCCGGCCGGCGCCGTACCGCGTTTCCACAAAGGAGGAACTCATGAAACTGCGGAGAACAGTCGTCTTACCCGGAGAGCGTCACGTTATCCCGTCTGACCTAACCTAATACTGATGTGCAATTCTGTCATATGTGCAATTACTGTGAAATTCATGTGCAATCTATGTGCTGTCGTGACACATATTCATGTGCAATTACTGTCGGGATCAAATGCAATGGTATTTATTTATTTATTTGTCTATGGGAGTTTTTATTTATTTATAGGAGATCTTCTACTGAAAGTGTTTTTCAGACTTCCTATAAGTGATCTGTTCTTCTGGATCTACCTCTGTATCTACCTGCGTTGCACCAATGAAATTTCCCCATGTGGGACAATAAAGGAATATCTTATCTTATCTTATCTTATCTTATAAGTCGCTCCGGAGTATAAGTAGAAGTCGCACCCCGGCCAAAACTATGAAAAAACGTGCGGCTTATAGTCCGGATAATACGGTATTTTATTCTTACTGTGACACTTTACGCAGCGTTTCTCCTGCTGGTCGGCTGCATGTCTGTGACCATGAGACCTTGTTGCGAGCGTGAGCCGTACCTTGTAGCAGCCGGAGCCCCAGTCCGGGTAGCTCATCTTCCTGGTGCACTGCTCCATGACGAACGCGGACTTCTGGTACAGGCACACGGAGTCGGGGCCGTACTGCTCCGCCCCGTAGTTCCTCCACCAGTCCGGCTGGTTCCCCGTCACGCGGCAGTAGGAGTTCCTCTGGTACTCCCCGCTCAGGTGCCAGCTGAACTCCTGGCTGAAGGGACAGTAGTCTGCAATCTCCACCGCTCCACCGAAATACACCAAGTCGCCCGCGCCCACGTCCGGGATCTGGTCGAAATACTGAGGGCGAAAGGCTGGACGTTAACGGACAGGAACCGCTCTAAAGAAGCTGTAGTTTAGTGGAGCTTTAGTGGAGCTTTAGTGGAGCTAGTAGAGCTTTAGTGGAGCTTTAGTGGAGCTTTAGTGGAGCTTTAGTAGAGCTTTAGTGGAGCTTTAGTGGAGCTTTAGTGGAGCTTTAGTAGAGCTTTAGTGGAGCTTTAGTGGAGCTTTAGTGGAACTTTAGTGGAACTTTAGTGGAACTTTAGTGGAACTTTAGTGGAGCTTCAGTGGAGCTTTAGTGGAGCTTTAGTGGAGCTTTAGTGGAACTTTAGTGGAACTTTAGTGGAACTTTAGTGGAGCTTTAGTAGAGCTTTAGTAGAGCTTTACTGAGGGACGTTAACAAATGAGTCAAATGAGTAAAATTAATAAAATGAGTAAAATGAGTAAAATGAGTAAAATGAATAAAATGAATAAAATGAATAAAATGAATAAAATGAATAAAATCAGTCAAATTAGTCAAATGAGTAAAAAGAATAAAATTAGTAAAAAGAATAAAAAGAGTAAAAAGAATAAAATTAGTAAAAAGAATAAAAAGAGTAAAATGAATAAAAATAATAAAAAGAGTAAAATGAAAACTTTTGAGACTTTTTAATACACCTAAGTAAGTTTAATCTGACAAATGTGTGTGCGGTAAAGACATCTGACACCTGGTATTCCGGGGGCAGTTCCTGGGGGTACTTCTGCAGGTTGCACACCGCCACGGCGAGCTGGTCCTGTCGACAGGTGAGCTGCAGAGGCGACGCCCGCACCGTGTCACAGAACGGAGTGACCGAATGTCTCCTGCAACGGACGAGTGGGGAATAAAGGTCACCGGGGGAACAGAGAGCGCGTACGCAACCGTTACTAGACAAACGTTTACAAAAAAGGGAGAAGCCAAGACAAATATTTGAAGCTGAAACTGAACAAAGAAGTCAAGAGAGAAGTTCACAAATACACAAAACGTCTAGGATAGTACAGGCTTTTAGATAGAATTTGAAAACACCCCGTCCAAATAATTTTGTCCTGGGGTACGGGGGCTGACTAGGCGAAAAAAACAGTAGCTTCGGCATTCTCCAGACCACGGCTCGGCAGCCAATCAGAGCCAAGCACACAAATTTCGTCGACCAATCAGTGCGCAGCATGCAAATGTTCACTTGTAAATAGTAAACTGCAATGGCGGACTATTGTCAAATGCTTCCCGGTCCGATTTAATGATAATATTTCCTTTTTTTCTAAGATTTATTAATAAAACGGCCGTCCCTGACCAGTATTCCTGTCCAAAATACAGGAATACTGGTCTCGATCTAAAAGCTGGGCTGACCGCAAGGCCACTCGGTGAACTCTCACACTTTGGTTTCGCAACGGCAGTAAGTGCGGAGAGATTTGCGATATTCAAAGACGGCACCGCCCCGAATCTGCGTCAGGAAAGGAAAAGCCTGGACACGGACCATTTGAGCCGCTCCCCCTCGGGCCGGAGAGGCGGAGCATTTGGACCAGAACCTCTCAGCGCAAGAACAGTTCGACAAACATTTGCGCGTCTTCCGATTCTAGCTAACGGTATCCTTCAGAGGGCAATCACCTGTCCCGCTGATTGTCCATCCAGAACTTGCAGCTCTTCATCACAAAGTCGCAGCCGAGGCCGCGCCCCCAGTCCAGCCTCTGGGCCAGGCTGTAGTTGGCCCGGTACCAGCCGCTGTCCTCCATGAGCGCCAGCGTCAGGCGAGAGAACACGCGGTTCTGAGTGTGCGAGCCGGTCATCGCCTCGTTCTGCACAAATCACACACGTCTTACGGCATTTCCACCACTACAAACTATCATCGTCTCAACACGGAAAAGTCAAGGGGGATTTGGCAAAGGAAAAGCAGAAAATATGATGTATTTTTCCGTATTTATTTGTTTATAATAAGGCTAAATCTTCTTTTTTGGGGGGTTTTACTGGACAATAGCTTTTAGAAATGTTGACCCTAGAATATTTTATAATTGTATGTAAAGATTTATTAACACTTTTTGTGAAGCTCAGACACAAATTTGAAGCTAGAAATGTCCTTTTCCTCTAATTTTTACCCAGATGCAAACTAACTGACATTCCCCCTCATTCTTAACTGATTTTTAGTTATAGTTAATCATTGAATTGAATTATTAGAATGTATTATCAGTATTACGGCCTACTTAATTTGTCCTCCTTTTTCAAACGGGTCGATACGTTTATGTAAAACTAGTGAAAGTCATTCAAATCGCATTACTACTCAAACGCCAGCAGAGCGCACAGGACCGCCCGGAGCAGTTTAAATCGAGCTAAAAGCAGTAGCAATAGAAAGCGGCCCACCTCCAGCAGCCTCTTCTCCCAGTGGTTGAGTTCGGTGCCAGTTCCTCCCTGATTCTCCAGCTCCATCCCCTCCAGAATGGGACAGTTAAAGTGCCTCCTCGCCTCCTCCTACAACCACATCACAACAATGTAAACATGGATAAAAACTCTTCATCCTCCACGTATTCTATTTTAACCATGCTCTGACATGAAAAACACAGCCGCAGTTGTGCTTAGTTTCATTCGCGCTTTCCTGAGACTCAAAAACACTCAAGTTTCAACTTTCCCAGACATCAACGGCTGTTTTTAAGTTCATAAATCCTCAGCAGACCTGTTCTGAGCATTTCTGTTGTAAGACAGCGTATTTATTTATTAGTACTGTAGTTTATGTAAAAGTGGACAGAACTGAGGCCACATTTAAAGGCACAGTGGACGATTTTTCGGCGATTTGAGAACGCAGGCGTAAGTGGTCATGCCACTCCCCCGTGTGGACTGATACAACACCCCCGTGTGGACTGATACAACACCCCCGTGTGGACTGATACAACACCCCCGTGTGGACTGATACAACACCCCCGTGTGGACTGATACAACACCCCCGTGTGGACTGATACAACACCCCCGTGTGGACTGATACAACACCCCCGTGTGGACTGATACAACACCCCCGTGTGGACTGATACAACACACACGTGTGGACTGATACAACACCCCCGTGTGGACTGATACAACACCCCCGTGTGGACTGATACAACACCCCCGTGTGGACTGATACAACACCCCCGTGTGGACTGATACAACACCCCCGTGTGGACTGATACAACACCCCCGTGTGGACTGATACAACACCCCCGTGTGGACTGATACAACACACACGTGTGGACTGATACAACACCCCCGTGTGGACTGATACAACACCCCCGTGTGGACTGATACAACACCCCCGTGTGGACTGATACAACACCCCCGTGTGGACTGATACAACACCCCCGTGTGGACTGATACAACACCCCCGTGTGGACTGATACAACACCCCCGTGTGGACTGATACAACACACACGTGTGGACTGATACAACACACACGTGCGTTTGTTTATTAGCGCGACAGATCGCATCACATCTCTCGTCTCCCGTAGATTTCCGTCTCTTCAGAGTCAGCTCGAACTGTCTTTCTCCGTCTTAATTTTGTCCCGTACACTGAGGGAACTATATTATGATAGATCAATGCACTTAGACACAGGGAAACGTGCTGCTCTCGGGCCACACGAGGCTGCAGGTGAGCGAGCGGTAGGTGCGTTTTATGATTGATACATGGCAGGAATAATCGGCAGTCCACGCCACGAGGAAATAAAACTCAGATTTGGGCCATTCAACCTTTAAGACAGTAACATTTCCCGTGTCCTTGGGCCGTCGAGCGCTAAAGTCAAAGGCTAATCCTAACCTTAACCCCTAACCATAACACGGCTTTAGCGTCCGGCTTTAGCGCCCGGCTGGCTTTAGCGTCCGGCTGGCTTTAGCGTCCGGCTGGCTTTAGCGTCCGGCTGGCTTTAGCGTCCGGCTGGCTTTAGCGTCCGGCTGGCTTTAGCGTCCGGCTGGCTTTAGCGCCCAGCTTTAGCGTCCGGCTTTAGCGTCCGGCTTTAGCGTCCGGCTTTAGCGTCCGGCTGGCTTTAGCGTCCGGCTGGCTTTAGCGTCCGGCTGGCTTTAGCGCCCGGCTGGCTTTAGCGCCCGGCTGGCTTTAGCGCCCGGCTGGCTGGCTGGCTGGCTTTAGCGTCCGGCTTTAGCGCCCGGGCCTTTTACAGAGATGGAGTGCCAACACAAATCCTGATACGGGAACACCTGACTGATAGAAAGTCATGCGTAGTTTTTCAATACATCCATTATTCTAAGTTCTAAAACATGATGCAAAGTAAAGTGACTCAAGAGCATGTTTAAAGGACATTAACGGCACAAATAATGCATAACACATGTCGTTTCCGTTTTCTCACCCGGACTCTGGGCGTGGAGAGCACGTGGACCTGGTGCTGCAGCATTCGTCCTCCTCTGATGTTCCACAGTCGGTTCACTCTGCGGATCACGGCGTCGCTCCACTGGTACAGGCCCAGACTGAAGGACACACAACTGCGGTCAACACTGCGGTCAACACGGCGGTCAACACGGCGGTCAACACGGCGGTCAACACGGCGGTCAACACGGCGGTCAACACGGCGGTCAACACGGCGGTCAACACGGCGGTCAACACTGTACTCATTTGATGTTTGTATGACCGTAGTTGTCCGGGGGCAGGTAGCGCGTGCAGAGATCCCCTTTTCAATACATATACAGCCCTTTGTATTGATCCATTTGATATTTTATCCTCGACCCGTTGAGAATGTTAGGATTGTGAATAAAGCCTCAAGGTGGGGAACGTACCGCAGTTGTTTTGCTTTGTAAACGTGTAAAACTAGAATATTGAGCGGATTTTCTTGTTCCATAAACTAAACTATTAAAGAAAGACCTGAAAGTGCAACAGAGACGTCCCGTTTTACTCTCAGACGAGAGTAAAAAGTGATATTTCTGCACTTTTTACTATTCATATCTTTGTGCGATAATCGAATCTCAACCAACACATTTAACAATTGAATTAATCCACGTTTCCTTCCAAAGTTACTGCGTCTAAACCCGGAGGCTCAAACTCACGTCTCGTTGAAGGGCGGGAGTCCACTGGCGAAGCGCGGCGTCAGCGGTTTGCCCTCGTCGTCGTGGAAAAAGGCAAAAAGTCCCGCCGAAAAACCCTGTAAGGGCAGACGCACGCTTCGTTTAAATGTTTGTCTGCTGTTGTGTAGCGTCGTGTTGCATCGTGTCGCGTCGTATGTCTGTCGCACTGACCAGAGCGTGGATGATCTCGTGCTTGACCGTGGACAGCATTCCTTCAAACTCCTGCGGCTGAGACGAGATCATGGCTGGACACAGGTTTGCGTAGCCTGCGATGGGTCTGGAGACAAGCGGAAAAGACACAGCGTTAGCGTCAGCATTAGCGTACGGAATTTGAGTCAGCGTACGGAATTTGAGTCAGAGTTAGCATTAGCGTCAGCGTTAGCATTAGATTAGTTTCAGATTAGCGTCAGATTAGCGTCAGCCTACTGTAAATGGTGGTTAGAGTTGTCAAAAAATAAATAAATACACAGAGAAAATCTATACTAAAACTAGAATAGAACGAGACCTACCGTGACGACAGTGCCATCTTCAGCCCGACTTTTTCAGGATTTACCCCGGGTGTGCGTGAGTGAAAAGGCCCCTATGTCCATGCTCATCGTCCCACGGGCCTTTTCACTCTCACGCACCCGAGACACCGTTCTGAAAGTCGGACTGAAGACGGCTGCAATATCTCACAATCGAATGGAAATCAAACGTTGAATTGACAAAGTGCACTCGAAACAACCCTGAACCCCGAGAAGAGCGTTCCTGGTCTCACCGGTCGAGCTGTGCTTCGAGTTGGCAGTAGGCGGCGTAGGCGACGATGTTCTCCTGCCCGCAGCGCTCGGTGGTGACGCCGCTCACGTACAGCACAAAGTCTGAGTCGTCCACTCCGGGGCCGTCGGCAGGACCCGCCGGACCACAGGACTTCCCGGACTCGCTGCACACCTTACACTGCTGCGAGGACGACACGCGACACACACTTTGAGCTTTTAACTGTGTTTTAACATCGTTCCCTCATCAAAACACATATCCGCAGTCGTGTTTACCGTATTTTCCGGACTATAAGTTTCATAGTTTTGACTTATACTTACATTTATATTTATAGTTATACTCCGGAGTGACTTATATGTGATATTATTTGTTCTTTTCACACTTGGAACCGCATTTCATACCCCAGTGCAACTTGTATACCATATTTTCTGGAGTATATGTCGCATTGGAGTATAAGTCGCACCAGCCAAAAAATGCATAATAGAGAAGAAAAAAACAAATATAAGTCGCACTGGAGTATGAAATGCGGTTGCAAGTGTGAAAATAACAAATAATATCACATATAAGTCGCTCTGGAGTATAAGTATAAATATAAGTATAAGTCGCACCCCGGCCAAAACTATGAAAAAAGGTGCAACTTATAGTCCGGAAAATATGGTAGTTTACAAGCTCGTCTTCTCCGCTGCTTCTCTGAGCCTCACAAAAACACTCGGTTTCAAATTCCCCCAATTTGTGACCTCAAAAGAAGAGATCAGGAGCTCGAACTGCGGTACTACTCTCGACCAATGAGTGAAATGGGGATGAAAAAGAGCAATTAGGCTAATAATATGACGTATGAAGCATGCAACAAATACTTCATATCCCAGATAAGTAACTGATGTTCTGTTGTTATTATTCTATTAAAAAAGTGAATTTGTGAACAATAACTTCAACATGAATAGTGGTTATTGCTTGACAAACGTGGGTATTACCGCCCGTGTCCCACGTCCCATCACTGACCTGCAGGTGGTGCTGTGGGACCACGACGGGCCCACATCTGGTGACCTCTGCGCAGGCGCCTTGACAGTAGCGGTGAGGGTCATCTCTCTTCCTCAAGTACTGGTTTGTGGAGCATTGTCTGCGGGGAAAGGAGGAAACGGTGACCAACATCGTCTCAAATGTGTCAAACGTGCGCAGGGGTGGAGGGCGGGGCTTATTATCGCAACGTTTAACATCTCAAGTTGTGTTAAAATGTGATACGTTTTGGAATATGTGTCTTTTACCTGCCGAGGAGCACCGGGCCCACTCTGTGCCGGACGCTGAAGGCTCGCTGCAGGTAATCGATGGCCTGCGGAAACAGCTTATCCTGAAACAAAATATACACACTTATTACCGTATTTTCTGGACAATAAGTGGCACCTTTTTTCATAGTTTTGGCCGGAGGGCGACTTATACTTATATTTATACTTATATACTTATACTCCGGAGCGACTTATATGTGATATTATTTGTTATTTTCACACTTGCAACTGCATTTCATACTCCAGTGCGACTTATATATGTTTTTTTGTTCTCCATTATGCATTTTTTGGCTGGTGCGACTTAAACTCCAGATAATACGCCACTTGCACTGCCAAAAAGTCACTCACTTTGATCAGTCTCCTCTTGTCTGCGGAGAGCCTTGACACAAAACAATAAAGACAACAATTAGACGCAATTAAATCAAACAAATACGACAATACTGCAAATGTTCCCGTCAAATAAACAATAAACTCAACTTGCGCTGAAAAGCAAGTAGGTTAAAAGGTCAAAACTCACTGGTCGACGCTTTGGTCGTACAGGGTTTTTATTCTGAGCTGAAGATCGTCCTCGGAGCTTCTCTTTGTCAAACGCTCGCGCTGCAGGAAAACGTGGATCACCTGGAGAAAAACGTGCACAAAAAAACACCACTGGAGACATTTAAACGCTTAAATTGTCGACAGTTTGTTTTCTGAACCATAAGCAGACTCCAAACGGGCAGAGAAAGGGTTTAAGACTCTTAAAAATAAGATAAGATAAAAATGACAACAGAAACATGGAAAATGTGTGTTTTAAGGCGGGTAAACAAATAATGTTGTAAATATCTCTTGATGGAGGCAAAACTTTAGCCGCATCTCGATCTAATTCAGTAAAAATCTTGTATTTTTAGCCTATTTTTGCAATTTAAACAACTGATCAATTAAACAACATAGTAATTGCCAAATGAATCAAATATATAATTAGTCAATACTTTTATTATTTTTATATTTATTTATTTTATTATTATTATATTATTATAAGACGTGTGAGATGTTGGAGACCATTATTATTTCTGAATACAAAATCAACTTTTCAAATTGCAGCAAAAAGAGAAAGAAAAGTCTTGTGTAATCTCTCAAATTATTAAACATGTTATTTTTATATTTGATTTTGTTGTAATACACAGGATATTGACAGATAACAGAGATAGATAATAAATAATACATAATAACACTAATAAAGTCCATGCCTAACAGTCAAATCCAGGCAGTTGTCATGACATTATTGCTGAGTTTACAATATTAAATACTAATGTTGTCTTAGCTTCTATGCAAGACAAGACAATATAATATTAACCAAATACAGTTAAACAATAAGGCAAAAACAATATTATTCATCAGTGACAAACGACAGAGAGTAATTTGATTTCATGGGAGTCATTTGCACTGATAAAAATGCAGACTTTAATTGTTACTAAGCGTTTATTAAGAAGTAGCTAAGTTAGCACGCTAGTTAGCTTAGCATGCTAACAGTCCGGGGCCATTGGAGAATTAAATATCGCATTATCTTCTTAATGACGGAGCTCAAAGTGCTGACAGCGGCTTTACCTCGTCAGGAGCCGGCACCCTGTGGCTGCACGGGCCGTGACAGCACACCAAAAGAGCCAGGGACGAAATAACCACGGCACAACCGAGGATCCGGGACGCTGTCACCGGCTTCCCGTCGCCGGTGAGCCGCGGATCCATGCTCCAGTCCCGGCGTGGTCTCTCCCCGTCAGCAGCTCCCTCTCCGCCGGCCCGGTGCCCTGCGTGCGCGGCCCATACATCGCTTGCGGGACGGGTCGAGACGTGTCCGCATCACCGCAATGACACCGGGGTTAAAACGCGCCGCGGAGACGCCGGGGGCTAAAGCCGCGGTGGCGGGGCGGAGGCGGGTCCCCGAGCTGCCGCTGGGTGTCGCTGTGTGTCACGACCTGAGACCAGAGATGCTCCACGAAGAAGATCAGTGCGCGCGCCACCGTCCCGCCCACTTCCGGGATATGAAGCGTTTAAAGACATGGATTTATTGGAACGCTATAACGCGGTTCACTTTTCACGGTCTCGCTGCTTCACGGATTTGCATCGTGCATTGTGTTCTGCATTCTGATTGGCTAAACAGTCTCTCCGCGTCTTCTCTACCTGTGTGACACGCACAATGTCGACAAAACGTTCTGCACCGACAAAGGCACGTGCGGCCGGGCCCAAAAGGCAAAGGAAGATGCTAACTATCGCAGAAAAGGTTAAACTTCTGGACATGCTAATGGAAGGTGGAAGCTATGCGGCTGTAGGTCGCCATTACGGAATTAATGAATCTTCCGTTCGTTCCATAAAGAAGGAGGAAAAGAACATAAGGACGACCGCAGCAATAAGTTTTAATAAGGATGCAAAAAGGGTTGCAACTGTCCGCAACAAGACCGCGGTGAGGATGGAGTCTGCATTAGCTTTGTGGATTAATGACTGCAGGAAAAAAAACATCACACTGGATACGAACGTTATCTGCACAAAAGCCAGAACACTGTATCAAACCTTTGCTGACAGCGACAGGGAAGAGGAGGAGGATGCAGATCTCGGGCCATCATCAAGTGCTGTTCACACAGTACCAAGCGCATTTAATGCAAGCAAGGGCTGGTTTGAAAAATTTAAGAAACGCTTTGGACTTAAAAATGTTTCTCTGCACGGAGAGATCGCCTCTGCGGATACCGCTGCAGCAGAAGCGTTCGTGAACAATACATTTAAAGCCATCATTGAGGAAGGGGGATACAAGCCTGAACAAGTTTTTAATATGGATGAGACTGGCTTATTTTGGAAACAAATGCCCTCCCGCACCTCCATTATGCAGGAAGAGGCCAAAGCCCCAGGATTTAAAGCCCAAAAAGATCGTTTGACTCTGGTTATGTGCGGAAATGCTGCAGGTTTTATGATTAAACCAGGACTTATTTATAAGTCTAAAAATCCCAGAGCACTGAAAAACAAAAATAAGGATGATTTGCCCGTTTACTGGATGCACAACGCCAAGGCCTGGATGACAAAAGCGCTCCATCTGGATTGGTTCAAACACTGTTTCATCCCGGAGGTCACGTGTTATTTGAGAGGAAAAGGACTGGACTTTAAAGTGCTTCTGCTCGTTGACAACGCCGGAGGTCACGCTGATGATTTAGCGTATGATGGTGTGCAAAGCCAATTTCTGCCGCCGAACACTACATCCCTGATTCAGCCCATGGACCAAGGCATCATCCGCGCTTTCAAGGCTCTCTTTACGCGCTACACCCTGCAACATCTCGTTGAGGCTATGGACTCGGATCAAGATTTCTCATCAACGAACTACTGGCGTGGATACACCATCGCATCATGTCTCCAAAATATTCAGAGGGCCATTCAGGAGATGAAAACTGAAACTTTGAATGCCTGCTGGAAAAACCTGTGGCCAGAGGCAGTGCAAAACCCAACCGGAGGCTCGCTTGACGAGATCCATCACTCTGCCGTAGATACAGCTGTGAATCTCGCTAAACAGCTTGGAGGAGACGGCTTTAGTGA
Source organism: Eucyclogobius newberryi (assembly GCF_026437365.1). Taxonomy (NCBI): domain Eukaryota; kingdom Metazoa; phylum Chordata; class Actinopteri; order Gobiiformes; family Gobiidae; genus Eucyclogobius; species Eucyclogobius newberryi. Next base: position 33,605,974 of record NW_027315768.1, read on the forward strand.
CATGACTCCGGATGACATCACTGCCCTGTTTGATCCAGACGCACCTCCGCTGACCGATGCAGACTTGGCAGAAATGATAAAGCCATTAAGCGATGATGAAATAGAAGAGGAAGAAGAGGACAAAAGTGTGGATAAAGATGAGGAGGATGGACTAACACTTGGTCGCTTAGCAACAATGCTGAGAATGTCCACTGAACTTCAGCGAGCAGCTCAAGAATGGGACCCTTTGATGAGCCGTTCATTACAGTTCTCAAACATAATCGATGGTGGCATGTCGGTTTATAAGGATCTTTTAGCCCAGAAGAAAAAAGAGCGACAACAACGACCGATAACAATGTTCTTCTTTCCAAAAAACACGGCTGCACCGCTTTAGACTAACACAAACGCCACAGAGCGGAGTCAGGATGCAGCGGCTCAGTCATAAGAGCAGTGAAATACTCTATTTGTCCTACTGTACTTTGTATTTATTTCATAATCATTTTTAATTTTCTCTCGTTCCAATCCGTCACAAACAACAACAAACGTTTATACAGTACTTTTATTTGTTAAACAAATGCTTGGGCCTGTAAAAAGGTTTTGTTCCTTGCTTTCAATGTTTTATGGAGTATTTCATTGTATAATAACTAAAAAAATAAATGTTTCTACTTCACGGATTTTGCCTATTGCGGGTTCTTCTTGGAACGTAACCTCCGCGATAAACGAGGGTTCACTGTGTCATTAGTATTAGTTTAAAATCATTATATTATCATTAGTATTAGTTTAAAATCATTATATTATCATTAGTATTAGTTTAAAATCATTATATTATCATTAGTATGAGTTTAAAATCATTATATTATCATTAGTATGAGTTTAAAATCATTATATTATCATTAGAATGAGTTTAAAATCATTATATTATCATTAGTATTAGTTTAAAATCATTATATTATCATTAGAATGAGTTTAAAATCATTATTATCATTAGTATTAGTTTAAAATCATTATATTATCATTAGTATGAGTTTAAAATCATTATATTATCATTAGTATTAGTTTAAAATCATATTACCATAAGTGTTAGTTTAAAATCTATTATATTATTAGTATGAGTTTAAAATCTTATATTATCATTAGTATGAGTTTAAAATCATTATATTATCATTAGTATGAGTTTAAAAATCATATTATCATTAGTATTAGTTTAAAATCATTATATTATCTTTAGTATTAGTTTAAAATCATTATATTATCATTAGCATTAGTTTAAAATCATTATATTATCATTAGTATTAGTTTAAAATCATTATATTAGCATTAGTATTAGTTTAAAATCTATTATATTATTAGTATTAGTTTAAAATCATTATATTATCATTAGTATTAGTTTAAAATCTATTATATTATCATTAGTATTAGTTTAAAATCATTATATTATCATTAGTATTAGTTTAAAATCTATTATATTATCAGTATTAGTTTAAAATCATTATATTATCATTAGTATTAGTTTAAAATCTATTATATTATCAGTATTAGTTTAAAATCATTATATTATCATTAGTATTAGTTTAAAATCTATTATATTATCAGTATTAGTTTAAAATCATTATATTATCATTAGTATTAGTTTAAAGAGCGTTTTTATGGTTTTATATCTTTGACTTTATGTGTGGCGGGCGGTGACTCAACAGATTTAACCTAAAGCCCAAAGTTTCCAACAAAATGTGTGTGTTTTTTGTAATAACTAATCCATACATAAAAACTGTAGAATAATAAACTTTGAATAATTGTCCATCACTTCTCCTTTTTGAATGGCATTTATTTTCACATACAAAACAAAAGTACAAAATCATAAATACAAAATGCTCCACGGGACAAAATATAGGTCATTCTGAACAATACACAATAATGAAAGCAATAATAATCACAGTAGATTAAACAGAAACACAATAAAATACCAGAGACCAGCTCCAAGAAATAAAAGTATATTTATTTATAAAGGCACTGTCTGTTTCTGCCAGCAGAAGGAGTCGGAGAGGTCAGTGCTGTTCCAGTTCAGTCGTCAACGCTCAAAGTTTGTCCATTTTTCTTGCAGTCTTTAATTGTGCTTTTCATTAGTGTTTGGAATAGAGATTTGGACTTCATAGATCTTCTCGTGCAGAGTTTCCATGCGTTTCAGGCTGGTAAACGTAAAAAGTCATTACAGAGAACAAATGTGCTGATGATTTACGAGATATAATGAGCCACAACAATAATAATTCCACGTGACAAAACATTTGGAATCAGGTTTAATTTGATTTAATCGACGTGGAATTTGAGCTGTTGCCACTGTTTTCCATCAAAGAAAAGATAAAGTACAGTGTTCTAGCGCTGCACACTGTTGTAAAGCTCTATATAAAAAGTGATTGGGGTAAAGTTTATTGTTAACCTACATATTTTGTTGTGTGGTTTGATGAATATTGCAGAAAACTGGACCTTTGTCGATTAAATAGGTGTATTATAATCAAGTCCAACCTTTCTGAATCTTCTTTTTGGATATTCCTGATGGTGAAACGTCTTGCAAGGCCAAATGAATCCTCTGTAACCTGTTCTCCGCACACGTACACCAACATTAACAGTTAACATTACTTAAGTCCTTTTCCTTTTGTCCGTCCTTTGAATTCTCAGACGATCGACGTGACGAGACGCAACGACTCTGCGCAACCCGTCTGCGTCTCCGTGCGGCCGACGGAGGGAAGGCCGTCCACTCGCTCGTCCGACTCCTTGTCTCGAGAGTCTTCCTGGTCCTGGTCCTGGTCCTGGTCCTGGTCCTGGTCCTGGTCCTGGTCCCGGTCCCGGTCCGTGTCGGTGGCGAGTCCGGGAAGCTCGGGGTTTGGATCCGGGGCCCGCCGCTCCGTTTCCTCCTCGTTTTCAATGGCAGTGAACCGCTCGACCACGCAGTGAGCCGTGAGCCGCGCCTCGGGGTCGTGGTCCCAGCACTCGGTGATGGTGGAGCAGAACACGCTCATGCCCTGAAAAGGAAAATACAAGGTGTGACGACGACGACGACGACGACAACGACGATACAAGAAAGACCACGTGGAGAGCGCTGCACAATACAAAATAGCACAAACAGTCGCTCTGCAGCCAGCATTGGACTAAATAGAGGAAACGTAGGTGTTTTTTCTGTAATACCAATTTTAACCTAACGTTTTATAAAAAAAATATGATTTTTATGATGTATTTATTGTGGCCAGTAGAGGGCGCAGTTTACCCTGTGCCATGCTGGCTCATTTACCGAGACATTTTGCCTGTTTGTCCCCAGTTTGACCATTTTTGTAAAGTTTATAATTGTACTTCCTGGTTGGACGTGAGCGCAAATATGACACAGGTAGAGGTAATTCCACAGTTGTTACCTAGCAACCAGACCAATCCACGAAATTCACAGGACGGTTCTGATCTGACACAATAATACCATAAAACATCTTTATTTAGTCCAACGATGGTTTAAACTGTCAGAAAAGTGTGTCAGTGTAAACTGTCTCTGTGTCGCACGTTGATGACATCACAGAGGGATTCAGCTCTACTTCCTGTCATTTTTGAACTTTTGTTTTTCAAAATTTCTCCACAAACCTCAAGTCAACAGAAGTAAAACTATGTATGCTAAGTAAAAGTAGCTCAATGAAATTATTACTTCAGTTAAAGCAGTGCAGTATTTGCTGTAGAATCTACTTAAGTATTGAAAGTACAAATAAAAAAAAGTATATTTAAAAAAGGGTGGATCCTTCTAAAGACGAGATTTGCTATAAAATCCAGTTCAGTCCAGCTGTGAAACGATTATACGTACATTTGATAAAGGAAGTAAATAAGCCGATTTTGTTTGTTTGTTTCCCATTTTCAAGATAAAAGCAAGAATAAGCCAACTCAAAGCTTGATAGAACTGTTGATATTGTTAACAATCTGCAAAATGTATTAAGCCAAGTTACAACTGTGACGTCGCAGGGAAAAACCTTCTGTAAAAGCATCTGCACAAATCCAGTCTCAGGAAGGAGCGTCATGTGAGGTACACGCAAAACGCACACACAAAACTACTCTGTACTCGGAGCCTTTTTAAACATGTAGTGGAGTAGAAAGTAGTATGTCTTTCAAATGTAGTGGAGTCAAATTGTTAAGTACTCAGCTAAAACATGTCTCAAGTAAAGTACAGATCCTCAAAAACCTAAAAAAAAAGTACAGTACTTTAGTGAATGTGTTTATTCACTGACCACCTCAATAGTCAAGTCCACTGCCTGGGGTTATAACGTATGTGGCACACGTTGACCTTTTACATATTACCGTCAACTTGGGATAAAGGATACAGACAAACATTAATATCTCAATCATTTTTGGACAATTCTGATATCGAGATACTACGGCAACACAGAAATGTTCCAAAACGTGAGTGTAAATGTCATGGCTGAGGTTCAAGCATCACTTTATGACCTTTACACTGCGAGTTTCTGTTATTAATCAATTGTTAATTCATTTTCATTCACATTCATTATATTTTGCACAGCTCCAAAATAACAACTACAATATTACTAATTTTGGATTCACTGCATTTCCCTTAACGAATAATCAGAGTTTAGAATATGTTGTATATATTTGCATGTGTCGCGCCGTAATGCGACACTTCATTCAAACCCTGAGGTCTGCTTTGGGTCATTCGCAGTGCTTTCTGTGCCTGGACTCTGCTCTGACCTGGTGCTGAGTCCAGGCGGAGGGGATTTCTGGCCGTCCTCTGTCTCTGAGGACCAGGTCTCTCATGCTGTCCACACACGGCTGGTCGCACACTTGGGAGCCAAACGCCGGCTCGTAGCTCTTCACCTCTGCAAAACACGTTCATCAAGCTCACTTACAACGGCAGCTCTAATGCACACGTATATGTGGCCAGAAAATCTGCCCGTGCTATCAAAATAAATACTGGGAGAATACATTTGGCCTTTTTCATGAAATAATAGTCGATAAAAAGCAAATCCCATATTTTCCGGATTATAACTCGCACCTTTTTTTCAAAGTTTGGGCCGGGATGCGACTTATATGTGATTTTATTCGTTATTTTCACACTGGCAACCACATTTCACAACCACAAGAGGGCGCTCTAGGCTCTAAGCGACGCAGAAGAAGAATCTGCAAGTGACACTTGGAAGAAGTATTCAATGGATTTAATGATTTGGGGTAAAACTGATGCTTTGGTAAACTTGTTAGCATGTTCTTTATGCTATAGTTATCTGAATAACTGTTCATATGTTACGTTAACATACCAGACACTTACCACAGTTCTGTCTGTGCCTCATGTAGCTGAAGGTGTTAGCGTTAGCATACGTCATGTAGCTGAAGGTGTTAGCGTTAGCATACGTCATGTAGCTGAAGGTGTTAGCGTTAGCATACGTCATGTAGCTGAAGGTGTTAGCATTAGCATACGTCATGTAGCTGAAGGTGTTAGCGTTAGCATACGTCATGTAGCTGAAGGTGTTAGCGTTAGCATACGTCATGTAGCTGAAGGTGTTAGCATTAGCATACTTACACCTATTCACCATGTTCTCTCATCTGTTATTATTTTAAACTGCATTTACAGATCAAATGTCTGTTCTTCTAATTTATTGAATTAATTTCCCCCAAAAATGTGACTTATATTCCAGTGCGACTTATAGGCTGGAAAATACGGTATATTAAATGAGAAAAGCTATGGCCATTACTCAAAAGCAAACAAATGATAAAAAAGTGTGTTTAGGCTCAGATGAATCTACTTAAATATATGTATTTCCTGTACATAAATCAGAAAAAATAAAAGAACATAACGGCGCCATTCGAGGTTTAATGTATTTGTGTTGCATCTTTGATATTTTCTTTTTAAGAGGAGCATCTATATAATACAATACAGAGTCTGAATATCTGATTTCCCAGAATTGAAACCACAATAAAGAAAGCTAGGAATGTAGGCACACTTTAGGCAAAACGATGTCCGTGAGGTGCAGAGAACAGGGCGATACCTCCGATGGCCTGACAGCGCGAGCTCATCTCCCACAGAACCAGAGCCATGGAGTAAACGTCGATCTGTTTAAAGGCCTCCAGGTCCTCCAGATTCACCCGCGACTCCAGAACCTCAGGGGCCATGTAGCGCGCCGTACCGACCTGCACATGCACGGGTCAAAAATCATCCCAGACAGATGGTATTTTTCTCAAGATTTATGATATTCTTGCCTCAGAATTGTACTTCAGTCCTGGCAACTAATGTGGTTGAGTTTACAGTAAATCACAAGTATTATGAGCAAATGAGAATTGTTTGTTTGCTGACTGTATTGAACTCTGTTCAGAGTTTGGTTGCAGGTAAAAGAAGGGTACATAGATATTAGTTAGAGGGTTGGAAAAGAGGTTAAACAAGGGGTTGTTGTTTCAGCAGCTCAGCGTTGCTTGTGTAGACCCTGAAAGGTTTGTGGGTTTAGGTTCACAAGGACGGTCTTTACCCTATTTTGTGTCTATTTACAAAACAGAAACTGTACGTTTTCATGTATACATTATTTCATGACCAAATTAACCACAATAAGGCAAATCCAGGCTCAAGACAGTTCTGTTAAGCAAATGACTCAAATTGTTCGATTTGTATCTGCACTTTTCCCTTATGTTTGCATTTGTTTGTATCGTGATTTGCGTTCTTCTCTCTGACGCTTTACCTGTCCACTGTTGGCGTAGTCGTCCACAGTGAGGGACATGTCGAGCCTCAAAGCCAAACCAAAGTCGCACAGGGCGCAGTCCCGTCGGCTCTTGACCACGATGTTACTGCTCTTCAGGTCCCGATGGGCGATGGGCACCTGAAAAAAAATCACAAACGCGAAAGCCGCAATTAAACGGTACGATGTGATGCGTGACAGAAGGCACTCGAGTCTGGGTTTGCAGTCGGCTGTCCAGCGTCATCTCAAAGCCACAAACCGAGACTGTGAGATGCAGTTTAAAGCAAGGAGAAGGGTTGGTTTAAATGTAAAGGTTGCAGGACGGTATTTTTTGTGAAAATCAGAACGGAAATGTTGGGTTTGGGTATAATCAACCCGCTGTTCACAACGGTATTCTCACACATCAGTCAAGTGAGAGTTCAAGGTGCTAATCGGGTACTTAACAGCGCTGAAGGCGAGTTGGGCAGCCAAACAAACACTGGGTAGTTTCAGGTTAAAACTCGGCATTAACGGTGTCCAGATGACTAACTTCAAAACCCTGGAGAATTGAGGGATTACGCTGACTCATAATGCATATTTATGACTTTTATAACTACTCGTACACTTCAGCTTTGGTATAGTCTTAAGTTTATGGAAGAATAGTGACTCTATCTGTAAAAAGATGCAGCGGTTAGAGCTGCAGGACTAAACAAAGACTGATGAGATTTACGGATGCAGTGAAAGAGTTGGTGTGAGAGAAAAGGTTGCACAGGAGAGAGTTATGGACCACGCGCCGAACCTAATTTCTAAACTACAAACCCGTCTGTTTACCTTGGGGACTCCCATTGGCGTCGTATCACTGTGAAGATGCGCCAACCCCTTCGCGACGCTGCCAGCCATGGCGATCAGCTCCTCCCAGCTCAGTGCACTCTCTGTCAAAAACTCCTGCAGGTTTCCAAGACTGTGATAGGCCAAAACCAGCCAGTACTTCCTGTGGGCGTGTCCCGGCCCGCTCCTTTCCTCTGCGGCCAAAAAAGTCACGATGTTTTCATGCTGGAGTTTCGGGTCCGAGTAAATCGAACACTCGTTTCTCCACGACGCGTACTCCATCGGGGGGAAGACTTTGACTGCGACCGTTTCGTGGGAATTCGATTTGTCGCTTTGAACCAGACGACCTTTCCAGACCTCTGCAAATCGGCCTTTCCCCACTAACGTTTCGAGTTTAATCGTCAGTTTCCCTTGCCATTCTCTCACGTCACTGATGCCGTTGTGAATAACTGGTAATTTCGCATTGGAGTCTTCGATTTGCGGTAGAGACGTGGTGACACTTTCTCCGCATCCTACTTGGCGGCCGCAGGCGGGGTCGAGGGCTCGGTACAGCTCTTGGGAGGGTTTGCCAGGCCAGTCGGGGCGCGCTGGAGGCCCGGGTTTGCCAAAGCGACGGGTTCGGTAGAGGTAAAAGGCAACAGAAGCGACCAAAGCCACTAAAACAGGAGGCACCAGGCTGACCAGGACCACGGGTATCACCTCCTTACTCTGCAGCTTGGAGAAACCTGGAACATCACAGATAAACATAAATTAAAGAGCCTGTACCAGACCTTTATTTCTTCTAGTTCAGGAGTTCAGTTTTACATTATTGTGTCGTTATTGGCCATCAAACCTGCTCTTTACTTTAGCATCTCATGTTTTAGAACTTCAACTACTTTATATATTGAAAAGCACACATTACTTTCTAACTTTCACTCCTCGCGATTGGTGTTTGCACTCCATCTACTGGCAGCAGAGGGAGTTACCATGGGAGGGGGAGTCAAAAGCTAGCTTGCTTCGGTATGCTAATGCACGCAGTTGTAATAAACGTGATTTGAGGCAAAAATGCTTGTTTGGTAGTTTGGTGATGATTTAAGGACTTAAGAACAGCACAGGAAAGCTCCCTAATTGTACCTTTGATGTCACAAATCTGGCAAATTTAAATTTAAAAGAATTCTTAAGCCGGATCACGGTTGGAACAAGGTTAAAAGCTCAATAAAGTCAATTTGTGTAATATGTGTCCTTTAAATTGTAAGTTAGACAGTTAATAAGTCAGAACAAATAGCCAAAATGTATAAATATTTAGAATGAATATTAGAATATTTAGAAACAAGAACCTCAAGGTGAGCAGATTAGATAATAAGACTACGTGGAGACACAGGGACATGTCGTTTTACAGTGAAAGTAATAATTTTGTTTAGTTTCAGTTAAATCTTGGATTTCGTTGCGTTTGTTCACCGTTGGCTCCCTTGTCAAAGATGAGCTTGTCGTTGCATTCGTGCTCTCCTTTGCAGCCACAGACCATCACGGAGCCCTCCGGCGTGGGCTGGGGAACCATGTGGCACTCTCTGGAGCTGACGTTCAGGAGCACCGCGGGGTCCACGCCCTCTAGTGGCAGACCCGGGTGGTGACACAGGGTCTGCACGGTCATGGTCTCGTTGGATTTCCTCCTGAGCAAAGATAGAAACTCACTTCACACCAAGAACGAGCTCGGAAAACATCACCACGTACACAGTATACTAATACTAATACTTCAGGTGGCTTCGAGATCTGTCGGTCCTCAAGTGAGTTTTAAAAGATAGCTCTTGAGTCTAGTTCTAGTGCAAAGCCAAGGTACTTCAAATTAGAAACAAACTTTACCGGGTTAGGATCAGTAAATCACGTCTATAAGAGTTTTTTTTCTGAATTGAACTCTAACTTCAGGAGCTGCAATGACTCGATGACCAGAGAAAGTGAAGATGAACTACAATAAAGTACATTTTTATATGTACGGCACATTAAACATTAAACATTAAAATAAACGGAGAATTGAATTGGGCCTAAAACAGAGCCCTGGGGTACTCCATCGGAAACCTCTGGAAAACCTTTAACATTGAACGTTTATTTAACCGAAAAAAAACGTGAGGGGGGATGATGACACGTGCTTGCCTTTATGACGCGGTCTTGCACCCACCGCCCGTCAGTTTGGAGATTGGAGGAAAGGAGATAGTCTGTACTATAGCTAAACACTGCGGGAAACAATCAAAAAAACACTCTGGGTACATATATGAAGCACATAGTGATAGAGTGAATAGAGTGCCATTGTATTTTAGGTAAAAAGGAGCAAAATCTGTTAAAAAGGAAATATAATATTACCGTATTTTCCGGAGTATAAGTCGCACCAGCCAAAAAATGCATAATAGAGAAGAAAAAACATATATAAGTCGCACTGGAGTATGAAATGCAGTTGCAAGTGTGAAAATAACAAATAATATCACATATAAGTCGTCTAAGTATATAAGTATAAATATAAGTATAAGTCGCACCCCGGCCAAAACTATGAAAAAAATTGCGACGTATAGTCCGGAAAATACAGTCTTTTTTTTTTTTATGTCATAAAGTGACACAGTTTCCATGTCTGCTGAGAAAAAAGTGTTTTCTGCACATGAATAAGAAATAATGAACATACATTTCTTCATACGTTGTGTTGTGAAATACATGTTGACAGTATTTTCAGAGCATTTTACTGGACGGTTCCACTGCGATTGTGGTTCTTTGGTAAATCCGTTGAACTTTGGCCTATAAACAATCAAACTCGGGCGGTTTGTTGCTCTGGTTCTGCTCCGGTTCAGCTGTCTCTTATCACTGAGGCCTGGGAGGGTCTGATCCACAGGAAATGAGATGGGGACTCCCCCGAACCCACCCAGCGGCGAGCGACGAGCGAGCGGCGAGCGAGCCAGAAAGGACAGGAACATAATGGAAAACATATGTGTGTTTTTGCAAGCGAAGCCGGTTTGAGAGGAATCACTTCAGCGTGATTAGTCATCCTTCAAAACAAGCTTCAAAATAAAGTCACTCTAAAGCGAACAATGTTACAAGCTCATTTTAACCTCTTTGCAGGACTAGACCAGGACTAGACCGGGACTAGACCAGGACTAGACCGGGACTAGACCAGGACTAGACCAGGACTAGACCAGGACTAGACCAGGACTAGACCAGGACTAGACCAGGACTAGACCGGGACTAGACCAGGACTAGACCGGGACTAGACCAGGACTAGACCGGGACTAGACCAGGACTAGACCAGGACTAGACCAGGACTAGACCAGGACTAGACCGGGACTAGACCAGGACTGGAGCAGGACTAGACCAGGACTAGACCAGGACTAGACCAGGACTGGACCAGGACTAGACCAGGACTAGACCGGGACTAGACCGGGACTAGACCAGGACTAGACCAGGACTAGACCAGGACTAGACCAGGACTAGACCAGGACTAGACCGGGACTAGACCAGGACTGGAGCAGGACTAGACCAGGACTAGACCAGGACTAGACCAGGACTGGACCAGGACTAGACCAGGACTAGACCGGGACTAGACCGGGACTAGACCAGGACTAGACCAGGACTAGACCGGGACTAGACCAGGACTAGACCAGGACTAGACCAGGACTAGACCAGGACTGGAGCAGGACTAGACCAGGACTAGACCAGGACTAGACCAGGACTGGACCAGGACTAGACCGGGACTAGACCAGGACTAGACCGGGACTAGACCAGGACTAGACCAGGACTAGACCAGGACTAGACCAGGACTGGAGCAGGACTAGACCAGGACTGGAGCAGGACTAGACCAGGACTAGACCAGGACTAGACCAGGACTAGACCAGGACTGGAGCAGGACTAGACCAGGACTAGACCAGGACTAGACCAGGACTGGACCAGGACTAGACCAGGACTAGACCAGGACTGGACCAGGACTGGACCAGGACTGGACCAGGACTAGATCAGGACTAGACCAGGACTAGATCAGGACTAGACCAGGACTAGACCAGGACTAGACCAGGACTAGACCAGGACTAGACCGGGACTAGACCAGGACTGGAGCAGGACTAGACCAGGACTAGACCAGGACTAGACCAGGACTGGACCAGGACTAGACCAGGACTGGAGCAGGACTGGACCAGGACTAGACCGGGACTAGACCAGGACTAGACCGGGACTAGACCAGGACTAGACCAGGACTAGACCGGGACTAGACCAGGACTAGACCAGGACTAGACCAGGACTAGACCAGGACTGGAGCAGGACTAGACCAGGACTGGAGCAGGACTAGACCAGGACTAGACCAGGACTAGACCAGGACTAGACCAGGACTGGAGCAGGACTAGACCAGGACTAGACCAGGACTAGACCAGGACTGGACCAGGACTAGACCAGGACTAGACCAGGACTGGACCAGGACTGGACCAGGACTGGACCAGGACTAGATCAGGACTAGACCAGGACTAGATCAGGACTAGACCAGGACTAGACCAGGACTAGACCAGGACTGGACCAGGACTGGACCAGGACTAGACCAGGACTGGACCAGGACTAGACCAGGACTAGAGCAGGACTAGAGCAGGACTAGACCAGGACTAGAGCAGGACTAGAGCAGGACTAGACCAGGACTAGAGCAGGACTAGAGCAGGACTAGACCAGGACTAGAGCAGGACTAGAGCAGGACTAGAGCAGGACTAGACCAGGACTAGAGCAGGACTAGAGCAGGACTAGACCAGGACTAGAGCAGGACTAGAGCAGGACTAGACCAGGACTAGAGCAGGACTAGAGCAGGACTAGACCAGGACTAGAGCAGGACTAGAGCAGGACTTATTGCTCACTTTCCTCACACATTCCTAGCGTCCTAATTATTCACCGCACTTTTTTATAGAGTTTATAAGAGCTTTTCACAACTTTCAGAGAGTTTGCCGTCACGGTAATACTAACAGCAATGCTAACCATGCTAACAGCGCACTTCCTGGTTCTGGGCCGATAAAAAAATAATAATAATTAGATGCAGACAGGGCTGTGCTGTCTGTATCTAATTGTAACTAATTCTAAGTATTTACAATATTATTAGATATGATTATTTTTATTTTTTTAAACCACATTAGCCTCTGTCTTTAAAGGTTCACTATGTAACTTTTCAATGATTATTATTTCCATGGAGACAGGCCGACGACGCCACCAGGACAATTTACGGCTCAGATCTGTGAAGAGGCGACCCCGCTTGTCTTTAATGACAATGGGCTGTACAAAAAAGAATCAAATTTAATTTAAATTGGATAAGTATATCTGTTAAATGTTCTAATTAAAGCAGGATTAAATGCGCCTTAATTAAATGTTAGATCCATAGGTTTAATGTCATACTTCCCGTCATGGTCTAGTCCTGAGTCTGGGTTAGACTTGTCCTGGTTTAGTTCTGGGTCAGACTTGTCCTGGTTTAGTTCTGGGTTAGACTTGTCCTGGTTTAGTTCTGGGTTAGACTTGTCCTGGTTTAGTTCTGGGTTAGACTTGTACTGGTTTAGTTCTGGGTCAGACTTGTCCTGGTTTAGTTCTGGGTCAGACTTGTCCTGGTTTAGTTCTGGGTTAGACTTGTACTGGTTTAGTTCTGGGTCAGACTTGTCCTGGTTTAGTTCTGGGTCAGACTTGTCCTGGTTTAGTTCTGGGTTAGACTTGTACTGGTTTAGTTCTGGGTCAGACTTGTCCTGGTTTAGTTCTGGGTTAGACTTGTCCTGGTTTAGTTCTGGGTTAGACTTGTCCTGGTTTAGTTCTGGGTCAGACTTGTCCTGGTTTAGTTCTGGGACAAACTTGTCCTGGTTTAGTTCTGGGTCAGACTTGTCCTGGTTTAGTTCTGGGTTAGACTTGTCCTGGTTTAGTTCTGGTTTAGACTTGTACTGGTTTAGTTCTGGGTCAGACTTGTCCTGGTTTAGTTCTGGGTTAGACTTGTCCTGGTTTAGTTCTGGGTTAGACTTGTCCTGGTTTAGTTCTGGGTCAGACTTGTCCTGGTTTAGTTCTGGGTTAGACTTGTACTGGTTTAGTTCTGGGTCAGACTTGTCCTGGTTTAGTTCTGGGACAAACTTGTCCTGGTTTAGTTCTGGGTCAGACTTGTCCTGGTTTAGTTCTGGGTTAGACTTGTCCTGGTTTAGTTCTGGTTTAGACTTGTCCTGGTTTAGTTCTGGTTTAGACTTGTCCTGGTTTAGTTCTGGTTTAGACTTGTCCTGGTTTAGTTCTGGGTCAGACTTGTTCTGGTTTAGTTCTGGTTTAGACTTGTCCTGGTTTAGTTCTGGTTAAGACTTGTCCTGGTTTAGTTCTTAGTTAGTTCTGGTTTAGACTTGTCCTGGTTGAGTTCTGGGTCAGACTTTTCCTGGTTTGGTCCTGGTTTAGTCCTGGTTTAGACTTGTCCTGGTTTAGTTCTGGGTTAGACTTGTACTGGTTTAGTTTTGGGTCAGACTTGTCCTGGTTTAGTTCTGGGTCAGACTTGTTCTGGTTTAGTTCTGGTTTAGACTTGTCCTGGTTTAGTTCTTAGTTAGTTCTGGTTTAGACTTGTCCTGGTTGAGTTCTGGGTCAGACTTGTCCTGGTTTGGTCCTGGTTTAGTCCTGGTTTAGTCCTGGTTTAGTCCTGGATTAGCCTTGTGGCCCGTGCTCCTTGACTGACGCAGCATCAACACTTAATCCATTGGATACTTCGGGGTTTGTTTGAAGTTCAAGTTGCGGTTGTTGTCCCTGAAGTGGGCCCCTTCTTAGTTTCAACTCAGTGGAAAAAAAAAAAATGCGCGGCCGAGAAAAAGCTGTGAGTCGAGAGAAAACGCAACACTCGAGGGAGGAAAGATACGAGCGAGACAAAGAGAGGAAAGTGAGAGAGGCGGAGGGAGAAGAGGTCGAAAAAGTGATACGTTATCCTCTGAAACTCCTTACACCGTCTCACAAGATAAAGGGAGACGTAAACAGAACAAGGGTTAGTCAGGACTAAATCAGGACTAAATCAGGACTAAATCAGGACTAAATCAGGACTAAATCAGAACTAAATCAGGACTAAGAGCGACTACGTTTTCTGCGTATCTTTCTTTGTCTCTTGGAATGGACCTCGCAAACGTACCCCAGGTCCTGCATCACTCTCAATCCGGACTAAACAAGGTCTGAAGCTCCATAAAAGGGCAAAAGTAAAGAGTGGACAATAAACAATGACATCGTTTTTAGGCAATAATCGTGGTACGTTTTGGAAAATTGTGATAATTACCATTTTGAACCCAGAAAATGCAATTTTAATAATTATCGTGAAATTATTGTTGATTTATATTATTTTTGCCATGACACGGAAAAGCTTTGATCGTTTGAAAATAATACTTTGACTCAGAGAAGCTGGACTTTTAGAGCTGAATAAGGAATAACTACAACCAAGAATATATATTAAAAAATAAGTAGGAAAGAAAAGGTAATTTTGTTTTGACAGATGAAGAATTGTATAAATATAAAGTATACATCTCAATGGTGGACCACAAAATCATATGTTTGGAAAAAATTCAGTTTAAAAAATATGTTTTAAAAAAATGTCAAAGTGCTCGTTTTGTGATTTCTGTCATTTTTGTGTGATTTGAATGTATTCTTTTCCTGTTGTGTGAAGCACTTTGAATTGCCTTGTTTATGAAATGTGCTCTACAAATAAACTTGCCTTGCCTCATTGTCGACAGGGAAACAGTGGTTGCTGGAGAAATTGTGGTTGCCACGTGGCAATTATTATTATGTGTTAAGGGACTGTCCGACTGCTGGTCTTTAATCAATGGAGCACTGCTAATTGTTGTATCTGGGCCTCAGAACTCCTGCTTGGCCACAGTAAATGGATACCTTCAGAGCATACTTCTGGCAGCAGGGGAAAGGCACAAAAAATGGATGAACTGAACAAAAAAGACTGGACTGACAGAGTATCAGACATTAGGAAAATGAGCCATGATTTCATTGCTTGTCTCTGCGTTACTTTGTTTCCTTCATGTGTGTTTTTCTGGTTGAATAAAGGTTAAATGGAGTTCCTCAGGGGTCTGTTTTAGGCCCAATTTGATGTGTGTGTCTTTTTTCTCTCTCTCTGCAGTTGCTCACACAGAACCTTTAAACCATGACCAGAACTAACACCAGGACAAAAGCAGGTCTTAGCTAGGTCTGAACCAGGTCTAGACTCACCATATGGTCTGGACCGGGTCTGGACCGGGTCTGGACCGGGTCTGGACTCACCACATGGTCTGGACCGGGTCTGGACTCACCACATGGTCTGGACCGGGTCTGGACTCACCACATGCTCTGGACCGGGTCTGGACTCACCACATGGTCTGGACCGGGTCTGGACTCACCATATTGCGATGCAGATCTCCTCGGTGCTGGAGCAGAAGGACGACAGGCTGCAGTTGCTGGCGCAGACACTGTCTCTACAAACCGGACTGGACACTTCGCACCAGCGACAGACGTTGAAGCTCAGGTGAGTGAAACCTTCCGCCGCAGACAGGCCTGAGAGACACCAGAGGACGGATCGATTAAACGCTTTGAAATAACGTTGAATCATCGGTCAGTAAAAGTGTGGTTTAGAGCAGAGTTCATACTGTGGAAGATACATATGCAAAGATATCTAGTGTGTTGTCTATAAATAAAATGAAAACAAGTGAGAATTGTCTCATGTTACGTCCCAAACAAGAGTATAAAGTGATATTTCTGTCCGTTTTATGTTCTATTTGTGATTTTTTTGCGATGCTTGACCCTCAAAAAAGACATTTTCAGACACGTTTTAGCACATTCCTGATGCTTTGTTCAAATATCGTCTGAATATTGTTATTGAGATCATCAAAAAAAGTATTGAGACATTAAAATAAGGAGGAAATTTCAGTGGGACCTGAGTTTGTCATCTTTTCCAAGGCAACACCGGGTTTAGTCTGGTTTGTGTTTTCGTTTTGATTAGATTTGGTCCTGGTTTAGTCCAGTTTGTGTCTCCTGAGTTCACGTCGGATCTGATGCTAGACCTTTGGTCCAGATTATCCTGTTAAATTCTGGATAAGTCCAGTTTTTGTTCCATTAAATACACCATGAGCCCGAATTTCTTGACTAGACTTGACTAAATCTTGGTTTAGTCCAGTTTTTGTTCCAATAAAAACATCATGAATCCTAATTTCTATGTTTTTCTTGACTAGACTGTGTTGATTATTGATTTAGTCCAGTTTTTGTCTTCAGTAAATCATGAGCTCACGTATGTCAGACCCGGTTTAGTCCAGTTTGTCTTCCAGTAAATCCATCACAAATCCAAGTTTCTATCTTTTCCTTGACTAGACTTGACCAAATCTTTGTTTTAGTCTGTTTTTGTCCTTCACGTTCACGTTCGACCTGCAGTGTCTTTCGAATCATCTGCGTTTGAGCGCGAGTCGAAGCGCAGCTGAAGCGCATATGCGACTTGTTTGCTTCCAGAATTAAATTAAAGCCAGAACTTTGCTACACTATATGAGCCGAGTGAGCAGCCAAAGCCACGCCCTCAAAGGATTATGGGAAATCTTGGAGCCGCAGCCCGTACCACGCAGTAAAACGCCGCCTGCGTCTCCCTGTACAAGTGGTAGTAGTCACATACTTCATTTGCTGACTATATTTTGTCGATGTTTGAATTTGCATCTATCAATAAGGACGGATCGCAAATACATTCATTACCTTAAACTAGAGTAAACGCTAGGACGGATCGCAAAAACATTCATTACCTTAAACTAGAGTAAACGCTAGGACGGATCGCAAAAACATTCATTACCTTAAACTAGAGTAAACGCTAGGACGGATCGCAAATACATTCATTACCTTAAACTAGAGTAAACGCTAGGACGGATCGCAAATACATTTATCACCTTAAACTAGAGTAAACGCTAGGACAGATCGCAAATACATTCATTACCTTAAACTAGAGTAAACGCTAGGACGGATCGCAAATACATTCATTACCTTAAACTAGAGTAAATGCTAGGACGGATCGCAAATACATTTATCACCTTAAACTAGAGTAAACGCTACGACAGATCGCAAATACATTCATTACCTTAAACCAGAGTAAACGCTAGGACGGATGGCAAATACATTCATTACCTTAAACCAGAGTAAACGCTAGGACGAATCGCAAATACATTCATTACCTTAAACCAGAGTAAACGCTAGGACGGATCGCAAATACATTTATCACCTTAAACCAGAGTAAACGCTAGGGCAGATCGCAAATACATTCATTACCTTAAACCAGAGTAAACGCTAGGGCAGATCGCAAATACATTTATCACCTTAAACGAGAGTAAACGCTAGGACAGATTGCAAATACATTCATCACCTTAAACCAGAGTAAACGCTACGACAGATCGCAAATGCATTTATCATCTTAAACCAGACTAAACGCTAGGACGGATCGCAAATACATTTATTACCTTAAACAAGAGTAAACGCTAGGGCAGATCGCAAATACATTCATTACCTTAAACCAGAGTAAATGCTAGGGCAGATCGCAAATACATTCATTACCTTAAACTAGAGTAAACGCTAGGACGGATCGCAAATACATTCATTACCTTAAACTAGAGTAAACGCTAGAACGGATCGCAAATACATTCATTACCTTAAACTAGAGTAAACGCTAGGACGGATCGCAAATACATTTATCACCTTAAACTAGAGTAAACGCTAGGACAGATCGCAAATACATTCATTACCTTAAACTAGAGTAAACGCTAGGACGGATCGCAAATACATTTATCACCTTAAACTAGAGTAAACGCTACGACAGATCGCAAATACATTCATTACCTTAAACCAGAGTAAACGCTAGGACGGATGGCAAATACATTCATTACCTTAAACCAGAGTAAACGCTAGGGCAGATCGCAAATACATTTATCACCTTAAACCAGAGTAAACGCTAGGGCAGATCGCAAATACATTCATCACCTTAAACCAGAGTAAACGCTACGACAGATCGCAAATGCATTTATCATCTTAAACCAGACTAAACGCTAGGACGGATCGCAAATACATTCATTACCTTAAACCAGAGTAAACGCTAGGGCAGATCGCAAATACATTCATCACCTGAAACCAGAGTAAACGCTACGACAGATCGCAAATACATTTATCATCTTAAACCAGACTAAACGCTAGGACGGATCGCAAATACATTTATTACCTTAAACAAGAGTAAACGCTAGGGCAGATCGCAAATACATTCATTACCTTAAACCAGAGTAAATGCTAGGGCAGATCGCAAATACATTCATTACCTTAAACCAAAGTAAACGCTAGGATGGATCGCAAATACATTAATCATCTTAAACCAGAGTAAACGCTAGGACAGATCGCAAATACATTCTTTACCTTAAACAAGAGTAAATGCTACGACAGATCGCAAATACATTTATCATCTTAAACCAGAGTAAACGCTAGGACAGATCGCAAATACATTCTTTACCTTAAACAAGAGTAAATGCCAGGGCAGATCGCAAATACATTTATCACCTTAAACTAGAGTAAACGCTAGGACAGATCGCAAATACATTCTTTACCTTAAACAAGAGTAAATGCTAGGGCAGATCGCAAATGCATTTATCACCTTAAACCAGAGTAAACGCTAGGACAGATCGCAAATACATTTATCGCCTTAAACCAGAGTAAATGGCCACAACTGTAAACCTAGAAAAAAAGAACATAAAAAAATAAATCAAAAAAAGCTTACGGTTAGTGACGATTGACAAACGGGGAAAAAGACAAACATTTAAGGTGACTAGAAATCAGCAAGTGAAAAAAAAGCAAAAAGAAATGAGTTTATTTAAAGAAACATATGTATAAAATGAGGTGTTTGGAAGTGCGGGGCGAGTGACTTGTGATGCTGTGAGTGTGTGTTAAGTGAGCATTATGTGGTGTCGAACAGAGAGGAGAGTGTGAGCTGTGGGTCACTGGAGAACACTGACACTGGCACTGCCAATGTGTCAGGGCTTTGTGCGCGTCCGTGCACACGACACTGCGACACACAACCGCTCAGACGACTAAGTAACGAGATTTAAATTGTTGTAAATGAGTCATTCTACTTCTTTAGTGAGTTATTTCAAGATAAATACGACTGGCTTTGAGTTTACTCCATTTGTTAAAGTAAAAAAAAGAGAAAAGAGTTTGTGGAGAAAGAAAGAAGATCGCGGTGCAAACCAAAAAGTCAAAAAGAAAGAAAAAACTCATCCGAAAGGTCATTTAGATCAGGGGATTTCAAACCGCTTATCGTTAAGAAAATACGGAAATTCAGGAGAGCAAATCGTGTTTATAAACAAATTTGGATGAACGTTTCATTTTGTCGTTGATCTTATTTACGTTTGGCATCATAAGAACGTGTAGTGTTCAAGTACTGCAGTTATCAGCGCTCACACAGAAGAGAGCGATATTAAACACATTTGAACTGAGAACATCGGAACAGTAAATAAATGAATCAATAAATCTTACCTGGGCAAAAAAAATACCGTAATATCTCGATACTTGCAACAATATTTGTCAGGAAAGCGCTCAAATGTGTCCGTGAATGTCAAACCACACAAATGCAGAAATATCACTTCATATCCTCAAAGATGTGTATCTGTGTCCATTTCAGCTGATTCTTTTCATTTATGTCTTTCAATTTATAGTACTGTATCTCCAAAACAACAATTACAACATTATTCTATTTCCGCCTCAACTCTTGATCGTCTAAGTCATTAAAGAATATTGTTTTTAAATGAATTTTTACAAATTTTTGTTTGTTTGCGTTGTGATCCCGATAAACGCTTTGGAACCAGAGTAAATGCTAGGACGGATCGCAAATACATTCATCACCTTAAACTAGAGTAAATGCTAGGACGGATCGCAAATACATTTATCACCTTAAACCAGAGTAAACGCTAGGACAGATCGCAAATACATTCATCACCTTAAACCAGAGTAAACGCTTGGACAGATCGCAAATACATTCATCACCTTAAACCAGAGTAAACGCTTGGACAGATCGCAAATACATTCATCACCTTAAACCAGAGTAAACGCTAGGACAGATCGCAAATACATTCATCACCTTAAACCAGAGTAAATGCTAGGACGGATCGCAAATACATTTATCACCTTAAACCAGAGTAAATGCTAGGACGGATCGCAAATACATTTATCACCTTAAACTAGAGTAAACGCTAGGACGGATCGCAAATACATTTATCACCTTAAACCAGAGTAAACGCTAGGACAGATCGCAAATACATTCATCACCTTAAACCAGAGTAAACGCTTGGACAGATTGCAAATACATTTATCGCCTTAAAAAAGTGTAAACGCTAGGACGGATCTGAGTTAAATCTGCCACAGTTAAAGGTCCTGTATCTGTGTGAAGAAAGTAGTGCAACAGATACTATGGTTCAAGTACAATTGATGGCTTTTGTGTATAAACCTGTTTTTTGAGGTTGTTTTTAGAACTCAAAACTAAAAAGTCCTGAAACACAGTTCAAGAGTCAATCTAAGCCGAAAACTTTAATTCTAGTTCAGTTTACAGGTACAAAAAAGACCTAAACACCTAAATGCATCAAACGCTGTGGCTTTAAATCCAGCCAAATGAAAAGCCTGGTTCACTAATAACACGGACGTAACACATCGACCAGAGCGTGCAAACTCACAATGTTCCTCAGCAATTAATACGTCTCATTTTGGCACAAATTGAGGTCGTTTAATCCGAGTTTACTGAGTTCATTCCTGAGGTCAGTCTGGATTTGATTATGATTTTGAAATTTAGACCCAAAAAAACACACCAAACTTTGCCAAACCCTAGTCTCAACGATCAACTATAACCACATCTAAAAAAATAAATAAAAAAAGCACATTCATAAAAGCCTGGTTTGCTACTAACTTTACATTTAGAGCATAACATCTGCCAACAGCAGTGTGAAAGTCTTGCTTTAGCCCTGGATTTGACCTTCAGAAAACGAAATAAGAGGGTTAAAACTCTGTAACTTACACAGACTCAGCAAAACCAGGATCCCAACCCGGGACGTCTTGCACCGAACCATGGTCTAAGTTCGTTGGGGCGCCGTGTCCCGGAGCCAGAGGAGACGGGCCGGAGCAGGGGGAGGGGGAAGGGCCCAGATGTGGACAAGCCCCGCCCCCCATCACAGCTGCCTTTGTGTCAAACCTCTGCAAAAAATAATAAATACAAAAGAAAATCAGCGGGCGAAGCGTCATCGAAGGCTTTCACTTTCAGATCGGTTTAGTTCTGACTTAGTTTGGGTTTTGTCTTAGTTTAGACACGCTTTAAAGTTGGTTTGGATTCAGTATCAGAATAAAGTTATTTCACAAACTAAACATTTGCTTCGGCGGTGCTTTGTTATAGTCTTGGGTTATACTGAGTCATGATTAACATATGTTTGAGTCATTTAGAACAAATCTTACATCACAACAGTCACAAGCGCTCCTGAGATTGAACATGAGCCTGGGATTGAAGACCAACTCGGACTTAAATCCTGGTTTAGACATCTTTTAGGTTGAAGTCAGTTTAGGTATTTTAGACTAGGTTTAGTCTCGAGTCGGACTGGCTCCCAATTTCAAATGTCTTTGGTTCAGACCAGGATTGACCAACGTACTTTTTGTTCTGTAGAATAAACTTGTTTACTTCTGTGTTTTATTGCCTCTTTCACTTCTTAAGTCATATTTTAGGCTAAACAGCACTCGTACTTGAACAGGTGATGTTTTGTCTTTTCCTTGTCATTTTGCATGTTCTGTACTTGAACTTAGACATTGAACCTAATTCATGTTGTCAAATCTGGTTTTGAACTGCAGTGCTCTGCTGCCACCTGTTGACGATCGAAAGTGTTACTTAAGTGATACTTGGGGGGCAGAGCGGATGGCACTTATGCAGAGCACAGTTTTCTGGATGTCTCTTCCCTCTCTCATCCCCATGGTGTTTTATGCTGTTTGGTTAAGCATGGATGATATTTTATTAATATGAAATTGAAATTGTGTCCTCATGCGAGACACTTCACCCACTTTACCTATTATTAAAGGCTTAATGGACCATTTTTTTGGCCCAAATCTGAGTCTTATTTCCTCGTGGCGTGGACTGCCGATTAGTCCTGCCACGTATCAATCATAAAACGCACCTACCGCTCACCTGCAGCCGCGTGCGGGTCGTCCCCCTCGAGAAGCACGATTCCGTGTGTCTAAGCGCATGAATCTATCATAATATAGTTCCCTCAGTGTACGGGACAAAATTAGGACGGAGAAAGACAGTTCGAGCTCATGAAGAGACGGAAATCTATGGGAGATGAGAAATGCGATCCGTTGCGCTAATAAACAAACGCACGTGTGTGTTGTATCAGTCCGCAAGGGGGAGTGGCATGTGCACGGGGGAGTGCGCACTTCCGCCTGAGTTCTCAAATTGCCGATTTGTGTGTGTGTGTGTGTGTGTGTTGTGTTATATATTTTGATGCAATTATAATTCAAATCAATCCAAACAAATGATGGACAATATTTATTATTATATTAAATTATTATATTACTGATGCAATGATACAAAACATAATAGATTTGCAATTCATGTTTAAAAAGTAGTATTCAGTTCAGATTTTAACACATTTATGAATCCCATGAAGTTCATACAGGTCTAAACTACAGGTACAACAAGGCCATAAAGATATATAATTTAAGCCTCTGCGATTTGATAATTGCAACAAGTAAAATTTCAGTTTGGAAGACAAAGCTGTTATTTGAGTTTAGGGAAATGTGCCGTGACTCCAGCGTAGAGAGTCTGAGTGAAAGTGGTCTGGACTCTGTGGAGGAGGCTCATGGTACTTTCAGAGACGCTGTAAAACGCCAAAACCCCTGCACTGTGGTCCAGGTAAACCCCCGATTCTGGACGAGACCAGACCTGAGACCTGGGACTCGACTGAGTAAAACTGAAATGAAGGACGGGTTTTGTGACAGTTTAAGGCCCAGGATTTATCATTGTCTCCAAATACACATTTATAAGAGCCTCCTTTTCTCTGAATATCTCTGTATGAAACTGCTATATAAACATCCCACTCCCCGCTCCACTCCACCTCCCAGTAACATCGGCCCGTCAGACTCTCTCTGCTCAGGACTTGTCTACGGTGACTGAATCTGTCTGGATGATCAGGATAACTCTGATCTTCAGTCATAACTGTTGCTCTTCTGTTTCCATCAGACAGAGACAGTTCTGTGTGAGCTGTGTTTGGGTCCAGAGTGATTTCTGTATAATATTGTAAGAAGTCCTCTCTGGGGCTGGGATCAGCTGGTGACAGTAAAACCTGGACTGGACTCAGAGTGAGCAGGTGTTTGTCCCTGAGCGCTGGTACATCTCTGGTCACTTCCTCAAGTCGCTCCGGGGCCCGGTCTGAATCCTGGCTGGCCCTGGTCTCTGAGAGCAGATGTTTACCTGGAGCTTGTGGGACGGCGCAACCAGTGGGTGTTTCCGTAATGCTGCAGCATCATAATGAGGCTGGAGGTGGCTCTCACAGTATGAAGCCACACACTGCAGACAGGACTGGACAGCTTTCCTCTTCCTCCCAGTGCACACATCACAGGACACATCCTGAGGTCCGGCATAGCAGCGGTCAGCAAGGAGCGCTGTCAGCCCAGTCTTCTTTAGCTGTTCTACTAAACCTGCTAACATGAAGCTTTTGATGAGAACAAGCCTGGGCCAGAAGTTCTGGCAACACTCAGGACAGCTGTAGCGCTGCTCCTCGTCCTCTTGGTCCCAGCGGTGTTGGACACAGTTCCTGCAGTAGCTGTGTCCACAGGGAATAGTCACCGGATCCTTCAGTAGATCCAAACACATGGGACAAATAAAGGCTTCTTGGTCGAGTGCTTTCTGAGCCATCTCTCCTGGATCAGAGCGACTTTGACACAAATGAAACCTAATAGTGAGTGAGAGTGAGAGTCAGCATCTGGTATTCATATTAATAATGATACTGTAACACCAAGTGAGCTCAAACTGACAAAGCACAGTCAAAATGTATGATTATGATTTTTGATTATTATTATTATGACACCAGAGGAAACCTACGTGTTTATAAAAGTAGGTCTTCTTGTCTCAAAGGCAAACATACATTAAATATAAAACAAACAAACTTGATTAAAGTACAAGGTGGAGTGCTTTTGTAAACAGGTTATTTCAGTTTGTGGTGTTATTTTGACAATATTGATTACATTTATTGTATATTAGCATGAACTTAGAACAGAGCTCAAACTTATTCTGGCAAGATTTAAAAAAATTATTCACGCCCCCCACAGCCTCTGGAACAACACAGAATATACGCTTCACTGCGGTAAACACGGTACTTTACTTCTGTCACTGTGGATCACTTTTACCACTGCGGGTCCACGACCGTCACACACAGACTGCTTTCTCTTTCTTCTTTTTCTTTGGTGTTTAATGGCAGTTGGTATCCAAGTGCTACATTACCACCACCAACTGTAGTTGTACATCTTATTCTTGAGACTTTAATCTTTAGACTTTATTCTTTATGAGAGAGAGAAGGAGCGAGAGAAAGAAAGAGAGAGAGAGC
This sequence comes from Eucyclogobius newberryi, assembly GCF_026437365.1. NCBI lineage: Eukaryota > Metazoa > Chordata > Actinopteri > Gobiiformes > Gobiidae > Eucyclogobius > Eucyclogobius newberryi. The sequence goes on from NW_027315768.1 coordinate 33,631,025, forward strand.
CCATGGGATCAAAGGAATCGAATGCACAGCATTCTTCTGTTGCTCAAAACACAGGTCGTCATGCATAATGTGGGCACAGCCTCACTCTTAATTCTGTTGGATCTAATCTGGAAGACAGGAAGTACTTTGTTGAAATTGGTAACTGTGTCTCAGACCACATGCCCCTGACCTGTGGGCTGCCCAAAGGGTGTTCTGTTTAACCTCTACATGCTGCCGTTAGGTCAGCTGATAAAAAAAAAAAAAAAAAAAGTGTCCTATCACAATGATGCAGACGAGTCAGATCTATGTTTCCCTGTCGGCAGGTGAATATGGACCAGTGGATTCACTGTCACTGCATCCAACAGATCAGTGTGTGGAGCAGAACAACTTTCTCCAGCTGAACTCAGACAAGACTCAAATCATCGTCTTTGTTCCACAGAAACAAAGAGAAAGTGTTAGCGGTCACCTCCAGAGTCTCGCTCTAAAACCTACAAACCAAGTTAGAAATCTGGAGTAATAATGGACAAATCAATAACATCAACAGCTTTTTATCATCTAAAAAACATAGAAATCAAAAATATAGTTTCTAAACCAGATTTGGAGAGACTTATCCATGCGTTTGTCTCCAGTAGATTAGACTGTAACGGCCGCTCACTGGTCTCTCCAAACGAGCTGTAAAACAGCTGCAGTACATCCAGAACACTGCTGCTCGGGTCCTGACTAGAACCAGGAAGTATCATCACATTAGTCCTGACTAGAACCAGGAAGTACCATCACATTAGTCCTGACTAGAACCAGGAAGTATGATCACATTAGTCCTGTTCTCAGGTCTCTGCACTGCCACCTGTGGCTCAGAGAAGAGACTTTAAAGCAGCTCTGCTTGTGGACAAGTCTCTCCATGGCCTAGCACCAAAGTACATCTTGGACATGTTAGTGCCATATGAACCATCTCGGACTCTGAGGACCTCAGGGACCGGCCTCCTACTGGTGCCCAGAGTCAGGACTAAACATGGACAGGCCTCCTGCTGGTGCCAGAGTCAGGACTAAACATGGACCGGCCTCTTGCTGGTGCCAGAGTCAGGACTAAACATGGACCGGCCTCCTGCTGGTTCCAGAGTCAGGACTAAACAGGGACCGGCCTCCTGCTGCCAGAGTCAGGACTAAACATGGACCGGCCTCCTGCTGGTGCCAGAGTCAGGACTAAACATGGACCGGCCTCCTGCTGGTGCCAGAGTCAGGACTAAACATGGACCGGCCTCCTGCTGGTTCCAGAGTCAGGACTAAACATGGGCCGGCCTCCTGCTGGTGCCAGAGTCAGGACTAAACATGGACCAGCCTCCTGCTGGTGCCAGAGTCAGGACTAAACATGGACCAGCCTCCTGCTGGTACCAGAGTCAGGACTAAACATGGACCGGCCTCCTGCTGGTGCCAGAGTCAGGACTAAACATGGACCGGCCTCCTGCTGGTGCCAGAGTCAGGACTAAACATGGACCGGCCTCCTGCTGGTGCCAGAGTCAGGACTAAACATGGACCGGCCTCCTGCTGGTGCCAGAGTCAGGACTAAACATGGACCGGCCTCCTGCTGGTGCCAGAGTCAGGACTAAACATGGACCGGCCTCCTGCTGGTGCCAGAGTCAGGACTAAACATGGGGAATCTACGTTACAGTTTTATTTATCTAAAATCTGGAACATTCTTCCTGAAGATGTGAGACAGGTTCTACTCTGACAATGTTCAAATCTGAGCTAAAATCAGTTTTGTTTAGCTGTGCATTTGACTGAAAGGACTTTTCTTTGCACTCTTCTCTTTTATTTCTTAATTTCTTCGTGATTTGAATGCATTTTTTATTTATTTTTTCATTTTGTTGTGTGAAGCACTTTGAATTGTATTGTGTATGAAATGTGCTCTACAAAGAAACTTGCCTTGCCTACTAAAGCTCTTAACATGCTGCTGTGATTATCAATCTGGAACTCTCTTTACCTTCGTTAATTATTCATTTATTTTTAGTGAGATTCGGCTAATTCTCCTTAAGAATGAACGGAGCAGGAAGTGGATCTCTGCATTTTTAAGGCAAACGGAAAAGGGCCTATGGTGTTTTAGCCTTGTGGCAGATTTTTACTAGGGTATATATAAATATAGTTTTATTTTGAAGGGAAACAGGATGCAGCTCTACAACATAAACGTGCTTGATCATGAGAGCGAACAGGAACACGTGACTGCTGCTGTGACACAAGAAGACAAGCTCAAGTCTCTATAAGATCCACAAAAGTGCCAGTGTCAGCGAATCCTCTGAACTTTGACCCCAACTCTGACTCGGGTGAAGTCCAGGTTCCTCCACTGCAGAGGTGAGTAGCACTTCTTTACTTATAATGAAGTGTATTATTGTATGTCGTCTTCAGGGTAGATTTGAGAACACTCATTTGTATAAAGCGAAAGACAAAAAGGACATTTCAGCATAAAAAAATATATAATTCACTTGTTTTTAAGACAGTTTTGTCCCTAGAACCATTCAAGCAAAACTATATTCATGTTGTATATGCATTTTACGCTTTAGTCATTTAAGTGCTTTGTTGAAATGAATATTTTGAATAAGCAGTTTGAAGACCTATTTAGTCACAGAATACTCAACACCCGCTTTAGAATGTATTTCGTAACATATTCTTTTAAGAACTGTATTGCAAATACTGAGAATACTTTCATATCGAGATGCTTTGTATCATCATGATTAAAATCACACGTGTTCTCACTGTAAGAGCTGCGTTTTCTTTACTTTTTTTTTTTTAATTTGAAGCCTAAATTTCACGATCAAATACCACGCATGTTCCTCTGAGTTTAGAAAAGTAGATGTATTATGAATCACACTCTAAATGAGTACTTTGAATACATAAATACTCATAAGCAACAACAGAAAAATGTCCCTTTTGCAAAGTTTGATATATTTCAGAGCAAAAGTCTAAACCGGGTTCAACCAAAATGTGCTTGATCGTGACAGGAAGGGCATCCGGCATAGACTGATCCCCGTCGTTTCCCTTTAGTCCACGATGAGGAGGCTTTTGTTGGTGTCGAACTCCACGCTCCACGGCAGCGGTTACCTGGACCACTGCCAGCGGCAAATCACACTCTTCTTTGGAAAGTAAGCGTTTTATTGTTTTATTGCGCTTTCGGTTCACGTATTTACACGATTCATTTACAATACATAGCTATTCATAAGTGTTTTTGTTTGAAAGCGTTGATAACACGGACAAAACGGGAAAAAATATAGCATTTCGGGCCAGAAAAATCAAGTAAAACTGTGTAAGGATTCAAATGTCAGCGGAACAGCTTATGTCAGGTGATTTTTTTAGAGAACGTTTTCTAGATCTAGAGTCACTAATATAAGTAGAAGGAAGAAGGAAGCTGAGGTTAAACAGGAGGAGTGAAGGAGGACATGATGTTATTGGTGGAAGACAGAAGAGGCAGTGTGGACATTGTTTAAATGTCCTTTCAAAACTGTGAGCTGGTCAAATATTAAACTGCATGTGATCATAATCGGCCTTTGACTGTCGCTCATCATTTCCAGGGACGTGAAAAAGGTGCTGTTCGTCCCGTACGCGCTCCACGACAGAGACGGCTACACTAAAACGGCCCGAGACAAGTTTCGCACTCTAGGTACGGGTTCGGTGACGGGTTCGCTGACGGGTTCGGTGACGGGTTCGCTGACGGGTTCGGTGACGGGTTCGCTGACGGGTTCGGTGACGGGTTCGGTGACGGGTTCGGTGACGGGTTCGGTGACGGGTTCGGTGACGAGTTCGCTGACGGGTTCGCTGACGGGTTCGGTGACGGGTTCGGTGACGGGTTCGCTGACGGGTTCGCTGACGGGTTCGCTGACGGGTTCGCTGACGGGTTCGGTGACGGGTTCGGTGACGGGTTCGGTGACGGGTTCGGTGACGGGTTCGCTGACGGGTTCGGTGACGGGTTCGGTGACGGGTTCGGTGACGGGTTCGGTGACGGGTTCGGTGACGGGTTCGGTGACGAGTTCGCTGACGGGTTCGCTGACGGGTTCGGTGACGGGTTCGCTGACGGGTTCGGTGACGGGTTCGCTGACGGGTTCGGTGACGGGTTCGCTGACGGGTTCGCTGACGGGTTCGCTGACGGGTTCGGTGACGGGTTCGGTGACGGGTTCGGTGACGGGTTCGCTGACGGGTTCGGTGACGGGTTCGGTGACGGGTTCGGTGACGGGTTCGGTGACGGGTTCGCTGACGGGTTCGCTGACGGGTTCGCTGACGGGTTCGCTGACGGGTTCGGTGACGGGTTCGCTGACGGGTTCGGTGACGGGTTCGCTGACGGGTTCGGTGACGGGTTCGCTGACGGGTTCGCTGACGGGTTCGGTGACGGGTTCGGTGACGGGTTCGGTGACGGGTTCGGTGACGGGTTCGCTGACGGGTTCGGTGACGGGTTCGGTGACGGGTTCGGTGACGGGTTCGGTGACGGGTTCGCTGACGGGTTCGCTGACGGGTTCGGTGACGGGTTCGGTGACGGGTTCGCTGACGGGTTCGGTGACGGGTTCTGTGACGGGTTCGGTGACGGGTTCGGTGACGGGTTCGGTGACGGGTTCGCTGACGGGTTCGGTGACGGGTTCGGTGACGGGTTCGGTGACGGGTTCGCTGACGGGTTCGCTGACGGGTTCGGTGACGGGTTCGGTGACGGGTTCGGTGACGGGTTCGGTGACGGGTTCGCTGACGGGTTCGCTGACGGGTTCGGTGACGGGTTCGGTGACGGGTTCGCTGACGGGTTCGGTGACGGGTTCGCTGACGGGTTCGGTGACGGGTTCGCTGACGGGTTCGCTGACGGGTTCGGTGACGGGTTCGGTGACGGGTTCGGTGACGGGTTCGCTGACGGGTTCGCTGACGGGTTCGGTGACGGGTTCGGTGACGGGTTCGGTGACGGGTTCGCTGACGGGTTCGGTGACGGGTTCGGTGACGGGTTCGGTGACGGGTTCGCTGACGGGTTCGCTGACGGGTTCGGTGACGGGTTCGGTGACGGGTTCGGTGACGGGTTCGGTGACGGGTTCGCTGACGGGTTCGCTGACGGGTTCGGTGACGGGTTCGCTGACGGGTTCGGTGACGGGTTCGCTGACGGGTTCGCTGACGGGTTCGCTGACGGGTTCGGTGACGGGTTCGGTGACGGGTTCGGTGACGGGTTCGCTGACGGGTTCGCTGACGGGTTCGGTGACGGGTTCGGTGACGGGTTCGCTGACGGGTTCGGTGACGGGTTCTGTGACGGGTTCGGTGACGGGTTCGGTGACGGGTTCGGTGACGGGTTCGCTGACGGGTTCGCTGACGGGTTCGGTGACGGGTTCGGTGACGGGTTCGCTGACGGGTTCGGTGACAGGTTCGGTGACGGGTTCGGTGACGGGTTCGGTGACGGGTTCGGTGACAGGTTCGGTGACAGGTTTGTTGACGGGTTCGGTGGAAAGGTTTGTCGGTGCTGATGCGATGTGATGTGTGTTTATCTCTATTGACTTCAGATGGGATAAAAGTGTACATAGATGAAAATATAAAGAAATGCATTTAAAAGAGAAGATTGGTTTGTTTTGGGGTGCGATCACTGCTGCTAATATTGCATCATGTCTGTGTTTTTGAGCAAGACATTCAGTTAAGGGGAGACACTAAATGCAACATTTATTCATTATTTTATTTTATTCATTTTATTCATTTTATTCATTTTATTCATTTTATTCATTTTATTCATTTTATTAGTATTTTATTCATTTATTCATTATTGTTATTTATTATTTATCCATTATTTTATTTATTATCATTATATATTTTTTATGATGCTTTATTTTTTATTTATTCAATTTATTATAATTATTCAATATTTATTTATTTTCAGATTTTTTTTATTTATTCAATTCATTACTATTATTATCATTATTATTCATTTATTTTTCTTTCTTTGTCATTTGGGTTTCAGAATATACATTTTCACCTGGAAACACAGACATTATAAATATATTTCATTGAATCCACCTCGTCCATCGATTTCTCTCATTGTAACTTGTCGTTTTCTATCCATATCTGCCTTTCATATCTGGGTTTACTTGTTCCTCTTCAGGGTACGAGGTGGAGAGCATCCACGAGGCGGCCGACCCGGTGGAGGCCGTCCGGAAAGCAGAAGCCATTTTCATTGGTGAGACACTTCTGTGGCAGAGTGGTTAGACGTGTTCTGGATATTCATATCTGTATCCACAATATTATGGCCGTCTGTGGTTTTCCCTCAGGTTTGTACTTCCGTGTTCAAACAACTATTGTAGAACTTTATTAGAAGCGAAAACGACAACAATCCATTGGTGATGATCTCTGTTGACGACGATCTTTGTTGGCGTTGATCTTTGTTGGCGATGATCTTTGTTGGCGATGATCTTTGTTGGCGATGATCTTTGTTGGCAATGATCTTTGTTGGCGATGATCTTTGTTGGCGATGATCTTTGTTGGCGATGATCTTTGTTGGCAATGATCTTTGTTGGCGATGATCTTTGTTGACGATGATCTTTGTTGGCGTTGATCTTTGTTGGCGTTGATCTTTGTTAGCGTTGAACTTTGTTGGCGATTATCGTGATTATACAAAATGAAGGGTTATTGGCCACTTTTCTGATGGCGTTATGAAAGGTGTTGTTGACCGTCCCTTGTCCGTAAGAGTCATGTCATCACGGGGTCCGTCACCATGGATACGAGATACACATTGTACATGATGTTCTGCCATACTTCACTATCTTTTAAGAACCAAATATATTTTAACAGCAGTATTTTAAAACCAGGATCTCCTTCTTCCTCTTTCTCTTTCTCTTTCTCTTCCTTCCTCTTCTTCCTCTTCTTCTTCTTCTTCTTCTTCTTCTTCTTCTTCTTCTTCTTCTTCTTCTTCTTCTTCTTCTTCTTCTTCTTCTTCTTCTTCTTCTTCTTCTTCTTCTTCTTCTTCTTCTTCTTCTTCTTCTTCTTCTTCTTCTTCTTCTTCTTCTTCTTCTTCTTCTTCTTCTTCTTCTTCTTCTTCTTCTTCTTCTTCTTCTTCTTCTTCTTCTTCTTCTTCTTCTTCTTCTTCTTCTTCTTCTTCTTCTTCTTCTTCTTCTTCTTCTTCCTCTTCTTCTTCTTCCTCTTCTTCTTCTTCTTCTTCTTCTTCTTCTTCTTCTTCCTCCTCCTCCTCCTCCTCCTCCTCCTCCTCCTCCTCCTCCTCTTCTTCTTCCTCCTCTTCTTCTTCTTCTTCTTCTTCTTCTTCTTCTTCTTCTTCTTCCTCCTCTTCTTCCTCTTCTTCCTCTTCTCCCTCTTCTTCTTCCTCCATCTCTTATATCTTCCTGAAGTCCTGTGCACCTTGTGTTTCCTGCAGGAGGTGGAAACACATTTCGTCTGCTGAAGAGCCTCTACGACACTCGGGTGGTGTCTGAGATCCGGACGAGAGTTCTGGAGGTGAGGCGCGCGAGCCCATTAAAGAAGCTCAAAGGTCAAGCGCTCTAAGGTCAAGCGCTCAAAGGTCAAGCGGTGTGTTTGTCCCTCCAGGATGGCGTCCCGTACATGGGCTCCAGCGCCGGCACCAACGTGGCCACGGTCAGCATCAGCACCACCAACGACATGCCCATCGTTTACCCGCCGTCCTTCGCCGCCATCGGCCTCGTGCCCTTCAACATCAACCCGCACTACCTGGACCCGGACCCCGGCAGCCGACACATGGGGGTGAGCGGACGCCAGGGGCCCTCGGGTGTCACTCTCTCTGAATACAAACGCTGTGGATGTTTGGAGCGTTTGATCGGAAACGGCAGATGTGTTTTTAGGCTCTGCACTTCAGTCCTTTGTTTGTCTCAGATTTCTCCAGAAAAGAACGTTTTAACGAGTATAACTTCTTTGTAACGACAAATGAATCTGAGGAGACTAAAGACGGAGAAGAAATGCTGTGGGTTTGGGGCCGACACAATCACAGCGGGTCTCACAGTTATAGCCCCTCGCGCTTTGGGATCGTACCACAGTTATTCCATTTTTATTGACATTTTTGCTTTATTACAAGTCCCTAAAACTCATTTATTTAGTGAATTTACCTTGTGGTTCCTTCTTCTTCCTCTTCTTGAATCTTCTTCCTCTTCCATCTTCCCTCTTCCTTCTTCTTCCTCTTCCTTCTTCCTCTTCTTCTTTTTGCTTCTTCTTCCTCTTCCCTCTTCTTCCTCTTTCTCTTCCTTCTTCATCCTCTTCCTTCTTCTTCTTCTTGCTTCTTCTTCTTCTTCCTCTCCATGCATTACTGCATGTCCTGAAACTACAAAATACATCAGTCTTTCATAAATAATCACGTTCCTTTCAGTTTTTCAAATGATTGATGAAGACGACTGTGACACATTTCGACACGTTTCAAGTTAAATTGACATAAAATCGTCTGACAATTGTTAAAAAATATCTAGATCTTCAGTAATGTCAATATTTCAGGGTCTTGAAAGAGCGTTTTCCTGTAAATATTGTCGTCATATCTTCAGTTATGTCTTTTTGCAGGAGACGAGGGAGCAGAGGATCTCCCAGTTCCACGAGGAGGTCCACACTTGTGTTCTGGGTCTGAGAGAGGGCTGCATGCTGCTGGTGGAGGGCAACCGAGCCACGCTGCTGGGCTCCACCAACGCCCGCCTCTTCGCCCGGTAAAACGCACGACACGCCCGCCTCTTCGCCCGGTAAAACGCACGACACGCCCGCCTCTTTGCCCCGGTAAAACGCACGACACGCCCGCCTCTTCGCCCGGTAAAACGCACGACACGCCCGCCTCTTCGCTCGGTAAAACGCACGACACGCCCGCCTCTTCGCCCGGTAAAACGGTCCACACGCCCGCCGCTTCACCCGGTAAAACGCACGACACGCCCGCCTCTTCACCCGGTAAAACGCACAACGCACGACACGCCCGCCTCTTTGCCCCGGTAAAACGCACGACACGACCGCCTCTTCGCCCGGTAAAACGCACGACACGCCCGCCTCTTCGCCCGGTAAAACACACGACACGCCCGCCTCTTCACCCGGTAAAACGCACGACACGCCCACCTCTTCGCCCGGTAAAACGCACGACACGCCCGCCTCTTTGCCCGATAAAACGCACGACACGCCCGCCTCTTCGCCCGGTAAAACGCACGACACGCCCGCCTCTTCGCCCGATAAAACGCACGACACGCCCGCCTCTTCACCCGGTAAAACGCACGACACGCCCGCCTCTTCGCCCGGTAAAACGCACGACACGCCCGCCTCTTCGCCCGATAAAACGCACGACACGCCCGCCTCTTCACCCGATAAAACGCACGACACGCCCGCCTCTTCGCCCTGTAAAACGCACGACACGCCCGCCTCTTTGCCCCGGTAAAACGCACGACACGCCCGCCTCTTCACCCGATAAAACGCACGACACGCCCGCCTCTTCGCCCTGTAAAACGCACGACACGCCCGCCTCTTCGCCCGGTAAAACGCACGACACGCCCGCCTCTTCGCCCGGTAAAACACACGACACGCCCGCCTCTTCGCCCGGTAAAACACACGACACGCCCGCCTCTTCGCCCGGTAAAACGCACGACACGCCCGCCTCTTCACCCGATAAAACGCACGACACGCCCGCCTCTTCGCCCTGTAAAACGCACGACACGCCCGCCTCTTCGCCCGGTAAAACACACGACACGCCCGCCTCTTCGCCCGGTAAAACGCACGACACGCCCGCCTCTTCACCCGATAAAACGCACGACACGCCCGCCTCTTCGCCCTGTAAAACGCACGACACGCCCGCCTCTTCGCCCGGTAAAACACACGACACGCCCGCCTCTTCGCCCGGTAAAACGCACGACACGCCCGCCTCTTCACCCGATAAAACGCACGACACGCCCGCCTCTTCGCCCTGTAAAACACACGACACGCCCGCCTCTTCGCCCGGTAAAACACACGACACGCCCGCCTCTTCGCCCGGTAAAACGCACGACACGCCCGCCTCTTCACCCGATAAAACGCACGACACGCCCGCCTCTTCGCCCTGTAAAACACACGCCCGCCTCTTCGCCCGGTAAAACACACGACACGCCCGCCTCTTCGCCCTGTAAAACACACGACACGCCCGCCTCTTCACCCGGTAAAACGCACGACACGCCCGCCTCTTCGCCCGGTAAAACACACGACACGATTTGTAAATTTGGTTGGCGCGGCTTTTATTCAGGAGCGTCTTTAGCCCAAAAAATACGGTATGTTTTCTTCTGAATTTCACTCAACTTTTCTGTTTCAGAGGAAAACCGTGTGAGGAGTTTGAACCCGACAGTGACCTGAGCTTTCTGCTGACAGACACATGCTGACCAATCACAGGAGAGAATCACACCGGCCAATCACAGGAGAGAATCACACCGGCCAATCACGGGAGAGAATCACACCGGCCAATCGCGGGAGAGGATCACAACAGCTAATCGCGGGAGAGGATCACAACAGCCAATCACGGGAGAGAATCACAACAGCCAATCACGGGAGAGAATCACAACAGCCAATCACGGGAGAGAATCACAACAGCCAATCACGGGAGAGAATCACAACAGCCAATCACGGGAGAGAATCACAACAGCCAATCACGGGAGAGAATCACAACAGCCAATCACGGGAGAGAATCACACCGGCCAATCACAGGAGAGAATCACACCGGCCAATCACAGGAGAGAATCAGGGATAATGTAATATAAGAGACATATTGTACAGTTCTAATCTCTGCCGCTGGATCGTTGCTATATTTAAATGTCTAAAACGACTTATGATAAACAAATGTGCTGATTTTAGGGTCGACCCAAACGTCATGAATCACTAAATACAACTTCTGAGGGTTCTGAGTGGAAACAATTATAACTTGTGCAAAAGCTCTGAAAACTCCATTCTGCATAAATAAATGTGATTCCTTTTTAAAATACTGCCAGTTTGTTTGTTTACAGTTTGAAATACACTGGAATATGATTATGAAAGACAGAGTTTGGTGCCCTCTGGTGGAATAAATTTGGTATTGCATTTGTTTGTCTTCTGCTTTTGACGTTATGTGTAAAGCCCGATCCGAATATCGACTATAACAACAGCAAAACCGTGTTCAAATGTGTGTAATAGAAAAAGAATAAGAATAGTGTTACTGTAAAACTATCGTCTCACATCTCATGCACTTTTATATGATAAACCTACATTTGTATCGTATAAAGATTCACTTTAAATAAAAGGTCCGTTTACGTTTTAAAAATCGCTGAAATGTTAATGTCGATGTGACACATTAAACAACACTTTTCAGTAAAACAAAGAGAATATGATTATATATAAGATTCTGCCAAATATTTACCTTTTTTCTCCAATTTGGCAATTTTGGAGATATTCATAATAAATAGAGGTCATTCCACAACTGTTACTTAGCAACCAGAGTGTAAACAAGGGCCAAAGTCCATTGAAATCATACAATAGTTATGATTTGTCACATAATAACACCTGAAAACACATTTATTTTGTAAATTATTTGTTTGAATGCTCATAAAAAAGGTGTAAGTTGCGCACAAAGTTTATCTGCATCTCTCACAGAGAGATTCTGTTTTTTCAACTTTTATTTGTCATTTTTTCTTCACAAACTGCAGCTTGTCAGATGTAAAACTTTGATCATTATTTAGCGCGGGACAAACTCGCCGAACGACGTCATAATCAGTGAAACATGAGATCGTCACGTGGACTTTAATTCACTGCATCTCAGGACAGAACTAGGGACTGTCCTGTCACTCCCCAAACGTGACTCACTCCATGCTTTACTCCGTCCTTATATGTTCCATTTAAACTCTTATTATCCAAATTAAATAATAATAAACAAATAAAACATTTGGGCGACAGTTAAACATTGATTAAATTACCACTAAATCACCTAAGGACAAACTCCATACGTCACAAACGAGGATATTTGACTGTTTTATGGCCTAAATCACCACAACTTTAGCAATATTCACCACAAACAGTAAATAAAGTCAGCCACATTCCTCACTCCAGGTACGTCGACTAGAAAGGGAAGAGATGAATGAGAAAACGGAATGATAATAACGTGCAGAAGTGGAAAAATAAAGTGTAAAAGTGGAAGAATAAAGTGTAAAAGTGGAAGAAGTGGTTCATTTCTGCAGAACATAAAACACTGGCAGGT
>NW_027315768.1:33648160-33667423 GCF_026437365.1 Eucyclogobius newberryi
ATTTCCTTTTACGTGCAGCGCCGCAGTTTAACCAGTTTAATCACAGTTTACCACAGTTTAACCACAGTTAACTGCAGTTTAACCAGTTTAATCACAGTTTACCACAGTTTAACCACAGTTTAACCACAGTTTAACCGCAGTTTAACCGCAGTTTAACCGCAGTTTAACCGCAGTTTAACCGCAGTTTAACCACAGTTTAACCACAGTTTAACCGCAGTTTAACCACAGTTTAACCACAGTTTAACCACAGTTTAACCACAGTTTAACCACAGTTTGTGTTTAACCGCAGTTTAACCACAGTTTAACCGCAGTTTGTGTTTAACCGCAGTTTAACCACAGTTTAACCACAGTTTAACCGCAGTTTAACCACAGTTTAACCACAGTTTAACCACAGTTTAACCACAGTTTAACCACAGTTTAACCGCAGTTTAACCACAGTTTAACCACAGTTTAACCACAGTTTAACCACAGTTTAACCACAGTTTGTGTTTAACCGCAGTTTAACCACAGTTTAACCGCAGTTTGTGTTTAACCGCAGTTTAACCACAGTTTAACCACAGTTTAACCGCAGTTTAACCGCAGTTTAACCACAGTTTAACCGCAGTTTAACCACAGTTTAACCACAGTTTAACCGCAGTTTAACCACAGTTTAACCGCAGTTTGTGTTTAACCGCAGTTTAACCACAGTTTAACCACAGTTTAACCGCAGTTTAACCACAGTTTAACCACAGTTTAACCGCAGTTTAACCACAGTTTAACCACAGTTTAACCACAGTTTGTGTTTAACCGCGGTTTAACCACAGTTTAACCGCAGTTTAACCACAGTTTAACCGCAGTAACCGCAGTTTAACTACAGTTTAACCACAGTTTAACCACAGTTTGTGTTTAACCGCGGTTTAACCACAGTTTAACCGCAGTTTAACCACAGTTTAACCGCAGTAACCGCAGTTTAACTACAGTTTAACCACAGTTTAACCACAGTTTGTGTTTAACCGCGGTTTAACCGCAGTTTAACCGCAGTTTAACCACAGTTTAACCGCGGTTTAACCACAGTTTAACCACAGTTTAACCACAGTTTAACCACAGTTTAACCGCGGTTTAACCACAGTTTAACCACAGTTTAACCGCAGTTTAACCACAGTTTAACCACAGTTTGTGTTTAACCGCGGTTTAACCACAGTTTAACCACAGTTTAACCGCGGTTTAACCACAGTTTAACCACAGTCTAACCGCGGTTTAACCACAGTTTAACCACAGTTTAACCGCAGTTTAACCACAGTTTAACCACAGTTTAACCGCAGTTTAACCACAGTTTAACCACAGTTTAACCACAGTTTAACCGCAGTTTAACCACAGTTTAACCACAGTTTAACCACAGTTTAACCACAGTTTAACCGCAGTTAAAAATACTTTATTTGAAAAAACAACTGCCAATTTCTTTATTTCTTTATTGTTATTCATGTATGACAACATAAAACCACAAAAAACAACAGAGCAAAAACAGAAAAAATGAATAGTAATAATTAAAAAAAGAAAACACAGTGAACGAGTTGGACCAGGAAGAACATAAGGTAAGTAAAAAAATAAAAGTATAAATTAATGGAGTGGCATTACAAAAACAAAACAAGACAACAAGAATTAGAGCATATTAAATTCAGAATAATTGTCCCATTTTGTACATTAATATTTACATTTTTTTATTTGTCTGTTTTCAAGTTATTGTTTGTTTTTATTACCTTTTAAAAACAGTTTTCACCATAGGTCATCTTAGAGCGTCCTGTTTCACACAGTATTGGCAAAGGCAAAGGTTTTAAGCTACTTTAATTGAAGCTGAAGCGTAAACTGACTGTGTTCATAGCTGTAGGGCACGATGACCTTATATGGGCGTCCAGGGATGACCAAATAAGGGCGTGCGAGTCAGACTTTAGACAGTGTCAAGGCCGGCTGTGGTTTTCAGATTGTGTTTGAACGCAGACCGAGTGAGTCAGAACAACAACGACTGAAAACGCTAACTTCAGGCCGCAGTGGCACAGCTGAGCATTTGCCCTCTAACCTGAAGGTCTGCGGTTCAACCACCACAGCCATGACCGGTGCTCCCTGTTGTTGTGTCCTAAAGCGAGACACTTCCACCACCGTGACACAGTACAACGTGAACAGAAGAATGTGAACAATGGCTCAAAAGTATCGCAACACAAATCACCACTTAAATTACACTATTAAGTTTGTCATATAATTATTAAGTTTGTCATAAAATCGCAGTGTGATACTTTCCTAAAATTGTTCAGGCCTGTGTTTTATAATTGCTTGAAATTGGGACTAAACGGGGAGTTCACACTATGACACCGCACGATTAAACAAACGTGACTGTTGCAATAAAAGAAATATCACTCATAAGATAAAAGTGTCGTAAGTATAAAGCCTAATAGTCCGCTCCAGACACGTTTAAGCCCTGGACAAATCCTTTATGGCCCCTGAAAGGCGCCGCCTGCGTCTTTCACAATGATGAAGGGAATGAACTTCCTGCGTGAGCGTTACTAGTTTAGTGAAGGCCAATGCCGCGGCTGCTCGGTCAAGTTTGACACAATCAGCACAGGAAACAGAAGCATATAAGCTACTGAGACGACAAAATAAAAGCACATGCTGCCAACGAGCATCACACATCTGTCTCTGACTGTAACTGACTGAATGCCCACCTTGTGACATCATCAAGTGGCAACTCAGGAAGTGCTCCTCGATGTTTTTAAAAGTCTTCACCAAGACCAATGTTTTTTATTCTGACATTTTGTGTTATATAATACATGTAGCATGATTATTTTACATTCACTGTCGCATCGCAAGCACAAGTCCAGCTCAAACTGACAAAGCGGTGCAAATACTCTTTATTAAAGTGTCATTATGTTACATGATTGAAATGAAGGTTACGATGCACCCTTTTACACCCCTGCAGTTCCTCTTCAAAATTGCAGCACTGAGAACCGTTTATTTGGCATTTCACTGCAGCGGATTTGCATTTACTCAATTTCATAGTTGAAAAAAGAGACATTTTTGAACCTTTGATATACATAAACATGTTAGAATATGCTCAACTAAGTACAAAGTCAGGCAGTTTCCCCCAAACTCTGGAACGATCTTCCGCTCTCCCTACGGTCACTGGACTCGGTTACTGCTTTTAAGGGTCAGCTTAAAACCTTTTTATTTAGTCAAGCCTTTTAAATGCACTTGTTTTACGGACTGATTTTACTGTATATTGTTGTATATGTATTGTTCACTGTAAGTTTTTTGTGTTTTTATTGTTTTATTCTGTGTTTTGTGAAGCACTTTGTGACTCTGTCTGTGAAAGGTGAGATACAAATAAAATGTACTTACTTTACTTACAACGCTGTGGATGGAGATGTTTCAAATGAACGATGCAACTTTGATTTTCACATAACATATGTCCCCTTTAATGCTATGGCTTTTGTTTTTATTATATTGTATTGTTTTTTTTAGTTCTGTATAATTCATATTTACAGTAAAATGATGTAACTTTCTGTAGGTGGAAATTCCCCAGCATTGTGATAGATCTGTTTTCTGTCATACTGTGGAATATTACAGCCAAACGAACAACATTTCCATGGAAACAGTAGCCTACGAGGCAGGTTTGTGGAGACGCAAGCTCGCTCACAGTCAGGACACAGGTTTTTCCAGTGCAATAAAAAAAGCATACTTTTAATTTTGTCTTTTATCTTTGGCTAAATGGTTGCGTATTGTGGCTTTAAGTTATACTCCTCATTCCACACGAAAAGGTTTCACTATTTTTAACGTGGTTTCTTTTGGAAGTCGCTCCCCGGAAGTCGTGCGTAACGTGCGCGCGCTTTGTCTCCCAAACGCGCTTCCGGGACGCGAGCTCGCGCTGACACACTTCTCCGCTCCGCGCACAACAAACACGTCCTCCGGCGGCACCGCGGCCTCTCTCTGCCTCTGCCCGTGTCACGAAGCTCATCCCGCGGTTTTAACGGGGGTCGGGACGCGCGCGCGGAAGAAGAATCGGGGGGGGGGGGCGTGTGTTTGGACGCGGTACATGACAGCGGCGCGAGCTCGGACCAGGCGTGTTTTCAGCTCGGGACCGTGAGAACCGTGAGGAGGGACTCGGGGAACGTTTGGGTCGCTCCTCTCCCGTCGCGTTTGACCCGCCGGGAGTGAACCCCCGCGCCCGCCGGGAGTGAACCCCCGCGCCCACCCGCGCCCACCGGGAGTGAACCCCGCACCCGCAGGAGCCATGGCCCCGCGCGCCGTGTTGTTGCTGCTGTGTTTTCAGCTCTGCGGCTCGTTCAACCTGGACGCGGACAGACCCTCCGTGTTCTCCGGACCCCACGGGAGCTACTTCGGCTTCTCCGTGGACTTCTTCAGACCCTCCAACTCCAAGTGAGTGTCTGCGCGGTCCGGATGGGGTAAACGTGGGTTATGTCTGTGGTTTTTGTGGCTTTATCTACGTAAAAAGAATGTACAAGAGTTGTCGGATAACGCAGTAATTCGATTTTCAAACTTTCAAACTAATTTGTTGTTTTCGTTCTATTTTTTTCGTCCGGCAAAAATAGACACAGAACAAGGAACAAAGCGACACAGAGAGAACATGCAAACAGACCCTAAACAAGTAGTTCAGTCCATTTGGTCCAAAGTCTGTGAAATGTGTTCGTTTTCATATAAAGTTTGAATATAATCTTGTATTTTTTGAATGTCAGTTATAATGTCGGTCCAGTCTGTGATCGTCTGGAGATGTTCCAGAGGTTTCCATTCACTGTGACCACGGCAGGAGTTCTGAGGCCCAGATACATCGTTTGAAAATCGAGTGTGTCGAAAACTGACCGCAATGCTGTGTTAAACTCTGTGTTATGAAATTAAAATAACTCTTTCAATCTTAAACATTTTCTCAAATCAGATTACGCACATCCGATGGAACTGTTTACATGACATTTCGGTAATCTGATAACGACCATAATGATTGCCTATGAACGATTGTAGCCAATAGGAATGTCACAATATCACATTGTTACGATTATTGTAAACACTAAACATGAGGAGTGAGACAGGGCTGTGCCTGGTCCCTCCTCCTGTTTACGTTGTACTTGGAACCTTTGGCCCCAAAATGTTAGACAGTCAAAAACAATGAATGTTGCTACAACTGATGGAATGGAACATAACATTGTACCGGACTTTTCCTTAACCAATGTGTTGCATGTTCTGCAACATACTGGTCCAATGTCTGGAGACTAATTATGTTTGGGACTTGGTCACTTAAGCACTGCAATCAGTTTGTGACATCATCAGCCCTCTCAACTTCAGATCTATGGATCAAAACCATGACATGGACGCTGTAAATGGATTCTTCTGGAACATACTTCTGGTACATGCCTCTGGTACATGCCTCTGGAACATACTTCTGGAACATGCTTCTGGAACATGCTTCTGGAACATGCTTCTGGAACATGCTTCTGGAACATGCTTCTGGAACATGCTTCTGGAACATGCTTCTGGTACATACTTCTGGAACATACTTCTGGAACATACTTCTGGAACATACTTCTGGAACATACTTCTGGTACATACTTCTGGTACATGCTTCTGGTACATGCTTCTGGTACATGCTTCTGGAACATGCTTCTGGAACATGCTTCTGGTACATGCTTCTGGTACATGCTTCTGGAACATGCTTCTGGAACATGCTTCTGGAACATGCTTCTGGAACATGCTTCTGGTACATGCTTCTGGTACATGCTTCTGGTACATGCTTCTGGTACATGCTTCTGGAACATGCTTCTGGAACATGCTTCTGGAACATGCTTCTGGAACATGCTTCTGGAACATGCTTCTGGAACATGCTTCTGGAACATGCTTCTGGAACATGCTTCTGGAACATGCTTCTGGTACATGCTTCTGGTACATGCTTCTGGTACATGCTTCTGGTACATGCTTCTGGAACATGCTTCCGGTACATTCTTCCGGAACATGCTTCCGGAACATGCTTCCGGAACATGCTTCCGGAACATGCTTCCGGAACATGCTTCCGGAACATGCTTCCGGAACATGCTTCCGGAACATGCTTCCGGAACATGCTTCCGGAACATGCTTCCGGAACATGCTTCCGGAACATGCTTCCGGAACATGCTTCCGGAACATGCTTCCGGTACATGCTTCCGGTACATGCTTCCGGTACATGCTTCTGGTACATGCTTCTGGTACATGCTTCTGGTACATGCTTCTGGAACATGCTTCTGGAACATGCTTCTGGAACATGCTTCTGGAACATGCTTCTGGAACATGCTTCTGGAACATTCTTCTGGAACATTCTTCTGGAACATGCTTCTGGAACATGCTTCTGGAACATGCTTCTGGAACATGCTTCTGGAACATGCTTCTGGAACATGCTTCTGGAACATGCTTCTGGTACATGCTTCTGGAACACGCTTCTGGAACACGCTTCTGGAACACGCTTCCGGAACACGCTTCCGGAACACGCTTCTGGAACACGCTTCTTGTCGAGAGGAAAATATATAACATAATAACAAACAAAAAAACGAGTAAGGACTGGACTTGCATAATAATTAGATTAGAGAATTAGAAACATGGAAAAAGTGTCATCTGGACATTTCTTTGTTGTGATTTCTTTTGATACAATTTGATTTTTTTCGCTCTCCTTCTGTCGTGTTCTGTTCTATCATTTTATTTAAAAAAAACTATGACAACAGAAAACTTACCGAAAAGAAACCTCACGATTTAACGATTATCCACGATTAATGACACCATGACCAAACAACAGTAAAATCCTTCATTCTAATCTAATGGATCACTTTTCATAAGCAGTTTGTGACCATCTTTATGAAATTAAACTTTCTGAATGAGAAATTAAAGTTAACGTGACCTAAACGGTCAGATATAAACACAAATGTACTTTTTTGAAACTTAAAAAAAAATTTGAAATAACTTAAATTTGCTTCTAAAATGGTCACAATTATTATTAGTTTAGTTCTTTTGTATTGTGTCCTGGATAATTAAGATCTTGACATCTCTAGTAGCCAAATTTGCCTGCAGAAAAGTAACTGCACTGACTTCAACTTTCAAAAATCATAATTCATACCCACATGTACCTTTATGTCACCTTGAGTTTGTGCTTATATCCATCAAAAAATAATAACATTGGGATAACATTGACGGAAAGTGTGCAACCTTCTTATTACAGTAATGAAGTGATTATGAGGGTCTGGAGCAGCAGGGAGCAGTAATTAGATGGCGTTATGTAAAATAAGCTATTGTTTCATGAGGCCCTCAATTATGCATTTATTTTTTGTACCAATGAAAAATAAGCACTGAATTCCAACCACATAATTCGGCTGCACCATGTTGAGTCAAAAGTAGAGCTGTGTGCCTTTAGTTGATTAATCAGTCGATGGTGTTTTAGTTATTTATTACTACAACTGAAGCTTTTTCTATTATTTATTACTACTAATTATTTTAATAAAGGTTTATATGGCCCAGGACAGACGAGAAGAGAACACATGGAGAGAGTTTGCTGAAGTTTTGGGAGGATATGACTAATATATTGGGCCAGTGGTTCCAAGTACAAATAATAAACAGAAGGGGGGACCAAGCACAGCCCTGTCTCACACCTCTTCCAGAGTCAGTAGGTCAAAATAAACAGAAGGGGGGACCAAGCACAGCCCTGTCTCACACCTTTTCCAGAGTCAGTGGGTCAAAATAAACAGAAGGGGGGGACCAAGCACAGCCCTGTCTCACCCCTCTTTCCAGAGTCAGTGGGTCAAAATAAACAGAAGGGGGGACCAAGCACAGCCCTGTCTCATCCCTCTTTCCCGAGTCAGCAGGCTTTTAGCTAGAGGCCGTCTTCTCGTATTTTGGACGGGGCATTTTTGCAAGGACGGGGTCATTTTTATTAATACATTTTAGAAAAGGGAATATCACCATTAAATCGGGCCGGGAAGCGTTTGACGATAGTCCGCCACGGTCCGCGCCATGACCGCTTACTGTTTACAAGTGAAAATTTGCATGCTGCGCGCTGATTGGTCGACAAAGTTTGTGTGCTTGGCTCTGATTGGCTGCCAAGCCGTGGTCCGGAAAATGCTGAAGCTCCACGTTTGCCGAACCTCCACGGCCAAATGAAGCCTGCGTAAATTCAGCCTGGAAGACCTAACTCCTTCCTACATCAAGGCCACCATGGAAGGACCCCGCTCCCCAGCGCCATCATCGCACTCAAGCGGGCGCCCGCCTGTCCGTCTGTGAGAGTCAGATCCCTCCTTCACCATGGACTCTCCCAGGTTTCTGCGCTTATCCCAAAGAGGTTATGCAGTTTTTCCTGGCCAAAGAAGTAGGGTGAAAGGTCAGGGGGCGCCTGTACCATGGCCCTCGCACCTGCTCCTCATCCCCAATCAACGCTCCCAGTGACTCCTCCCTGCTCCCAATCAGCGCCCAGGCGGTCGCATTTAAGCCCTCAGGCAGATGGCTCGGCCGCTCAAACCGTACTGCGACCCACCACCTCCCCAGCTCCTCCTCTACATTCCCCTCATCCTCTACCTCCTCTCCACATCTACCACCACCAGTCTCCAGGCTCCGGGGGGAGACATCTAATACAAATAGATCATGGAGTGCCCATGATTGCAACGTCTTCCGCCGGGGTCTGAGCGCCAAATAACTCGCAAATAAAGCTTGCTAAAGAGTCCATTCTCGTGGTCTCTTTGTCTCTCCAGGGTGAAATACCATGTAGATATTGGATATTGGATACTTTGCAGGTTTGAGAGCCAGAGCTACGCCCCCTTTTAGACTCGTAATCTCGGCACGGAGCGTGTCTCTACTCCACCAAGAATGTCTTTCGTCGACTACAGCCCCCCTCAAATGATCAGTGGTCTTGTTTTGTAGGCAAACGAACGTGGCAATGTCTATATTTACATTAATAGACATTTTTGTAATTTTTTTCATTGTACGATAAGATTTGAGCTAACACTATTTGTGTTATGTTTCGCAAAGTGTTTACTGGGATTATCCTGGGTTAGTGTAGTAGTATCTTGGCCGGGAGTTGCAGGACACATTTGTTCTAAACGAAAGTCAAAGCTGACGGTCACAAACCAAAACCGTCTCAAGTCGCCGACGATAAGAGCCACTTAAGTTTAACAATGTCATGTGTGTAATGAGAGGCTGCAACCTTTCCTCTACAGCGTAAAGACCGTGATGTTCACAGACTCTAAACTATCCGTGTTGTTGTATCGGATCGTCACGATAACGACGGCCAGAAAACGTGTAAATGTGTGACTTTGGTCGAGAAGCAAGTGCGGTGTTCCGTGGCCTTCGACCTCTTGAAGGCATTTATTTAATCAGCTTTTGGGATTGTTTTTTTGAAGATTTGAGACAATGTGCCTGATTAACTTGGAACTGCTTCAAAACGATGCATTTGTCCGTACTCAATTATTCATCTCCTCTGAACTCTTTTTGTCCACTCCCAAAGCTCTCAAGACAGAAAACAGTCAATGCAATCAATTCTCTCTAAATTGACTTTGCACAAAGCAGAGTTTATAATAGCTGTTCTAAAAATGTTGTCGGAGGAGACTTTGTTGTACATTTGTCCAAGGTTAGTCCTGCTTTAGACCGGCTTTAGACCTGATTTAGTACTGCTTTAGTCCGGCTTTAGACCTGATTTAGTCCTGCTTTAGTCCGGCTTTAGACCTGATTTAGTCCTGCTTTAGTCCGGCTTTAGACCTGGTTTAGTCCTGCTTTAGTCCTGGTGTAGTCCTGCTTTATTCCTGCTCTAGTCCTACTTAGTCCTGCTTTAGTCCTGCTGTAGTCCTGCTTTAGTCCTGCTGTAGTCCTGCTTTAGTCCTGCTGTAGTCTTGCTTAAGACCAGCTTTAGTCCTGGTGTAGTCCTGCTTTAGTCCTACTTTAGTCCTGCTTTAGTCCTGCTGTAGTCCTGCTTAAGACCAGCTTTAGTCCTAGTGTAGTCCTGCTTTAGTCCTGGTTTAGTCCTGGTGTAGTCCTGCTTTAGTCCTACTTTAGTCCTGCTTTAGTCCTGCTGTAGTCTTGCTTAAGACCAGCTTTAGTCCTGGTGTAGTCCTGCTTTAGTCCTACTTTAGTCCTGGTTTAGTCCTGGTGTAGTCCTGCTTTAGTCCTACTTTAGTCCTGCTTTAGTCCTGCTGTAGTCTTGCTTAAGACCAGCTTTAGTCCTGGTGTAGTCCTGCTTTAGTCCTACTTTAGTCCTGCTTTAGTCCTGCTGTAGTCTTGCTTAAGACCAGCTTTAGTCCTGGTGTAGTCTTCATTATAGATGTTACATTGTCATGGTCTAGTGCAGGGGTGGCGAACCCGCGGCTCGCGAGCCGCATACGGCTCTTTGCCTGGTTTCATGCGGCTCTTTTACGTTCATATCAACATTTGTGTTTGTGTTGTACCAGACGACGCTCTGCGTATGCGGAGGCGCCCGCAGTGTCGTTGCCACAAGTGCTGTGCTGAAATCGGCCCGCGTGTTGGCCCAGCGGCAGAGCGAGCAGAGGTCCGTAAGATCGATACCCGACATGAACACTTAATCTTGCATTTTTTTCCCCTCGTCTCCTAACTGTATAGTAAAAGAGGACTAGAGAGGAATGCTGCCAAAACCCCTGAACTAATTTGATATTGAAATAAATGAGTTGGGAGACGAGGAAAAAAATGCAAGATTAAAAGTTCATGTCAGGTTTCGATCTCACGAACCTCTGCACATGAAGGCGTGTCGCTAACCGCTGGGCCAACACGCACAACGATTCACCGCTAGAACACGAAGACTAGTCACTGAGTAAACTTGTAAACTATCACTTGTAAACTATCATGGCGTGGGCCGAGGCGGACTTTAATCAAACGCTTCCCGGCCCCGATTTAATGATGATATTCCCTTTTTTCTGAGATGTATTAATAAAAATGACCCCGTCCTTGCAGGTGTGTGTGTAAGAGGAAGGGATGGGGTGATGTTCATGTGTGCCCATGTGTATGATGTGGCTCTTTGCGGTAACACAGTAAAAAATGTGGCTCTTCGTCTCTGACTGGTTGGCCACCCCTGCTCTAGTGTTACATACATACATAATAATTTTACGATGATTTATGATTATCCTGGAGTTGTTTCCTCCTTTTTTCTTAAAAATACATACAAATAAAAACAGGACTAGAGAGTAGACAATAATAATAATCGTAAAAATTATAATAATAGTAAAAATTATAATAATAATAATGAAAAATTATCACAATAGACAAACAAATAAAATTACGGCACAGCAAGTCCAACATTCAAATCCAATTTAGTCCAAAGTTTATTAAATTTGTCCATTTCTTTTGCGGTTGCCTTTTCCCCTGCTGCCAAAAGTATGTTCCAAAAGTATCCATTTATTGTGTCCATGGCAGGAGTCTTGAGGCCCAAGTACATCGTTTTCTAAAGTGACGATTCAAGTCAACTTTTGTTTCTCAAATTTGCATTTTGTTAGTTCTTCGAGTTGTGACCTGAAGCGTTTGGCCTTGACGTCCCTGGTTGTGTCCCTCTGCAGGTCGGACGTGTTGATCGGGGCCCCCAGGGCAAACACGTCTGGTTCCAGCTCTGTGGTGGAGCGAGGGGCCGTCTACAGCTGTCCCTGGAACTCCGCCTCCACCTGTCAGCAACTGCAGTTCGACAGCACAGGTAGGACGAGCCGGGTGTGCGGAGTGGTCAGCTTTTGCCCTGCTTCGTTTAGTCACGGCTAAACAAGGGTTTGGACCAGGGCTGTGCGCTATCGACGGAATTAAAGATCTCGATATTCTGAAGATATAATGTCAATCCATTACATATGTGTTAGTCAAGGTTTAATTGTCCGACAAATTTGAATGAATCAGCAAAGTGTCGATAGATATAATAGATAAATAATAAATAGATACATTATACCGTATTTTTCGGACTATACGTCGCACCTTTTTTGTAGTTTTGGCCGGGGTGCCACTTATACTTATATACTTAGACTTATACTCCAGTGCGACTTATACTCCAGTGCGACTTATACTCCAGTGCGACTTATACTCCAGTGCGACTTATACTCCAGTGCGACTTATACTCCAGTGCGACTTATACTCCAGTGCGACTTATACTCCTGTGCAACTTATACTCCTGTGCAATTTGTACTCCTGTGCGACTTATACTCCTGTGCAACTTATGCAGAACTAGCAGAAGACCACGTGGTATCATATTTATTTTGTGTTTAAAATAGCTACTGTCAGATAAAAGAGCATATTTTATAGTCTTTGGTGTCAAACTCTTCCTTTTTGTCATTGACATTTTCCTGTTGTGATAAATCCCAAACTTAGCAGATAAAACTTGATGCAAACTCCAAAAAACACTCTAATGCATCTAATTTGTCACAGTCCGAGCAAATTAGATCCCAACGATGCAACTCTGTGTGAAAAATGCATCAAAATGTCAACGCGGCGTCACTTTCCTCGACGCTGAAGTTGTAAAATGTGAAAGAAGTTGTCGTATTGTCGCGCCGGACGGGCCGTCGCCATTACCAGGCTACGCGCGGTAACGGCGGTAATAAAAGTCAGAACAAACTAATCCCAATACAACCCAGAATGTTGGGATTTGACTGATAGTAAGTGGGTTTACATTTGGTTTACGCTGTGACTAAAATTAAAACGTGATAAACTGTCGGGGTCTTGGTTATACGCCCCGTGTCGGCGGTTATAATTTAGCTGCTTGGCCGTGTGGCACGCGGCGATGCTCGGCGATGGGGCGCAGAGTAAAGGCGCCGCGCTCTCTCCGACTCACTCGTGTTCGGACAGATCGAAGAATGTGAGGTTTAAAGGACAAGCGCGGACACATCTCCAAACTACTGCGCAGCACACGGGAGTTCCAAACGAGTGCGAGGGATTCAAACGAAGACGTGCGGACGGAATCCAAGATGACTTCGTTAGATCGGCGCAACGTCCAGGAGGATCGCGTATTGTGGAGTCACGATACTGTAATGACCAGCGTGATACTCGATACCACAATAATTAGGAACATAATAGACTGTCATTTCTAAACCGTAATAGCTTGTGTTTGTGCAATTACCAGCCCAGAAATAAGTACTTTTATTTCTTATTTTGCAAGAAATGATTCGCACCAAAGTCTTGTCAAAACGTTTCAAAAGGAAAAAGCATCATTCCACTCGGGCTGCGACAAGCCAGCCAAAAAATGCATAATAGAGAAGAAAACAGCATATATAAGTCACATTTTTGGGGGACACTCATTTTGATAAAATCCAAGATCAAGAACAGACTTTTAATCTAGAAATTTAAAATAATAACAGATGAGAGAACATGGTAAATAGGTGTACGTATGCTAACGCTAACACCTTCAGCTACATGACGTATGCTAACGCTAACACCTTCAGCTACATGACGTATGCTAACGCTAACACCTTCAGCTACATGAGGCACCGACAGAACTGTGGTAAGTGTCTGGTATGTTAACGTAACATATGAACAGTTATTCAGATAACTATAGCATAAAGAACATGCTAACAAGTTTAGCAAAGCATCAGTTTTACCCCAAATCACTAAATCCACTGAATTCTTCTTCCTCTGTGTCACTTCTAAACAACTCCACAAACTCCAGAGGAAGAGGAAGTGCAGATTCTTCTTCTGTGTCGCTTAGAGCCTAGAGTGCCCTCTTTTGGTCGCCAGTGTGAAAATAATCAACATGTGACATACAGATACCAGTGTGAAAATAATGAATAATATCACATATAAGTCGTACCTTGGCCAAAACTATGGAAAAAGGTGCGATTTATAGTTCCGAAAATACTGTAATCCCAACTAATCGATTATTTAAATTGAATTAAAGTTTTATGAGTTTTATGACTCAAATTGAGTTTCATAAGCATGAAAATGACGGGGAAATCGTGTAAATTCAGTGTGTATTTGACGAAGACGCCCTTTGGCTTCACTTCCGCTTCATCCCCGCCAAATTTGGTTTAAAAAATTTGTTCGCCGCGTGATCGCCCAACTTATCGATTAGCAAAAACGATCGTTAGCTGCGGCCCTAATGGCTACGATTCCGTTCTCCGTGATAAACGTGCGGCTCCGTGAGATTTGCGTCCCGTTGAGGCTGTATGTGCCACTTTATAAAACTGCCAAACGTACATTCAGCCGAAGTCTTTAAATAGGACTGTGGTTCTGGTGGGTTTCCTCTTTCTGTTTTGTGATAGTCGTGTGATCGTCGTGTGATCTTCGTGTGATCGTCGTGTGATGGTTGTGTCGCCGCTCGCCTGCTTCCTGTCCGACAACGTCATTGGTCAGTTTGGGGAAAACGCCAACGACTGGAGCGTTCAGATAAAACCGCTTCAGCGTTAAAATGATTATCGTTTCTGGTCAGCACGGCTAAAGAGCTGTTTTAAAAAATGTTTTAGTTTGAAAATTGTCACTTTTCTATGAATTGAATAAAAAAAAAAGTAACATTCTTCTAAAAATGTAACAATTATAATTTTTAAGTCTTTCCGATTATATCAAGGGTGTCGATGCTCAGGCTGAACATAACGTAAAAAGTGAAACAATAAAAACTTTAAATAAATAGCTTTATATAGCCATGTGATAGCTCTATGTGGACACTGAGTCCGAGTTTTAGGCACTTGTAATAAAGCTAAAATGTCCAGGCGGAATCCATTTAAAGTCCTTTTCATTTTATTTTTTACTTGTGGGTTTGACTAAAAATAAGAGTGTTACAGATTACAGCAGATTAAGCAGTTTGAGAGTTCTCTTTTTTTTATAAGATGTGGACAAAAATGGAATAAAGAAATTTATGCACTACGCTTAAGGGGTTTATATGTGTAAATTAGAAATGTTTGGCGGTCCGGATTAAAACATCTGAAGGGCCGGTTGCAGCCCACGGGCCGCATGTTTGACACCCCTAGATTATATTGTGAACTAAATAATCACTATCATCGAGTAATTTAATAATCCCTTCACATCCCTAATTTGGACCTTTTCTTGAACACAGTTTTTGATTGGTCTCGAGTTTTACGACTTTGTTTTATTGTTTTGTGTTTATGACTATTATTTTGTGTCTGAAACATTTCTTTTTGTTGTTTTTTTGTCTTTATGAAAATTGGGCTGGAGTGTCGTGTATAAATAACATAGTAATGTATAATAAGACAAATACGTCCTGTAAATCTGCGGGCTGAACTGAACTTGAGGGAACCCCTGAGCGCGAAGTGTCTCCACTGGAGATGTCACGGTTTCAAATGTCAGCGTTACGATTATTGTGGGGGGAAAACGTCACAATTTAAGCATTATTCACGTGTCTTGGTCGGTTGATGATGCACAGGAGTTTGTTTTTAGTCCTGGAAGCTAAAGGTCCACACACTTTGATACGCTCTGCACGCATCAGTGTTGGACGCTGGGATAAACCTGACTTGTGTGATTCATCCTGTTGTTGTTGCGTGATTCATTTGCAGGTGATGAAGTAAATTCCAGCTCTTTAGAAGTCTAAACTATTCTCTGAACTGTGAACGGAGGAACTGAAACACTTCCTGGAAATCTGTGGCCTGAACTGAACTTCTCTGCTCTTTTCTTTAATTCTCTGCCATGTCACTGTTCCTCAACAGGGTTTATGAATTTTAACTGTATGAAAGACTAAATACTGTTAAATATGACAAAAAAACTGCTTGTTTTTATGTTTTGGTCATTTTTTGGGGGACGAGACATTGAACAAAAAAAACTTAATTTTGCTTCTAAAATTGTGATGATTATAATTTTTTGGGTTCTTATTATTAAATTGTGACCTGAATAATCATGATCATGGATTAATTATATCTGAATAATTTTGCCATCCTTAATTGAAATAGATGGTTTTAATCACTGGAATGTCATTATTATAGCTTTTATATTGCATAGAACAATAGATGGAACAATAGATAAAACTTTTGTCCCCGTCTCGTCCCTGTCTCGTCCCTGTCTCGTCCCGGTCTCGTCTCGGTCTCGTCCCGGTCTCGTCTCGTCCGGGTCTTGTCCCCGTCCTTTCTTCCAACTTTTTTTGTGACATTTTCAGCCAAAATCGGTGAAACTAAAATGTTGTGTGTTTGATCAAAGAGATGAAACAACCGTATTACATTTAAATAAATCATTATTGGAGACATTTTACACATTTCTACTTTGTATATTGTTGTAAACGAAATACAGACGAAATACCAGAAACGAGCTGCTTCAATATAAAAAAGTCTGTGTCATTCGTTTAGGCAAGGCAAGGCAAGTTTATTTGTAGAGCACATTTCATACACAAGGCAATTCAAAGTGCTTCACAGCAGGAAGAATGCATTCAAATCACAAAGAAATTACAGAAACAGAAATACAATAAAATTAACTAAATTAAAAATTATCAATCCAACTGATTTTCTAAACTAATAAAATCACAAACAAAAGAGAAGAGTGCAAAGAAAAAATCCTTTCAGTCATATGCGCAGCTAAACAAAACTGTTTTTAGCTTAGATTTGAACATTGTCAGAGTAGAAGCCTGTCTCACATCTTCAGGAAGACTGTTCCAGATTTTAGCTGCATAAAACCGAAACGCAGATTCCCCATGTTTTGTCCTGACTCTGGGCACCAGCAAGAGGCCGGTCCCTGAGGTCCTCAGAGTCCGAGATGGTTCATATGGCACTAACATATCCAAGATGTACTTTGGTGCTAGGCCATGGAGAGACTTGTACACAAGCAGAGCTGCTTTAAAGTCTATTCTCTGAGCCACAGGAGCCAGTGCAGAGACCTGAGAACAGGACTAATGTGATCATACTTCCTGGTTCTAGTCAGGACCCGAGCAGCAGCGTTCTGGATGTACTGCAGCTGTTTTACAACTCGTTTGGAGAGACCAGTGAGCAGGCCGTTACAGTAGTCTAATCTACTGGAGACAAACGCATGGATAAGTCTCTCTAAATCTGGTTTTGACACTATATTTTTGATTTTGGCAATGTTTTTTAGATGGTAAAAAGCTGCTGATGTTATTGATTTGACGTGGCTATTAAAGTTCAAGTCTGAGTCCATTATTACCCCCAGATTTCTAATTTGGTTTGTAGGTTTTAGAGCGAGACTCTGGAGGTGACCGCTAACACTTTCTCTTTGTTTCTGTGGGCCAAAAACGATTATTTCAGTCTTGTCTGAGTTCAGCTGGAGAAAGTTGTTTTGCATCCACAAACTGATCTGTTGGATGCAGTGACAGAGTGAATCTACTGGTCCATAGTCACCTGCCGATAGTGAAACATAGATCTGAGTGTCGTCTGCATAATTGTGATAGGACACATTTTCACTGCGTATCAACTGACCCAACGGCAGCATGTAGAGGTTGAACAGAAGGGGACCCAGGACTGACCCTTGGGGCACTCCACAGGTCAGGGTCATGTGGTCTGAGACACAGCTACCAATTTCAACAAAGTACTTCCTGTCTTCCAGATAGGACCTTAACCAGTTTAGGGCAGTGCCAGTGATGCCCACCCAGTCCTCTAGTCTTTGTAAGAGGATCCCATGATCGACAGTGTCAAAAGCAGCACTCAGCTCTAACAGAATTAAGACTGAGGCTTTGCCCGTGTCAGTGTTCAGGCGGATGTCATTTGTCACCTTGACAAGAGCAGTCTCAGTGCTGTGATGAGGTCTAAAACCTGACTGAAAAACATCAAATGAGTTGTTTATTAAGAGGAAATCTGTGAGCTGTTGGTAAACAACCTTTTCAAGGACTTTGCCCAAAAATGGCAGATTAGAGATGGGCCGGTAATGACTCAGTACTGCGGCATCAAGACTGCTCTTCTTTAGGAGAGGCTTTATGACCGCAGTTTTCAAAGACATTGGGAATGTTCCAGATTGAAGCGACATGTTAATTATGTGAGTGAATGGTGCTAACAAACTGTTCAGCACAGACTTTAGAAATCTGGTGGGTAACACATCAAGGCAGCATGTAGATGAACTCAGACTGGTGATGATCTCATGGACAGTTTTGTCAGTTACTGGTGCAAAGTGAGTTAGCTCTAAGTGTCTTGGTGGTTTTAGGGTAATTTTTTGCATTGTGGGATTTATAGCATTTTTAATGCCCTGAACTTTGTCATTAAAGAATAATGCAAACTCATTACACTTGGATGTGGAAATGAGTTCTAACGGCAGCTGAGCTGGAGGGTTTGTTAATCTGTTTACTGTGGCAAACAGGACACGCGAGTTGTTACTGCAGCTTCCAATTATTTCAGAAAAATATCTTTCCCTAGTTCTACATAAGATTAGGTTGTACATGTTCAGCTTTTCTTTGTAAATCTCTTTTTGAACCTGGAGCTTTGACTTGCGCCATTTCCGTTCGGCCCTGCGGCACTCCCTTTTCTGTGCCCTGACCGAATCATCATTTCTCCACGGCGCCTTCTGCTTATTTTTAACCATTTTAGCCTTTATAGGGGCGATGGTGTCCAGAACATTCAAAACACTAGATGTAACAGAGTTCAACAAATCATTTACATTAGAACATGAGACATTTTCAAAGTTTATCATTTCCATAAACAGTGCACCTGTGCCATCACTTATGTGTCTCCGCTGAACAACTGCAGGACCAACCGGAGGTTTGGGAGAAACAGACAGGTCAAAGAAGACACAGAAATGATCAGACAGAGCAACATCGATCACATTAACATTTGAAATATTTACCCCCTTTGTAATTATGAGATCTAGAGTGTGTCCTTTGCTGTGGGTGGGGCCTCTCACATGCTGAGTAAGACTGAAGGTTTCAAGGACAGCATCAAGCTCTTTAGCGTTTCTGCCACAAATATTATCAACATGCACATTGAAATCACCTGTAATGACCAAACCATCAAAGTCTGTGCATATGACTGAAAGCATCTCAGTAAAATCATCAATAAAACTTTGGCAGTGCTGGGGAGGCTTGTATAAAACAATGAAGAGAATGGATGGAGACCGTTTTAGCTCCATTTTAAAGGATACATACTCAAATGATGAAAACACCCCAAAAGACAACCTGCGGGTAATTATTTCATCTCTAAAGACAGCACAGACTCCACCCCCTTTTTTGTTTTCTCGTGTTTCAGATTCAAACTTAAAGTTGGGTGGAGCAGATTCTATCAGAACTACATTTCCTGTGTTTTTGTCAAGCCATGTTTCAGTTAAAAACATAAAATCAAGATAAGAAGAAATAAAATTATTAATTAAGAGAGATTTGTTACATAAGGATCTGATATTTAGCACAGCAAGTTTCAGACTAGTTTCAGTGGGACTGGGCTTTATCTT
>NW_027315768.1:33667523-33710023 GCF_026437365.1 Eucyclogobius newberryi
GGCCCCGACCCGACGCCGTCACAGGTAATATTACAAACGAGGGCGCGGCGGCGCTCGACCCACTGCAGACGCGTCATGAATCTCTGCTCTCAGGTCCTGCAGGGCAAATGGGCGTCCAGCTACATGCCTGCCAGTTTCGGATACTCCATGTCCGGCAAAACGGACATCGACCGGAACGGATACCCAGGTACTGAGCGTTTTTAAGACCCTTACGTTAGATTTCCACATCGTAGTTGAGTAAATAAGCTGCGAGTGAGTGGGGATCAAACTATACAAGGATTGACAGGGTTTTACATATGGTTCAGTCCAGTTCTTGTTGTTATGACCTTTCTTTTCTTTTCTTATTATTCCGGATTAGAAATGGGGATGTCACAATTATTGTGTGAAAAAACATCACGATTTTAACAATTATTCATGATTATTGAGACAAAACAACCGGGAAATCTTACAGTTTCTTTCATTTTCACTGTCTAACACGTTACTATTTCAGAATTTTGTGACCTGCTTTACAACGTTTTACTTTCTGAAAGACTAAAGTTAGATACGACAATAACAGCCTGATAAAGAAAGTTATTTGCATTTAGGACAATAGCTTGAACTAAAAAGATTTAATTTAGCTTCTAAAATCGTCAGTAATTATTTTCTTTGGTCCGTATTGTGTGTTCTTATTATTGTATTGTGATATTCTTGTAATAAATATCAATCTGGACTAAACTGTGACTAAACCAGAAGCCAGTCTTTGCGGAGACCATGATCATATAATATATAATAAACCAGAACAATTGGACTAAATCTGATCTAAACTGGGTCAAAAGCAGGACCAAGACAGAACTAAAACCACATTTAAACAGGAGTAAAAAATAATTTAATTTGAATTTAACCAAGATTATAAAATATCTGACTAACGCCTAAAAAAAAGAGACTCACCAGAATCCTATCAAGTCTTAATCCAAATGAACTGAGTAGAAAAACATCACAATTATTGAGACAGTGAAATTTGCGTCTTAAATAGTCACGATTATTGTTATTTTTTAGTTCCTACAATTATATTATGACCTGAATAATCACATAATAACCAGGATTATAACCAAATATTACTCATTTTTGGTTCTTTGTCATTTAATTTCAAATAATTAAGCTTTAAAACAAGACAAATCCTGCTTTTCAAGAACACGAGAACGCAAAAACTATTAGAAGTGTAAAATGACGCAAAAGATGCAGCAACTGAGTAAGTGAAACACATTTCTGTCCTTTTCTGCTCTCAAAAGGATCAAAATATGCCTTGGAGGTTGTGTTTTACTCCACATTCCACATTCATCTAACCTCAGCCCTTTTTCATTACAGATTTAATAGTCGGTGTTTTTGGAGCCGATAAAGCAGTTTTGTACAGGTAAACAACCTCTGTGTGTGTGTGGCGCCCCCTACTGCGCAGCGTGCCCGTTTGTTGCTGAAGTTGCCGGGTTTTAACGACGAGGCCACCCTGGTTCCAAAGGCTTTTTAGCTTAGCGCGCTTTTATCCGACAGACTTTTATAGAGGGCGTTTGCTCGGAGCATGCTAAAACAAATTGTCAGCAAAAAAAAAAAAGCAGAAGTTTGATTTGACACAAATCACGACCAGCGGAGTTTAGTGGTGAATGTTGGTGTGTTTTGTCTGCCGCAGAGCTCGCCCGGTGATCAGCGTGAACGCCACCATGGACCTGACGCCGCAGATCATAAACCCGGAGGAGAAGACGTGCACGCTGGCGGACAGCGGCGCCTCCGTGTCCTGGTGAGTGCGGCGCGGTCGTAGCGCGACGGTTTAAACATTTTCCCCCTTTGTCCCCAGTTTGTGTAAAGTTTATAATTGCACTTCCTGGTTGGACGTGAGGTAAACAAGAGCCAAACTCCCCATAAATGACAACAGTTCTGATCTGACACACAATAACACCATACAACACCTTTATTTAGTCCAACAATGGTTTAACTGTTTAACTGTCAGAAAAGTGTCTGTGTAAACCAGGGGTGGGCAAACTATGGCCCGTTTGTCTTTATAATCCGGCCCGCCAAACATGCCAAGTAATATACATTTTTTTTTTAATTATTTATTTATTTTTGCCCTTAGGCATCTGTTTGCACTTGTATCCTTAATACATATGACGTGAAATAAATAATAGATTCAATAGCCTATATTTGACAGAAAAATTATATTTTATTTGATATTTAATTTTTTGAATTTATTTTTTTTTCACACCTATGATCGCGGGCCGGCCCTCCGCTACTTGCCTGGATTCGAATATGGCCCTCGGAGGAAAATAATTGCCCACCCCTGGTCTAAACTGTCTGTGTCGCACACTGATGACATCACAGAGGGATCCAGCTCTACTTCCTGTACTTTTTTTTTTTTTTCCTCCACAATTTCTTTACAAACTGCCACGTATCGGAAGTATATCTATAATAAAATATTCACCACCGGAATCAGAAAAAAACAGGAGAACCTTCAGATGAACTTTAAGTAACCTGGGTTTTTGCCTTTGTAGTTGTTGCGTTCATTTTTTATTTTATTTTAAGATTTATGAATGTCACACACTGCAAGACGCGAGTTAAAGCCGCGGCTCCAGAGAATCTCCAGTAACGTTTAGATTCTCAGCTGATATGTAAATTGACGTGGCACAGTTCTGTAGTGGCACGAGAACTTGGGCGTGGCACGAGAACCTGGGCGTGGCAGTCGACGTAAACACTGGAGTCAAAACTGGACCATCGTTTTAATAAATGTTGTCTGTCTCAATGGTCTAATAATCCTCCATAATCACATCCACCCCAAAGGAAGGTTTAAAATTGAATTGTCTTATGTCTAAGTTTAATTCTTTGTTTCCAGTTTCAAGGTGAAGTACTGCCTGAAGGCCCGAGGCGTCGGAGCTCCCGCCTCGCTTAGTACGCGTCTTTTCTTTTTTCTCGTTGATGTATTTTTCTTAATTTGACTTGACGTAGTTCATTTCCGTTTCCTTTGACTGAACCGCAGCCTTCAAGGTGGACATTACGCTGGACCGTCTGAAACAGAAAGAAGCCACGAAGCGCGTCCTGTTCCTGCACAACAAATCGTCCCAATATTCCAAGAACCTGGGCGTGACCAACGACGGGAAGCTCACGCTGAGCTGCGAAGAGCTGGAAGTCTTCCTCCGAGTGAGTTTGAGTTAGATGAACTGTTTTCTGTTTCTTATACCGGCATTTAACCTGGTCCTGGTCCTGGTCCTGGTCCTGGTCCTGGTCTAGTCCAGTCCTGATCCTGGTCTAGTCCAGTCCTGATCCTGGTCTAGTCCAGTCCTGATCCTGGTCTAGTCCAGTCCTGATCCTGTCTAGTCCTGATCCTGGTCTAGTCCCTGTCTAGTCCTGATCCTGGTGTAGTCCCGGTCCAGTCCTGATCCTGGTCTAGTCCAGTCCTGATCCTGGTCTAGTCCTGATCCTGGTCTAGTCCCGGTCTAGTCCTGATCCTGGTGTAGTCCCGGTCTAGTCCTGATCCTGGTCTAGTCCTGATCCTGGTCTAGTCCTGATCCTGGTCTAGTCCCGGTCTAGTCTTGATCCTGGTCTAGTCCCGGTCTAGTCTTGATCCTGGTCTAGTCCTTATCCCGGTCTAGTCCGGGTCGGTCCTGGTCCTGGTCCTGGTCCTGGTCCTGGTCCTGGTCTAGGTCTAGGTCTAGATCTTGCTCTTGCTCTTGCTCTTGCTCTTGCTCTTGCTCTTGCTCTTGCTCTTGCTCTGGGTCTGGGTCTGGGTCTGGGTCTGGGTCTGGTCCTGGTCTGGTCCTGGTCCTGGTCTAAAGCCTTCTTTCTCCGCCCTCAGGACGACCGAGAGTTCAGAGATAAAATCACTCCCATCTCTGTGACGATGGAGTATTCTCTGGATTATCAGAGCGCCGCCGACGCCACCGGCCTCCTGCCCATCGTGGACATGTCGGCGCCCTCTAACATCACCAAACAGGTACTGCGCCCTCTAACATCACCAAACACGGGTACTGCGCCCTCTAACATCACCAAACACGGGTACTGCGCCCTCTAACATCACCAAACAGGTACTGCGCCCTCTAACATCACTAAACAGGTACTGCGCCCTCTAACATCACCAAACAGGTACTGCGCCCTCTAACATCACCAAACACGGGTACTGCGCCCTCTAACATCACCAAACAGGTACTGCGCCCTCTAACATCACCAAACACGGGTACTGCGCCCTCTAACATCACCAAACACGGGTACTGCGCCCTCTAACATCACCAAACACGGGTACTGCGCCCTCTAACATCACCAAACAGGTACTGCGCCCTCTAACATCACCATACACGGGTACTGCGCCCTCTAACATCACCAAACACGGGTACTGCGCCCTCTAACATCACCAAACAGGTACTGCGCCCTCTAACATCACCAAACAGGTACTGGGCCCTCTAACATCACCAAACACGGGTACTGCGCCCTCTAACATCACCAAACACGGGTACTGCGCCCTCTAACATCACCAAACAGGTACTGCGCCCTCTAACGTCACCAAACGGCTACTGCGCCCACCGGATGAGGAAGTATAAGCACCAAGAACTTCACGTACACGAATAAAGACGGTCCAAATGTCCGTGCTAACGCCTCCGTGTGCTCTCTTACAGCAGCTCACGCTAAGCTAAGCGGCTAACGTTAGCCACTTCGCAACTGTTTATTTAA
This sequence comes from Eucyclogobius newberryi, assembly GCF_026437365.1. Classification (NCBI taxonomy): domain Eukaryota; kingdom Metazoa; phylum Chordata; class Actinopteri; order Gobiiformes; family Gobiidae; genus Eucyclogobius; species Eucyclogobius newberryi. The sequence goes on from NW_027315768.1 coordinate 33,672,207, forward strand.
CAACGGTTTATTCATAATCCCGGCTCACGCTGCTTTTGTTTTGTTCTTTCTGCCGTGTGGTGTCTGAAGACCTGTCACTGTCCGCTGTCGCTGCACTGACCCCTAGTGGCCAGCATAGGACATTTGGACGGTGGTTAAAAAAAAAAATGATGTCTGAATGTCCACACGCTTCCTGCAGAGGGCACTATTTAGATTTTAGTGCCGTCCGAACGTCCCGCAGGTGAAAAACTAGTGACCGGTCTTTAACTGGACACAACAGACTGAATAAAGCAGAAAACAAAACACTCACTGCGCCGCAAAGTTGCTAGCGTCAGCTGCTAACCTTAGCTTGAGTCGCCGTCACAGGCTAAATGTTGAATAATCCAGTCCGCTTGTTGTTTAATGTAAGACCTGTGACTTGTGTGGCCATTATTAGTCCATAAAAATGTGCGTTTCAGACAGTTTTTACCAATATTTGTCACAGAAATCAGTTTTTTGCCACGAGGAGCTGAATCTGAACTGCTGAAGGACGTGTGAACTTAGCGCGTACAATGATTAGCTCGAGACCAAAGGGGAGTTTTACGGCCGCAGTGAAGTCGTTTTGTAGCTTCCCCCCCGGTGGGTTTCTGGTTTTAAAGCCCTCCTCTTCCTGTCCCCTCAGGCTCACATCCTGCTGGACTGCGGCGACGACAACATCTGCAAACCGGACCTCAAGCTGTCGGTGAAGAGGTGAGACCAGAAGCGCCGCGGTCTCGCTTTTATGATCGGCAATAAAATCCGGCTTTCCGAACGCGGCCGGGTCTAAACTTGGACTAAACTTGGACTAAACCTGGACTAAACCTGGACTAAACCTGGACTAAACCTGGACTAAACCTGGACTAAACCTGGACTAAACTTGGACTAAACTTGGACTAAACTTGGACTAAACTTGGACTAAACTTGGACTAAACTTGGACTAAACTTGGACTAAACTTGGACTAAACCTGGATTAAACCTGGACCCGGTCGAGAACGAGGCTAAAAACATGTACGCAGTCGTTTTAAATGAAGATGAACGCGAAGAACGACGGAAACATGAACGTATTTTCTCAAACAGCAGATGGCGCCAACAGTTTTAGGCCGTATTTTCCCGGCGACAAGTTAATAGATTAATCGCAACTATTCTTTTATTCGATTGCCTGACAACTGTTTTATAAGAGTTAAATGGACCACGTACAGACACCAGAACTCGCCGCGAGCCGAGAGAAGAGGTTTTCTTACTCGGACCGAGCCAGAATCACACATCGAGGACACGGGAAATGTCGGGTTTGCCGTTTCGAGGATAATCGCCGGGCGAATCGATCGGCGAACTAATCAGTCAGTTGAAAGCCTTCTCACCGTGGCGTTTTGACCGTAGCAAGCAGCAGAAGTTTATTATTATTATTATTATTATTTTAGACCGAGTTGTGGGCGGGGATAGGTGGAAAGTGGGAGGGGATAGGTGGAAGGTTTACGTCACCTTTAATCTCGACCTACATGAAGTTCTGTCGCAGTCTCGATTTCCTCCTCGGCGCGGCGCCACAAAAAGCTCGAAACGCTCCAATGACGGTCGATATAACGGCCGTCGTGACTTCTAGTTGTGTCCGGTCGCATGTCCAGTTGTGCGTCGCTGTGTGTCCAGTTGTGTGTCTGGTCGCGTGTCCAGTTGTGTGTCTGGTCGCGTGTCCAGTTGTGTGTCCGGTCGCGTGTCCAGTTGTGCGTCGCTGTGTGTCCGGTCGCGTGTCCAGTTGTGTGTCGCTGTGTGTCCGGTCGCGTGTCCAGTTGTGCGTCGCTGTGTGTCTGGTCGCGTGTCCAGTTGTGTGTCGCTGTGTGTCCGGTCGCGTGTCCAGTTGTGCGTCGCTGTGTGTCCGGTCGCGTGTCCAGTTGTGCGTCGCTGTGTGTCCGGTCGCGTGTCCAGTTGTGCGTCGCTGTGTGTCCGGTCGCGTGTCCAGTTGTGCGTCGCTGTGTGTCCGGTCGCGTGTCCAGTTGTGCGTCGCTGTGTGTCCGGTCGCGTGTCCAGTTGTGCGTCGCTGTGTGTCCGGTCGCGTGTCCAGTTGTGTGTCGCTGTGTGTCCGGTCGCGTGTCCAGTTGTGCGTCGCTGTGTGTCCGGTCGCGTGTCCAGTTGTATGTCGCTGTGTGTCCGGTCGCGTGTCCAGTTGTGCGTCGCTGTGTGTCCGGTCGCGTGTCCAGTTGTGCGTCGCTGTGTGTCTGGTCGCGTGTCCAGTTGTGCGTCGCTGTGTGTCTGGTCGCGTGTCCAGTTGTGTGTCGCTGTGTGTCCGGTCGCGTGTCCAGTTGTGCGTCGCTGTGTGTCCGGTCGCGTGTCCAGTTGTATGTCGCTGTGTGTCCGGTCGCGTGTCCAGTTGTGCGTCGCTGTGTGTCCGGTCGCGTGTCCAGTTGTGCGTCGCTGTGTGTCCGGTCGCGTGTCCAGTTGTGCGTCGCTGTGTGTCTGGTCGCGTGTCCAGTTGTGTGTCGCTGTGTGTCCGGTCGCGTGTCCAGTTGTGCGTCGCTGTGTGTCCGGTCGCGTGTCCAGTTGTGCGTCGCTGTGTGTCTGGTCGCGTGTCCAGTTGTGCGTCGCTGTGTGTCCGGTCGCGTGTCCAGTTGTATGTCGCTGTGTGTCCGGTCGCGTGTCCAGTTGTGCGTCGCTGTGTGTCTGGTCGCGTGTCCAGTTGTGCGTCGCTGTGTGTCCGGTCGCGTGTCCAGTTGTATGTCGCTGTGTGTCCGGTCGCGTGTCCAGTTGTGCGTCGCTGTGTGTCTGGTCGCGTGTCCAGTTGTGCGTCGCTGTGTGTCCGGTCGCGTGTCCAGTTGTGCGTCGCTGTGTGTCCGGTCGCGTGTCCAGTTGTGTGTCGCTGTGTGTCCGGTCGCGTGTCCAGTTGTGTGTCGCTGTGTGTCCGGTCGCATGTCCAGTTGTGCGTGGTCACGTGTGCTTCCTGCCCCTCCAGCGAGCCGCAGCAGATCTACATCGGCGACGACAACGCCCTGACGCTGGAGGTGAGCGCGGAGAACCAGGGCGAGGGCGCGTACGAGGCCGAGCTCCACGTGTTCCCCCCGCAGCAGGCCGACTTCACGGGCGTCGTCCGCAGCCAGGTGCTCTCCCCCGACATATACATTTGAAACTCTTGGTGGGTGGGTGGGTGCGGGTGTGATTTTCACTTTGTGTCATAAAGTACTTCCCTTTTATAATAACACTTATAATATATATAATTATAAATATGAGTATAAAGCTTTATAAACGCTGTGGTTTCCTCTGCTCAGACTCTGGCCCGACTCTCCTGCGCCTACAAGAAAGAGAACAACACCAAGATGGTGGTGTGTGACCTGGGAAACCCCATGAAGGGAGGAACCAAGGTGAGGCCCCGCCCTTTATTCACCGTACGCGCTTTATTCACCGCACGCGCTTTATGCACCGCACGCGCTTTATGCACCGCACGCGCTTTATTCACCGCACAGTGCTTTGTTCACCGCACGCGTTCACCGCACGCGCTGTATTCACCGTCCCGCGCTGTATTCACCGTCCCGCGCTGTATTCACCGTCCCGCGCTGTATTCACCGTCCCGCGCTGTATTCACCGTCCCGCGCTGTATTCACCGTCCCGCGCTTTGTTCACCGTCTCGTGCTTTGTTCACCGCACAGCGCTTTGTTCACCGCACACGCTTTATTCACCGCACACGCTTTATTCACCGTCCTGCGCTGTATTCACCGTCCCGCGCTGTATTCACCGTCCCGCGCTGTATTCACCGTCCCGTGCTTTGTTCACAGCACAGCGCTTTGTTCACCGCACAGCGCTTTGTTCACCGCACACGCTTTATTCACCGCACACGCTTTATTCACCGTCCTGCGCTGTATTCACCGTCCTGCGCTGTATTCACTGTCCTGCGCTGTATTCACCGTCCCGCGCTGTATTCACCGTCCCGCGCTGTATTCACCGTCCCGCGCTGTATTCACCGTCCCGCGCTGTATTCACCGTCCCGTGCTTTGTTCACCGTCCCGTGCTTTGTTCACCGTCCCGTGCTTTGTTCACCGCACAGTGCTTTGTTCACCGCACGCGTTCACCGCACGCGCTGTATTCACCGTCCCGCGCTGTATTCACCGTCCCGCGCTGTATTCACCGTCCCGTGCTTTGTTCACCGCACAGCGCTTTGTTCACCGCACACGCTTTATTCACCGTCCCGCGCTGTATTCACCGTCCCGCGCTGTATTCACCGTCCCGCGCTTTGTTCACCGCACGCGCTTTATTCACCGCACAGCGCTTTGTTCACCGCACAGCGCTTTGTTCACCGCACGCGCTGTATTCACCGTCCCGCGCTGTATTCACCGTCCCGTGCTTTGTTCACCGCACAGCGCTTTGTTCACCGCACACGCTTTATTCACCGTCCCGCGCTGTATTCACCGTCCCGCGCTGTATTCACCGTCCCGCGCTTTGTTCACCGCACGCGCTTTGTTCACCGCACAGCGCTTTGTTCACCGCACAGCGCTTTATTCACCGCACGCGCTGTATTCACCGTCCTGCGCTGTATTCACCGTCCTGCGCTGTATTCACCGTCCTGCGCTGTATTCACCGTCCTGCGCTGTATTCACCGTCCTGCGCTGTATTCACCGTCCTGCGCTGTATTCACCGTCCCGCGCTGTATTCACTGTCCCGCGCTGTATTCACTGTCCCGCGCTGTATTCACCGTCCCGCGCTGTATTCACCGTCCTGCGCTGTATTCACCGTCCTGCGCTGTATTCACCGTCCTGCGCTGTATTCACCGTCCCGCGCTGTATTCACTGTCCCGCGCTGTATTCACCGTCCTGCGCTGTATTCACCGTCCTGCGCTGTATTCACCGTCCCGCGCTGTATTCACTGTCCCGCGCTGTATTCACCGTCCTGCGCTGTATTCACCGTCCTGCGCTGTATTCACTGTCCCGCGCTGTATTCACCGTCCCGCGCTGTATTCACCGTCCTGCGCTGTATTCACCGTCCTGCGCTGTATTCACCGTCCTGCGCTGTATTCACCGCACGCTGTTTATTCGTGTTAATGTTGTTCTCGTCCGGTCATTTTCTCTTCTCGTTTTATTGTCGTTCTTCCCGTTGCAGTTAAACCTCTTGTCGTCATTCGCCTGATTTGTTGTCGTTTTCTGCCGCTGCAGGTTCTGGCCGAGTTGCGCTTTAGCGTCCACCAGCTCTCGGACGAGGACACGTCGGTCAAGTTTGAACTACAAGTCGTCAGGTATTTCAAAAAAAGAAAGTGTGCGCAAGTTACAACCGGACTCAAAATAAACCGAATATAAGGTCTAATCCATCGACACGGACAGTAATTAGCTTCTGTTGTCATTTGCTCCGTGTCGACGTTAGCAACATTAGCACGACAATGTGTTTGTAACTGCAGAGGCAGCTTCAGACAGCAGGGGGCAGTAGAGAGACACTAAAGAGTCCTGGTTTAGACTGAACCAGGGACTAAACCAGGGACTAAACCAGGGACTAAACCAGGGACTAAACCAGGGACTAAACCAGGGACTAAACCAGGACTAAACCAGGACTAAACCAGGACTAAACCAGGACTAAACCAGGACTAAACCAGGACTAAACCCGGACATACCAGGGACTAAACCAGGGACTAAACCAGGGACTAAACCAGGGACTAAACCAGGGACTAAACCAGGACTAAACCAGGACTAAACCAGGACTAAACCCGGACATACCAGGGACTAAACCAGGGACTAAACCAGGGACTAAACCAGGGACTAAACCAGGGACTAAACCAGGGACTAAACCAAGACTAAACCAGGACTAAACCAGGACTAAACCAGGACTAAACCCGGACATACCAGGGACTAAACCAGGGACTAAACCAGGGACTAAACCAGGGACTAAACCAGGGACTAAGCTGGCCCCAAACCAGGTCGTCATTTCTTGTAATTCATCAGTTGTAATTTATAATTTTAATCCTTAACTGGACAGTGGAAAATGTTAATCTGAATGTCAAAAGAGAATAAAAACCCTAACCCTAACCCTTTTCATAATAAATAAAGTTAATTCATAAATGTTCCGTCTCGTCTCCTCCTGTCGCCACATTTGGCCTCTGTAAATGTGCTCTTCTTTTCTGTGCCTTGAATATGAATAAATAAATGCTGTTGATGGATTCTTGGTTTTCTTCTCAGCTCAAACCAGTTCAACAACATCAGCCCTCGAGTGTCCAGCACCACCAAACTGGCCGTGCTCGCCAAAGTGGCCATCCGAGGGTAAGACCAGGACCAGGACCAGGACCAGGACCAGGACCAGGACCAGGACCAGGACCAGGACCAGGACCAGGACTTACTCATAATGAAACCAGACTTAACTGGTTTCATTATGAGTAAGGCCTAAACAATGAACAAACCACAGTAAATATCATTAAATAGTAACATATTATTCTTCTTATTCCCAGGTCTTCAAATCCAGGTCAGGTCCTTCTGCCGATCACAAACTGGAAACCTCGAGTGCCTCCCGTTGTCGGGGACGACATCGGGCCCCAGATCGTCCTGGTCTATGAGGTAATCGCTCTGTTCAGACATTAAGTCATTGTGGTAGTCAGTGAGCTAAAGCGTGAGCTAAGGCGAGGGCTTAAGGTTGGGCAGAGTCGTGGGCAGAGTCGTGGGCAGAGTCGTGGGCTAAAGGGTGACTGTGCCCCCGTCTCCCTGACCGTGCCCCCCGTCGCGTGTCTCCCTGACCGTGCCCCCCGTCGCGTGTCTCCCTGACCGTGCCCCCCGGCGCGTCTCTCCCTGACCGTGCCCCCCGTCGCGTGTCTCCCTGACCGTGCCCCCCGGCGCGTCTCTCCCTGACCGTGCCCCCCGGCGCGTCTCTCCCTGACCGTGCCCCCCGTCGCGTCTCTCCCTGACCGTGCCCCCCGTCGCGTCTCTCCCTGACCGTGCCCCCTGGCGCGTCTCTCTCTGACCGTGCCCCCCGTCGCGTGTCTCCCTGACCGTGCCCCCCGTCGCGTGTCTCCCTGACCGTGCGCCCCGTCGCGTGTCTCCCTGACCGTGCGCCCCGTCGCGTGTCTCCCTGACCGTGCGCCCCGTCGCGTGTCTCCCTGACCGTGCCCCTGTCCTGTGCAGCTGCTGAACAGTGGCCCGAGCACCTTCTCCAAGGCGTCTCTGGAGGTGGAGGTTCCATTTCACTTCAGGAACGGCTCCGTGCTCTACGTCACCAGCTTCGACACCGAGGGGCCCATCAACTGCACCACGGACACCGAGATCAACCCGCTCAACGTGTCGGTGAGGACGGGATTCAGGATTTAGGATCTAGGATTCAGGATTTAGATTTAGGATGTAGGATGGAATCGGTACAATCAGAATGTTAAAGCTTGTTAGCGTAAACCCAGTGATGGAAAGTAACAAAGCACAAACGTAAAAGTATCTGTACTTAGCGTCATTTTTCACAGTGGATACGTTTTACTTTTACTTCATTACATTTAAGAGTAGATTTATGTACTAACTACTTCACTACTTATTTGAACTGTACTGAAAAGTAGACAGAAAAATTAAGGAATTGATTTGACTGCCCCGCTGACTGAAGATCAGCCCAAAACAGAACTGCCAGCGATTATTCATATTATTGAAAAAAATATATGGAGAACAGAGATGACACAGAACACGTTTTAAGTTCATAAACACGTTAAAAGTGTGGACGATGGCGTGTGGTTTTTTTAGAATCCGGTAACGCCAGAGAAAAACATGACCGGCGGGATTCCTCCCCGGGAAAGAGAGACGGAGGGACGCAACCGGAACCACGTCCGGAAACGAGACCTGGAGTCCCGGGACGCGCTGGGAGACGTGCAGAATCTGGTAAAAAAACACAACAATGGTTCTTTCTGCTGATGTTTGCTGTGGTCTTGCACTTTCACATCACAGTTCACACCGGAGAACGAGCAGACAAAAGAACATAAGGCGTATAGACACATGACAAACATTATACGTACCACTTTGGCCTGCTGTTTTAGTTTGTGTCAACCACAGTGTAATTGCAGAGCCGGAAGAAGTTTTCGCAACCTTAAACTGGATTTGGAGAAACTCAAGATTTTTTTTATATTCATTAGTAGTAGTATTATATTTATTTATTATATTATTCACTTTTTTATAATTTATTATTTTCTTTCTAAAAAATATTATTATAATTTATATTATTCGCTTTTTTATAATTTATTTTCTTTTTTTAGGCCCGAGCGCCACAAGCTGGCGAGAGGCCTATTAATCTCGTAAGGCCGTGCGAAGCACGGCTGCGAAAGTGCGCACGTAGTGCGCACGAAATCGAGCGCAAAGCGCTCGCCCACTTCCAAACACTCACTAACGCACTCCTTCACTCATGCACGCCCCGTGCATACTAATTAGTAGTAGGAAAATGGAACATTACCGTTGTAAACGGGCGAAGCCCGTGCAAAAGTGCGCACTAAACGAGCACTTTACATTGGGATGACGACCGCTTCGCGGTCGTCATCCCCATATAAAGCACTCATTTGCGCTAAGTAGCTCACGAATACGTTCCCCATCTCTTGCATGTTCCGTGCATATAAGCATGTAATGCAAAAAATGAACATTATTACTGTGTAGAGGGCCAAAAACACAAAGTGGGCGGAGCCCACTCAAAATTAACGAAAGTACCCGTCAGTGACCAGGGACCCACACCATGAGGTAGGAAAGCGCGAGTGCTTTCCGAAAATGTATAGTTTATGATATTTGGAAAATGGGAAACATTGTTTTCGTATCGGAATATTATTCTTTCTTTCTTTCTTTCTTCTTCTCGGGACCAACCCCCCTATTTTTCACCCAGTGAACATTGACGAAAAGTCACAAAAATTTGCACACCTCTAAAAATCGTGCCTCTCTACATTCTGGCTATTTCCCTTTTCTAAAATAAAAAAAATTGGCGCGTCAGCGCCCCCAAATGTACCAAAAATGCATTGAGAGATGGGAAATGACCCAAAAAAAATCTGATCGTAGAATCATGAAATTTGGCGCAGAGATAGATGGTGACAAGAGAAGTAAAAAATATTATTACGGCAACGCCGTCCGCCCAACCAAATGTCGGCCATATTGCTTCAAAAATGGCTAAACATGACTTCGGAGTTTTTCCAAACGTCGTACTTTTACGAACTCCTCCCAGGGCGTTGGCTCTAAAAAGCTGAAATTTGGTGAAAATGCTACTGAGGAGTGGGACATCAAAAGTTATTCAAATTACATTGATACCTGTCACGGTCTCTGAGCGGCGAAGCCGCAAACTGTAGCAAGAATTTCAGAAATCTCCCAAATTTAACATTTCTGCCGTTTGCGCAGATAAAGTCCGAATTGCGTCAAATTAGAATCAGTTGTTAAACTCTTTGCCCTAAACCTACTTGAAGTGAAATAAATTAAATTGGAGCCACAGCGCCCCCTACAGATTTTATATGGAGGTTAAATATTTAGTTTTGCGAAATTATATGAAATTTGACACACAACTCAATTTTGGCATCCCCATCAAAAAAGTCAATGAGACCCATGTCATAATTGTTATGGCGTTGCCGTAACGATGACCGAAACCTTCCATGTTATTCCAATGGGGAAATCGCCAGAACATGTTTACACTTTAGACTTTCACAAACTCCTCTTAGGGCGTTAGATATATTAACCTGAAATTTGGTGAGACTCATCTTCAGGGGTAGACCATCAAAAGTTATCCACATTTTTATTCAAAGAGTCACGGTGTCTGTGCCGCACATTTTGCCAAGAATTCAAAATAAAATAGCTTTTTGATGGTAAAACAAAGGGGAGAAGATGTGACAGTGTCACAGATTCAGCAGTAGGCGTAATAAAAGGACAATTGGGGCGCGTTAGCGCCCCCTCCTCTTGCGGCGTGGCGGCGGCGTAGCGAGGGCCGATCATTGCCGCTTGCGGCTATATTTTGTTATTATTATTAGTTTTGTATTCATTAGTAGTAGTAGTAGTATTATATTTATATTTATGTATTTTATTAACTTTTTACTATTTTCTTTTTTTATTATGAATATAATTATTTTATTATTATTATTTTTGTATTCATTAGTAGTAGTATTATATTTATTATTTAATTCACTTTTGTATCATTTATTATTATTATTTTATTATTAATATTATTATTATTTAAATTCATTTGTAGTATTATATTTTATTCACTTTTTTAATCATTTATTATTTTCTTTTTATTATTATTAGTATTATTTTTGTATTCATTAGTAGTATGATATTTATTATTCTATTCACTTTTTTATCATTTATTATTTTCTTTTATTAATATTATTATTTTTGTATTCTTTATTATTTTAAACTTTTCCAAAATTGGTCAAATGTGTCCATTTTCAAATGAATTATGACTCTGAGAAACGTAACATTTCCATTATTGCTTAAAATGAAATGCCACAAAAAACACAAATAAGAATCGAGTCAAATACACGTTTCTTACATGTATTCTAAACACACCAGTGCCCTCTAGTGGTGAAATAAGTGAACTACAGTCACATATTGAAATGTTTGAATCTGGTCTCCACTTGTTCATTTCGCCCATTTACATTCTGGTTTTATTATTATTCAACAGTCTTTTAGTTTATGGAAATATACTTTTAGTCATAATTTAAGTCAACAAAAAATGAAGATAAGTTTAGTCATTATGATTACATTTTATATAATTGGGTTCACACTCTTAGCCCAGTTTGAGGCTTGATTTGGTCTCGTTTTCGTCCTGGTTTAGTTCTGTCCGGTCCAGGTTTAGTCCCGGGTTTAGTCCCAGTTTGGACGTGTCGTTTTGAGTATGAACGCAGCCTCGGTCAGCAAAAACGGCCATTTGAGTGGACCGAGCCGGACACTGGCGGGACGTTTGATTGGCTCATGATGCGTTGGGTTTCCCCTCCAGGACTGCACCGCGGCCGACTGCCTGTCGCTCAGGTGTCAAGTCGGACGTCTGGAAAGAGGAAAGAACGCCATTTTGTTTGTTTACTCGAGGCTGGACGTGAACAACTTCCTCCGGGTAAGTGTCCAGATGCTCCAGGAGAAGGACCCTGCGGTGTTACTCACGCGTTTGTTCATTTCGCACGTCTTTAGGTGGAAAATCAGAACCGTTCGTATGTGATCCAGTCCAAAGCGTCCTTCAGCGTCATCGAGACCCCGTACAAGAAGCTGGACTTTGACCTGCCTTCAAACAGCACCAGCGTAAGTCCTGAACGTGTGCGGCTTTAGTCTCATTTTTAGACCTGGTTTAGTCTCATTCTAGACCCGGTTTAGTCTCATTTAAGACCCGGTTTAGTCTAATTTTAGATCTGGTTTAGTCTCATTTTAGACCTGGCTTAGTCTCATTGTAATAATAATAATAATAAAAATAACTTTTATTTATATAGCGCTTTTCAGTGACCCAAAGACGCTGAACATAATAAAAAAGGGGTGGTATTTACAGACAGGGGGGACAACACGTACAGAACACATTAATATACAGATAAAATGAACAAGACAGAAGAAGTAGAGAGAAAAAGATGGGGATGTAACAGGGGGTAGAAGTGTAGGCAATGGGGTAGAGGAGGCTAGGGGTAGGGGAGGTCATAGGCTTGGGTGAAGAGGTATGTTTTTAGGCGGGATTTGAATGTTGTGAGTGAGGGAGAGTGGCGGACAGGTTGGGGGAGGGAGTTCCAGAGTCGGGGTGCTGTTCGGGAGAATGCTCTGTCGCCAAAAGTTTTGAGTCGGGATGTTGGTGCAGTCAGGGTGAGAGAGGAGGAGGATCGGAGAGCTCGGGTGGGGCGGTGGGGGATGAGGAGGTCAGACAGGTAGGGGGGGGCAAGGTGGTGAAGAGCTTTGAAGGTGAGGAGGAGTATTTAAAGTTTATGCGCTGCTTGATGGGGAGCCAGTGGAGAGAGCGGAGAACGGGAGTGATGTGATCACGGGACCGGGTGTGGGTGAGGAGGCGGGCAGCGGAGTTTTGGACCATTTGGAGTCTGTGGAGGGAATGGGAGGAGATGCCAGTGAGGAGGGAGTTGCAGTAGTCGAGGTGGGAGGAGATGAAGGCATGGATGAGGGATTCAGCAGCGGGGAGGGTGAGGCAGTGTCGGATTTTGGCGATGCGGCGGAGGTGGAAGTATGAGGTCTTGACGATGTGGCTGACATGGGGAGTGAAGGAGAGGGTGGGGTCCATGATGACACCGAGATTGCGTACCAGGGTAGAGGGGGTGATGGTCGAGGTGTCGATGCTGAGTGAAAAGGGACCAGTTTTATTGAGAGTGGATTTGGTGCCAATGAGGAGGAGCTCTGTTTTGTCACTGTTCAGTTTGAGGAAGTTGAGAGTGAGCCATGATTTTATTGTAGAGATGCAGGTTTCAATGTGGCTGAGGGGAGGGTTTTGGGTGGATTTGGTGGTGAGGTATATCTGGGTGTCGTCAGCGTAGCAGTGAAAGTCCAGGTTGAGTTGCCGGAGGATGTGACCAAGGGGGAAGATGTAGCAGATGAAGAGGAGGGGGCCGAGGACTGAGCCCTGGGGGACCCCCTGCGTTACTGGGGAGAGGGTGGATGAGTGACCGGAGAGGGAAATGAACTCTTGCCTGTTGGTGAGGTAGGATGTGAGCCAGTCGAGTGCAGAGCCCTCAACACCCAGTTGGCTGCGCCAACTGCGCTGAGGTCTAGTAGTAACAGGATGTTGAGGGCCCCGGAGTCTGCAGAGGTGAGGAGATCGTTGAGTACTTTGACCAGGGCTGTTTCAGTGCTGTGAAGTGGGCGGAAGCCAGATTGGAGGGGTTCATAGAGGTTGTTTGACTGGAGGTGGGTGTGAAGTTGGGCGGCGACGATGCGTTCCAGCGTTTTTGAGAGGAACGGCAGGTTGGAGATGGGGCGGTAGTTGGAGAGGTTGGCGGAGTCTAGGGTGGGTTTTTTGAGGATGGGGGTGATGGAGGCCAGTTTGTAGATGGAAGGAACATGGCCGAGGGATAAAGACCTGGTTGAAGAGGGTGGTGAGATGGGGGATGAGAGCAGGGAGGCAAGCCTTGGTTAGAGTCGTTGGGAGGGGGTCGAGAGAGCAGTTTTGGAAGCGGTGATGAGGTCTATGATATGAGAGGAGTTAACAGAGGAGAAGGTGGTGAGGGGAGGGAAGGGTGGGTGGTCAGGGAGAGGGGGGGGGGGCAGGGGTGGGGGTGGTGATGGAGTTAATGGAGACGGCAGTCATGGAGCTGTTGATTTTGGAAATTTTGTCATTGAAGGCAAGGAGGAAAGAGTTGCAGAGGTCAGGGGAGGAGGGTGGAGTGATGTCCGGTGGCTGGAGCAGCTTGTTGACGGTGGAGAACAGGGTGCGAGGGCTCCGGTGGGAGCTGTTGATGAGGGTGGAGAGGTGGAGAGGTGGGCAGATTTGGCGGCTTGGAGAGCGTCACGGTAGGAGGAGATGTGTAATTTGAAAGCTTCGGCGTGGACGGTGAGGCGGGTTCTTTTGAGGAGTCGTTCGAGTTAGCGGCCAGTCTGCTTCATGGTGCGGAGTTCAGGGGTGTACCAGGGGGCGGGGTTGATGTATGAGACGGAGGAGGTTTTCCAGGGGGCTAGGGAGTCAAGGGAGTCGGAGAGGGTGGTGTTGAGCATTACAACATAGTCGTCGGGGAAGAGGGGGGGGAGTCAGGGGGGAAAGCAAAGGATATGAGCTGGGAGAGCGTGAGGGGGTTGACTGACTCGATATTGCGGTAGGTGATGGTGCGTTTTTTGGGGTTGTGGGGCGAGGGTAGGGGGGCGGAGAAAAGGATGCAGAGATGATCAGAGAGTGGGAAGGGGAGGGGGTGGGGCTTAGATATGGGTAGGAGAGAGGAACAGACTAAGTCCAGAGTGTGGCCTTTGGTATGGGTGGGGAAGTCAATATGTTGGTGAGATGGAAGCAGTCCAGGAGAGAGAGGAAGTCGGATGTCAGTGGGGCGTTGGGGCAGTCAATGTGGATGTTGAAGTCACCAGTGAGTAGGAGGCGGGCAGAGAGAGAGGATGCGATGGTGAGGAGTTCAGACAATTCAGTGAGGAAAGAGGGGTGGGGCTTTGGGGGACGATAGATCAGGATAGCGGTGATAGAGTTGGGGAGGGAGAAGGCGAGGTATTCAAATGATGAGATGGATGGAAGGTTGAGGTTCAGTTCAGTGATGGATGTAGATTTTTTATGAATAACAGCAAGACCTCCCCCACGCCCGGAGAGGCGGGGTTTGGCAGTGTAAGTGTAGTTGGAGGGAGTGGCTTGGTTGAGAGCATAGAAGTCCAGGGGCTGTTGCCATGTTTCACAGAGGAGAAGCAGATCAATGTTATTGTCCAGTAGCAGTTCAGATATAACAGGTGATTTGTTGGAGAGGGAGCGGCAGTTCAGCAGTGCAAGGGAGATGGATGGGGGCGCAGGGGTGGGGGGGCGGAGGTTGCTGAGGTTGGCAGTGCAGTGTAGACCTGGTTTAGTCTCATTGTAGACCTGGTTTAGACTTATTCTAGACCTGGTTTAGCCTAATTTTAGACCTGGTTTAGTCTCATTCTAGACCCGGTTTTGTCTCATTTAAGACCTGGTTTAGTCTCATTTAAGACCTGGTTTAGTCTCATTTAAGACCCGGTTTAGTCTCATTTTAGACCTGGTTTAGTCTTATTCTAGACCTGGTTTAGCCTAATTTTAGACCTGGTTTAGTCTCATTCTAGACCCGGTTTAGTCTCATTTAAGACCCGGTTTAGTCTCATTTAAGACCCGGTTTAGTCTCATTGTAGACCTGGTTTAGCCTAATTCTAGACTCGGTTTAGTCTCATTTTAGATCTGGTTTAGTCTTATTTTAGATCTGGTTTAGTCTCATTTTAGACCTGGTTTAGTCTTATTTTAGATCTGGTTTAGTCTCATTCTAGACCCGGTTTAGTCTCATTCTAGACCCGGTTTAGTCTCATTTTAGATCTGGTTTAGTCTCATTGTAGATCTGGTTTAGTCTCATTTTAGACCTGGTTCAGCCTCATTGTAGACCCGGTTTAGTCTAATTTTAGACCTGGTTTAGTCTCATTCTAGACCCGGTTTAGTCTCATTTAAGACCCTGTTTAGTCTCATTTAAGACCCTGTTTAGTCTCATTTTAGATCTGGTTTAGTCTCATTTTAGACCTGGTTCAGCCTCATTGTAGACCCGGTTTAGTCTCATTTAAGACCCTGTTTAGTCTCATTTAAGACCCTGTTAAGTCTCATTTTAGACCTGGTTTAGTCTCATTCTAGACCCTGTTTAGTCTCATTTAAAACCCTGTTTAGTCTCATTTAAGACCCTGTTTAGTCTCATTGTAGACCTGGTTCAGCCTCATTGTAGACCCGGTGTAGCGCCCCCTGTGGTGACCCCGTGTATGTGTGCCCAGGTGAGTGTGGCGGTGCTATGGGTGGCAGACTCCTCGCAGCCCGTGCCTGGTTGGGTCGTCGCTCTGGCTGTGCTCGCCGGGCTCCTCCTCCTCGCTCTGCTCATCTTCATCATGTACAAGGTCAGCACACACGCTAACACACACACACGCTAACACACACACACGCTAACACACACACACGCTAACACACACACGCTAACACACACACACACGCTAACACACACGCTAACACACACACACACGCTAACACACACACGCTAACACACACACGCTAACACACACACGCTAACACACACACGCTAACACACACACAAGCTAACACACACACACGCTAACACACACACACGCTAACACACACACGCTAACACACACACGCTAACACACACACGCTAACACACACACTGACACACACACACACTGACACACGCAGACACACGCTGACACACGCTGACACACACACGCTAACACACACACGCTAACACACACACGCTAACACACACACGCTAACACACACACGCTAACACACACACGCTAACACACACACGCTGACACACACTGACACACACTGACACACGCCGACACACGCTGACACACGCTGACACACGCTAACACACACACGCTGACACACGCTGACACACGCTAACACACACACGCTGACACACGCTGACACACGCTAACACACACAGACACACGCCGACACACGCCGACACACGCCGACACACGCCGACACACGCTAACACACGCTGACACACGCTGACACACGCCGACACACGCCGACACACGCCGACACACGCCGACACACGCCGACACACGCCGACACACGCCGACACACGCCGACACACGCTGACACACACGCAGACACACACGCAGACACACACGCAGACACACACTGACACACGCTCACACACTGACACACACTAACACACGCTGACACACGCTGACACACGCTGACACACGCTGACACACGCTGACACACGCTGACACACGCTGACACACACTGACACACGCTCACACACTGACACACACTAACACACGCTGACACACGCTGACACACGCTGACACACGCTGACACACAGTGACACACACGCAGACACACACGCAGACACACACTGACACACACTGACACACGCTGACACACGCTGACACACAGTGACACACACGCAGACACACACGCAGACACACACTGACACACACTGACACACGCTCACACACTGACACACACACACACGCTAACACACGCTGACACACGCTGACACAGACACACCCTAGCACAGAGACGCACGCTGACACACAGTGACACACGCTGACACACACACACACTGACACACGCTGACACACGCTGACACACACACGCTAGCACACACACACGCTAACACACACACACGCTGACACACGCAGACACACACGCAGACACACACTTACACACACACACTCTAGCACAGAGACACACCCTGACACACGCTAACACACGCTGACACACGCTGACACACACTGACACACGCTGACACACACTGACACACAGTGACACACACAGACACACACAGACACACAGTGACACACACAGACACACAGTGACACACACAGACACACGCTGACACACAATGACACACACACACTCTAGCACAGAGACACACGCTGACACACGCTGACACACGCTGACACACGCTGACACACGCTGACACACGCTGACACACGCTGACACACGCTGACACACGCTGACACACACTGACACACGCTGACACACACTGACACACGCTGACACACACTGACACACGCTGACACACAGTGACACACGCTGACACACGCTGACACACGCTGACACACGCTGACACACAGTGACACACAGACACACGCTGACATACGCTGACACACACGCAGACACACGCTGACACAGACACACCCTAGCACAGAGACACACAGTGACACACAGTGACACACGCTGACACACACTGACACACAGTGACACACACAGACACGCTGACACACGCTGACACACACTGACACACAGTGACACACAGACACACGCTGACACACGCTGACACACACGCAGACACACACGCAGACACACGCTGACACACGCTGACACACACACGCTAACACACACACGCTAACACACACACGCTAACACACACACGCTGACACACACACACTGACACACACTGACACACGCCGACACACGCTGACACACGCTGACACACGCTGACACACGCTAACACACACACGCTGACACACGCTGACACACGCTAACACACACAGACACACGCCGACACACGCCGACACACGCCGACACACGCCGACACACGCTAACACACACAGACACACGCCGACACACGCCGACACACGCCGACACACGCCGACACACGCTGACACACACTAACACACGCTGACACACGCTGACACACAGTGACACACACGCAGACACACACGCAGACACACACTGGCACACACTGACACACGCTGACACACGCTGACACACAGTGACACACACGCAGACACACACTGACACACACTGACACACGCTCACACACTGACACACACACACACACGCTAACACACGCTGACACACGCTGACACAGACACACCCTAGCACAGAGACGCACGCTGACACACAGTGACACACGCTGACACACGCTGACACACACACGCTAGCACACACACACGCTAACACACACACACGCTGACACACGCAGACACACACGCAGACACACACTTACACACACACACTCTAGCACAGAGACACACCCTGACACACGCTAACACACGCTGACACACGCTGACACACACTGACACACGCTGACACACACTGACACACAGTGACACACACAGTGACACACACAGACACACAGTGACACACACAGACACACGCTGACACACAATGACACACACACACTCTAGCACAGAGACACACGCTAACACACGCTGACACACGCTGACACACGCTGACACACGCTGACACACGCTGACACACACTGACACACACTGACACACGCTGACACACGCTGACACACGCTGACACACGCTGACACACGCTGACACACACTGACACACACTGACACACGCTGACACACACTGACACACGCTGACACACGCTGACACACGCTGACACACGCTGACACACGCTGACACACGCTGACACACACTGACACACGCTGACACACGCTGACACACACTGACACACACTGACACACGCTGACACACACTGACACACAGTGACACACAGTGACACACACAGACACGCTGACACACGCTGACACACACTGACACACAGTGACACACAGACACACGCAGACACACACTGACACACGCTCACACACTGACACACACACACACACGCTAACACACACTGACACACGCTGACACACACTGACACACAGTGACACACACAGTGACACACACTGACACACACTGACACACAGTGACACACACTGACACACAGTGACACACGCTAACACGCGCTAACACACACTGACACACGCTGACACAGACACACCCTAGCACAGAGACACACACTGACACACGCTAACACACACTGACACACACTGACACAGTGACACACGCTAACACACACTGACACACACTGACACACACTGACACACGCAGTCACACACGCAGACACACACGCAGACACACACTGTCTCTGTGCTAGGGTGTGTCTGTGTCAGCGTGTGTCACACACTGACACACGCTAACACACACTGACACACACTGACACACAGTGACACACAGTGACACACACTGACACACAGTGACACACGCTAACACGCGCTAACACACACTGACACACGCTGACACAGACACACCCTAGCACAGAGACACACACTGACACACGCTAACACACACTGACACACACTGACACAGTGACACACGCTAACACACACTGACACACACTGACACACACTGACACACACTGACACACAGTCACACACGCAGACACACACTGTCTCTGTGCTAGGGTGTGTCTGTGTCAGCGTGTGTCACACACTGACACACACTGACACACAGTGACACACACTGACACACAGTGACACACGCTAACACGCGCTGACACACACTGACACACACTGACACACAGTGACACACACTGACACACAGTGACACACGCTGATTGAACGCATCAGTAACGTGGTCTTGTTCTCCTCTTTTCCGTCAGTTGGGCTTCTTTAAGCGAGTGCGCCCCCCACAGGACGACTGTGCGGAGAAGGAGCAGCTGCAGCCGGAGGAGAACGGCAACACGGACGGTTAAAAGCCACTCTAGACCCACGCTAAAGGAAGGGTTCTGTTCGCGCCAACGAACGCGCTCTGTTCGCGTTTTATTTGTTTCTAATTTTTTAACGTACAATCGAGGCTGCAACAACTTCACTGATCAATAGAAAGATTTACAAATTTAGTAATCGATTTTGACGCGACGCGGATTCTTAACGGCTGCACTTTGTCTTTGTTGTAATTAAATCAAAATAGGGAAAAAAAGAGAAAAAACAATACAAATTTCATTATTCATTTGGAGGTTTCGATAAAATGTTTCGATATTTGTTCGTCCTTTAGTTTCTTTTGGCCTGGATCTGGCCTAGTTTTGTTCCCATAGCGACAGATTGTTGCTCGACTTTCAAATGAACTCGACTCCAGCACAAATTAGACGGAGATTAAAGTAGTTTCCTAATGTACAGCCAAGAGTCTTTTGCCAATTAATATTTATTGTAAATACGAGATTTAAGGTAATTTTTTTTTGCACGATTCGCAAATGACAAATTGTTGCTCTGAACGTCCTAAACTGCTGTTAATAATAGTTACACGAGATTAGGGGGTTGTTTTATTCTGAAATATGTAGTTTATCTAGTGCGGATTTAAATATAAAAGCATATTTTTGTTAATCATGGAACACGTACAAAAACTTTATAAGAACAAATATGATCCGTGTAAATCTGTTTGTGCCGATTTCTGTTTATTAACACTTTTGTTTAAACACTCCCAGTGCCAAAACGTGTGAAGGTCCATGTACGATCTGAGTTTGGAGAGCAGCAGGAGCTAAAGAACTAAACCAGGACTAAACCAGGACTAAACCAGGACTAAACCAGGACTAAACCAGGACTAAACCAGGACTAAACCAGGACTAAACCAGGACTAAACCAGGACTAAACCAGGACTAAACCAGGACTAAACCAGGCATATTCCTAGCTCCTTTTCACGTCACCAAACTGGGATTGTGCTGATCTACTGTATTCACGTTTATGATTTTATTAAATGTTTTGTTATGTGTTATGTGTTAATGTGTCTGCTCCATTTTAAATTTACTGTACTTTTATTTTCCAACTTTGTGTTAGTTTTGGGGGAGATCTTTTTTTTAACGATTCTTTTGTTGCTCTGAAGAGTTAATAGTCTTTGTTTGGGTCCAGTCTGTTTCAAAACCTTTATAAAAACATGTGTATTTTCCTTTGCACTGAATCTCTTTAATGATTGAATGAAAACACATTGTAATACGGATTTGTATTAAAATAAATGAGTGACTTTGGATATAGTGCCTATTATATCTTTACATTTGCTCATATTGCTTCAGTGTGTTAAATGATTTCAACAAAAACCTGAGAAATGTCTCCTGCAGCCTGCAGCTGTATTCACCTTATTCTGCCCCGCCCACTTTTTCCTCTTTTTTTCCCCATGTGATCGTCACTTCTGTTGTAATGACACTTCCGGTCCAGTGGGAATTCCGTCGGTTTGAATGTAGATGGAGGGAAAAGTCTCGCCACCAAAATACGCTCTAAAATAGATTGATTTGTGTAAAATGTTGCGTGAGAAGTCGACACTGCAGCGTCTCCCTGGGCGACCCAAACAACAGAGGCACAAGAAGCGTGTGTGGAACCTTGTGGAAGAGGCTCAAGAACCCTGCAGGTCACTTGTAAGGTAAATGTTTGAGGTGAGCTACTTTCTACTATTTATTTATTTTGTCTTTTGTTTCTTAAGTCTACATTCAAACCAAAACTCATCCACATAAAATTACACGATTTGTTTGTTGATCAAATCGACGAAGCATAATTTTTTTCTGCTGCGAAAGCTCATTCTGTGGAATTACATTTGCACATTAGAACTTCACACTTTAAATCTCATAGTTTTATTATAGTTGTGTTTTTGTGTCGTGGACTTTATTGTTCTGATGTGTCTGCACTTCAGCTCTGACTGTTAAAGCATCATTTATCTAGAAATCTGATTCAAGACTAATCTCAGACCGCTTCACTTCATATGATAAAAACTGTTTATGTAAAAAGAAAGCACGGGTCAAAAATATTTCTCCATTTTGCCAGTTGCCAACTCTTTAGAGCAAATTTGTTTCTATTTTTGGAAAGTCAAAATGTTGAGTATTTTATTATTTTAACATTATGGTACATACTTTTTTCCAGTTCTGTTTGCGTTAAGTTACACAATAATATAAGATGTTACTCTTAACGCTGTTATTCATATATGATAAATAAATATTCTAAAGTATATGTAGTACAAATATGCATGTTTTGTTTGTTTTAAAAGCTTTTTTCTATCTTTAGTGTTGTGTGCTCAAGAGCTGTGCATAATAATGACCTTACTCTTACAAGCTTTAATAAAAGAAATACACTGGACACAATTATTTCTTACGGAATCTGCGAAGTGCTGTTGGCACATTTTTTTAAAATAAGGGCTCTTTCTCGTGCTCCCAAGTTTGCTAGTGGCGCTCTCTCGACCACATGCAGATACAGCTCGCACCAGCGTCAGGAACACGCTGAGCATCTGCAGCGCTGAACAGCTCAAGAGCAGCGTGACTATAAACGGTCAATGGTCAGTGGTCATTGGTGTGCCGCGCTGTGTGCTTTGACTCATTTAGATTCAATAGGAACAATACGCACAATGTTTAGCTTCTTATGTTTCATTTCTATCATTTTAACAATCAGAGTTACAAACAGTTGGGTGTGAAGAGAAATGACAGCTTGAGATTTCATTCATTTTAACTTGTGTTGCACCAAATGAAAGGATTCACATTAACCACACGCTCTCGCCTTCCCGCCTCCTTTTTTTTTTTAATGGTATAAAGTAAAACACATATTTTAAAGACATACAACTACAGTAGGTGGTGGTAAATGCACTTCTTAAAGGTCCCATATTGTGCAAAATCGACTTTTTCTATCGTGCAAAATCGACTTTTCAGAGCTTTTAAACCTTCTTACAGTGTTATTTGTGCACCATATATGTGCCCAAATTGTTTTTTTTTTTATTGATTCCGGCAGTTTTTAGCTAGAGAACAGACTATATCCTTTCCTCGGACTTGCGCCACCATTCCCCCTTCCCTCTCTCCCTTTCCCCCCTTCGTTGCCCCGCGTGTATGCGGAAGAGCCACCGCGGTTAGTTTCACGTTGTACAGGAGAGCCTGCTGCGCTGTGAATCTTCGGACATGTGTTGTGGAATTTACAACAAAGTTACATTTGAGTTCTGGCACAGACGATGGAGCGTGAGAGCAGTACATGCACAGTCTCCACGCTGAGACTACGTCACGGGTTGGGCGGGGGACACACGCTCTCGCTGAGACTACGTCACGGGGTGGGCGGGGGAGCCAGATCGCTCTTCGCAAGGGTGGGGGCAAATCTCAAACCAAGCCGTCCATTTCCGGGTTTGTGAGAGGGGTTCAAGGTATGATATTTGATAACTATTATGTTATGGGTGTTGCACAACACTTATTAATTATCAAATATACCCTTAGGGTAGACTACGAAACATGAAAAATATATATGAGACCTTTTAAGCAGGCTGCCAACCGCCATTAAAAGCAACACAACAACAACAACATAACCACACACGGCTATTGATCACGGGAGCGCGGCTCGCAATCACAGGAACGCGGCTCACGATCTCGGCAGCGCGGCTCACGATCTCGGGAGCGCGCCTTGCGATCTCTTAGTTAATGAGTGAGGGTCTACTCCCCGTCTTCTTGGGTTGCAGCGTAGTCCCTCATGTTGGGAAGGTCGTACGCCACGCAACAGCTCAGGGCAGAGCGACAGATGGGCATGTGCGGCACTTCAGTCCACTCCTGGGTCGTCGTGTCAAAGCTTTCGACGTGACGGATGGTGGTGCGGCCGTTGAAGCCGCCCACAACATACAGCCGGCCTTCGACAACTTCAATGCCAAAGTTACTGCGTCTTTTCCGCATGGAAGGCAGGGAGCGCCACTTTCTGGTCCTGGGGTTATATGCCTCCACCTCCTTCAGACGGTTCTGTCCGTTGTAGCCACCAACGGCGTAGATCTCATTGGCGTAGGCGATGACACTGACCCCAGTGCGTTTGCTGCTCATCTCAGCGATCATGGTCCACTGATTGGTCAGCGGGTTGTAGCACTCGGCTGTGGACAGGTAATGGGTTGCGTTAAAGCCTCCGCAAATGTAGATGTATCCGTTGTGTACCGTGCTGCTGGCGTCGCTCCTCTTTTCAAGCATGGGTGCAATCATTGTCCACTGGTTGGCCTCTGGAGAGTATTTTTCAGCCGTATTTTCCCTCGCCACTCCATTGAACCCCCCCATGGCGTAGATGAACATATCCAGTAAAGCGACGCTAACGTAGCATCTCTGTACATGCATAGGTGCTACTTCTTGCCACGTGTGATTGACCAGGTCAAACTTGTGCGTGGTGCAAAATATACTTGTGCCGTCAAACCCTCCAATCAGGTACACTGAGCCATTAAGGAACACCGTGCCGTGAAAGGCCCGTGGTGTCTTGTCATGATTGGCCACTACGACCCAGCGATTGGCACGGTTGTCATATGCTTCGATGCAGTTGGTTGGGGTGCTTCCACTCCAGCCACCGATAGCCATAAGGACTGCGCAGGGTAGCCTCGGACGGGCCAGGTAGGCGGATTGGGAGCTAAATCGGGCATTCAGGATCAGATTCCTGCTCTTGTTCACCAATTTTTTACAAGCATTATTGCCCTTGAAGAGGGGATTGTCTCGAATGGTCTGGTCAAAGTATATAAGGTCGACATGTGCCAGACGGATTTTTGACAGGAGGTAGGCCAAGTACTTTTCCCTTTCCCGAAGATCATGTTTTACCCATTTGATGAACGCCTCAAACACGATTCTCTCCTGCTTCACGTTCAGCTGATCTTCTTCAAAGATTGAACACAGCTCCTCCTTGGAGAGACTGAGGAATTCTTCAGAGCTGGCCACCACCTCTTCAAAATGCTTCAAGATGTATACGAAGGCTGGCTTCCTTAGCTGCGGGTAGTAGTAGGTTTTTGTGAGCCACCAGGTAGTAATACAGCTTCTGGGGGACAGAGACTTCACCATGAACTGACAGCAGGCTTGGGAAATCCCGCTTATGTCAAAGAAGTCAGCAGCAAGAAAGAGCTCCTGTATGTTTTCATCGGTGACGTGGACCACCCCGGTGTAGGCGAAGTGCAGGATATTCTTCATGATATTAGCAGACACAAGAGGGATGTCAAAATCCCGGCAGTCAGGGCTGGACCATTGGGAAAATAGAGCTCTAAAGTACAAGCTGCAACTACACAGGACCAGCTTGTGGGCCAGGAACTGTGTGCCAGCCACATTGAGCGAGGCATCACAAAGCATTTTCTCCCTCCTCATCTCCTCAAATACGGACATTGGAGAGCCCATGGTTGGCACTGTATGAATCTTCTTCGTGTTTTATGGCAGTCAGTATCCAAGTTGTTACATTACCACCACCTACCGTAGCTGTACATCTTAGACTTTATTCTTTAGACTTTATGTTCTTCTTTGAAAAACATGTCTGTGCCTCGTGTCTTTGAGAGTGATGGGTCATAAAGGGACGTTCTTGTGACATTAGGCGTTTCCATGGAGCAGCTAAATGTTTCCATTCTATTATAGTCTTGTGACATCAGGCGTTTCCATGGAGAAGCTTCATACGTCCGTTCTATTTTCCTGTCATTAGGCATTGGTCTCCTTTTTTTTTTCACGGTATAGCGTAAAACATACTTTGAAGACGTACAACTACAGTAGGTGGCGGTAAATGCACCTTTTACGCCATTAAAATAAACAACAACATTAGCAACAACTGCAATAACCAATACCCAATGAAATATTTAGATTTGTATTAGATTCTGATTGGGATGGGATTAGTACTAGGGACGTTTTTGGTGTTCACTCTCATACTTTATACCGGAGATAGCGGATTGATAAACATACTGAAATATGACAATAACTTTCTAGTTCATTCATGTCATTAGCATTTCTTCTATTGTTTGTGTTAATTACATTAACAGGCGATCAGAATGACATCCACGGAATCATACTTCTTTTAATTTGTTCATGCTGATCTAGCCCCTTAAACCATCCATCCATCCATCCATTTTCTGCCGCTTTTCAGCTGGCTCCTCTCGACGTGGAGGAGCAGCGGTTCTACTCCGAGATCCCCCCGTGTGGCCGAGCTCCTCACCTTATCTCTAAGGGAGCGCCCAGCCACCCGGCGGAGGAAACTCATTTCGACCGCTTGTATCCGCGATCTTGTTCTTTTGGTCATTACCCAAAGCTCATGACCATAGGTGAGGGTAGGAACGTAGATTGACCGGTAAATCGAGAGCTTTGCCTTTCGACTCAGCTCCTTCTTCGCCACAACGGTCCGATGCAGCGACTGCATCACTGCAGCCGCTGCACCGATCCGCCTGTCAATCTCACGCTCCATCCTTCCCTCACGCGTGAACAAGACCCCGAGACACTTGAACTCCACCACTTGGGGCAAGGACTCCCCACTCACCTGGAGAGGGCAAGCCACCTTTTTCCGGTCGAGAACCATGGCCTCGGATTTGGAAGTGTTGATTCTCATCCCAGCCGCTTCACACTCGGCTCAAACCGTCCCAGTGCATGTTGCAGGTCCGGGTTTGATGGAACCATCAGGACCACATCGTCTGCAAACAGCAGAGATGGAATCCTGTGGTCCCCAAACTGGACCCCCTCCGACCCCTGACTGCGCCTAGAAATTCTGTCCATAAAAATTATGAACAGAACTCGTGACAAAGGGCAGCCATGCGATGTTGCAGAGACGTGTCAGCCAAGACAGTCCTACAACATCCAGAGACTCCACCCCCGGAGCCACTGAGGAGTCTGAGAACAACCTCAGTGACTTCAGCTTGAGTGATGGATGAGCCAGCCTCTGAGTCCCCGGTCTCTACTTCCTCTTCGGAAGACGTGACTAAGGGATTAAGGAGGTCCTCAAAGTATTCCTTCCACCGTCCAACGACATCCCCAGTCGAGGTCAGCAGGCCTCCACCCACACCGTAACCGGTGTTGGTGAGGCACTGCTTCCCCTTCCTGAGGCGCCGGACGGTTTGCCAGAATTTCTTTGGGGCCGACCGATAGTCCTCCTCCATGGCCTCCCCAAACTCCTCCCAGGCCCGGGTTTTTGCCTCTGCGACAGCACGAGCTGCGGTTCGCTTGGCCTGCCGATACCTGTCGATGACCTCAGGAGACCTACAAGCCAGAGTGGCCTCCTTCTTCAGTCTGACGACATCCCTTACTTCTGGTGCCCACCACCGGGTTCGGGGGTTGCCGCCACGACAGGCACCCGAGACCTTGCGACCACAGCTCCGAGCAGCCGCATCAACAATGGAGGCGGAGAACATGGTTCACTCGGACTCAATGTCCCCAACCTCCCCCGGGACATGGGAGAAGCTCTCCCGGAGGTGCGAGTTGAATACCCTACTGACAGAGGGCTCCACTAGACGTTCCCAACAGACCCTCACAATGCGCTTGGGTCTGCCAAGTCTGTCCGGCTTCCTCCTCCGCCAGCGGATCCAACTCACCACCAGGTGGTGATCGGTTGACAACTCTGGCCCTCTCTTCACCCGAGTGTCCAAGACACGCGGCCGGAGGTCAGATGACACGACAACAAAGTCGATCATTGACCTCCGGCCTAGGGTGTCCTGGTGCCATGTGCACTGATGGACACCCTTGTGCTTGAACATGGTGTTCGTTATGGACAATCCGTGGCTAGAAGTCCAATAACTGAACACCGCTCGGGTTCAGATCGGGGAAGCCGTTCTTCACGATCACCCCTCTCCAGGTGTCACTGTCATTGCCCACGTGGGCGTTGAAGTCCCCCAGTAGAACAACGGAGTCCCCGGTCGGTGCACTGTCCAGTACCCCTCCCAAGGACTCCAAGAAGGCCGGGTACTCTGCACTGCTGTTCGGCCCGTAGGCCGCCACAACAGTGAGAGACCTGTCCCCCACCCGAAGGCGGAGGGACGTGACCCTCTCGTCCACTGGGGTGAACTCCAACACGTGGCGGCTGAGCTGGGGGGCTATAAGCAAGCCCACACCAGCCCGCCGCCTCTCCCCGCGGGCAACACCAGAGAAGTGGAGCGTCCAGCCCCTCTCGAGGAGATGGGTTCCAGAGCCCAAACTGTATAAACCACTTTACACCAAATACACCCAAACTTTCCCAGAGTCTTGTAGAAAACAATAATTGGATTGGCATATGGCCCGTGTGGTATTAATTTAGGTCAATTCAAGTTCTAAAATGGACCGCAGAGACATTAGGAATCGGTATTGAGACAGCACAGACATGAGCAGACACAGAGCCTTCACATAGTAAACACACTAGAATTACTCAAGGACCTCTGAGTTTGCTGAAATACAGGAGGTAAAATTTGAGAGAATGTTTAGACATTTTCAGGACTAAAAAAACATTTGTATTTGTATTAAAATAAATGAGCGACTTTGGATATAGTGCATATTATAACTTTACATTTGGCCATATTGGGTTCACCGTTTCTATATTAATCTGAAATTGTCCTAAAATTGTTGCCAGACTCAAGACTTACTCCCTATTTTCTGTGTTCTGAATGACCCTGTTCATTTAATTCCAGTTTTGTCTTTTGTAACACTTGTATATAATCACTGGGATGACAGAAACAAAAACACAATGTCCAAATATCTCTCTCTTCTCTCTTCACCAAATAAAACTGGTTCAATATAATTACAATGTATTTTATGCCAATGAAAACACACTCGTCTCACTCTTCCCTCAGGTTTTCATTGAGCTACTGAAAACATACTTTGCTCAAGTCTGACAAGCCAATCGGGTTTAACAGAAAAAGGAGCCGTAAAACATCCCACAGCAGGTAGGAAAAACACATTTGTGCTGTAAATATTCTAACACTGCACTCCACAGCTAAAAACATGCAAGAGGACAAAAGTATTCCATCTGTGAATTATTGCACTATTGAGTTTTTCCTGGTACGACTTCCTCGATACTGTTTTTACCTTTCTAGGAGTTTTCTGTATATAAATTACACAACCTGCAAACATCCTTGATTCTCACACAGGTTTATTCAGCGTGATTTGAGCTCAGATCCATGGATTTGAGTTTGTCCTCAGAGCACATGTGCAGAGCTCTAAAAGAAGAGAGGTGGTAGTAGGGCCTGTATTCTAAGAATCCAAGAAATATATTTAGAATAAAATTGTATTAAGCTGGGCCAGACATTTATGACCCTTGACCCTCAGAATGAGCAGGGGAAAAAGCAAACACGACAATGACTCGTGCAATCCTCTTACAAAAGGCGTCATGACCCTGTGCATTTTGTTTCAGTTTTGTTATTTGTAACACTTGCCCATAAATACGTCATCGCTCTAATGAAAGCAGAAACATCTCGTGATTAGATGTCCAAACATCTCACGCCTATTAAACAAAAGAAAACACTTGTTAGCCATGACTACAATGGGTTTCAAGCCAAGAAAAACGGTTCTTAGTTTTCTATTGAGTTTTTAATAGTTGAACTTAGTTCAAGTCAGACAAACCAGGCAGGTATTTTTACAAAAGTGAAACATCACTCAATTATTTTGTCAAATTTCCAAATTATGTGCAAGACTGTGGACTAATTAGGACAAATATGCCGGACCACAAACCTATGACTGTTTTATGTTTTTTATTTTGTTTGTTTTATTTGTTATATAAAAAATAAAAAAAAAATTCCAAACATCTTACAGACGCACTTTGTCATGTCATACTTTGTGGAAAATAAAAAAAGGTCCAGTAATTTTTTTCAACTAAACCAGATAAACCATTCAAAAAAAGTTTGTCCCAACACGAATTTTATGATCAATTTGACTAAAATCAACTTAGATTATAATCCTTACCAATGGATTTTGTAATCTTTTATAATAGAGACATCTACACACAGACAAGGGAGTGTTCAGGGAAGATGATCATGTGGTTATGTGTGGCATGTGTCGTTTTGTGATATTCATATATATCATTATATGTAGCACACATTGTACATTTATGGGTTTAAGTTTTGCTTGACAAAATGAACCTTAAAAAAAGAAAAGAGAAGCTTATATTGGTCAGTTAGTATTGACTTCTGTTTCTACAAATATGTCTTTAAACGAGATTCACATCAGATTTTGTGTGGTTAAATACTTTTATTTGAATTGTACAATTATTAAACATTGCAATTTGCAAAGAGTTCATTAATATAAAGGCTAAAACAGCCTCCAGTAGAATAATAAAAGAACAAAACAACATTACAGCCATTAATTTCCCTCAAAAACTAAACATGCATTAATGATGTGTAATATTTCAGATTGTAAATAATTAGATTAATCATGATTTACTTTAAGAACAAAAACTGGTAGCATTAGCATAAAGTAGCATAAAACTACAAATATAGTACAGAGAAGAAAAATAGAACGATAAAGAAGAGAAAAACATCTGTTCTGACATTTCGATGTAATTCCACCTCCAAAATTCAAATTGGCTCAATAAACTTATGTTTGCTGATCAAAGTAGTTTTTGATAAAGCTCGTCCAAGTTTCTGAGATGAATTTCAGCATCCCGTGCACACAAAAAACTCTGCATCCAGATCAGACCTCCAGCCCACAAGCCCAGGACACTTCCTGTTGCTAATCCTGTTTTTAATCCTGCTACTAATCCCTCTGCTAATAATTCACTTATAAATCCCCCTGCTAATATTCCAACTGTTATAGTGAGTAATCTTGGAATAAATTGCAACAGTGATAGGGAAGTTATGGCCACTGCAGCCAACATCTCTGCTACACCAAGAAAAGCCCCCAACAAGACCCCAAGAACAGCACATCCAAGTGAAAGGATCAGTGATCCGTGAACAGCCATTTCAGCCATTACTTGAAGAGCCGCATGTGTCAAGGTCTCTTCAACCATCAGGAGGACTGACTCTTTCTCCTTTTGTATATCTCTGAGTATCTTTGTCAGATTCTCATTTGTGTAGCGGTCTTTATTCTTCATCAGCTCTGTGTTCAAGCTCTGGAACATCCCATCAACCATCGAGGGCAAATTCTCTAACGGCTTCTCTCTCATCAATGTCTTCTCCTTTTGTATATTTCTGTGTACATTTTCTCGCATCTCGTTTGTGAAGCTGCTGTTCTTCAACACCCACTTGTCTATGTCCATGAACAGCTTGTCAATCTGCTTGTGGCGGATCGATTCTTTCTCCTTTTCTATATCTCTGTGTATCTTTGTCAGCATCTCATTTGTGTAGCAGCTTTTCTTTTCCCTCATCATGGCATTGATGGTCTCGAGCAGCTGCTTAACCCGCTCCTGTTTGTTGCAGTGTTTATTGTCAATGGCATGACAGCGATCGTCACATTTCTGCACCAGATTTTTCAGAGCTTCATTTTGCTTGACCCAGTCTTCAATCTCCATTCCGTTTGGCAGGTCTTCTCCATGAGTGAAGACGACGGTGGTGTATTTCAGGGCATCTTCAGTGAAATATGACAGGATAATATCGACCACAGCCTTATCATGATGAGTGAACCTACCCACTTTCAGCACAAGCAGAAAGGCGTGAGGGCCGGGGGCACACTCTGTGAAACACTTGAGGAGCTCAGGACTCAGCTCTGTGCTTCTCGGATTGGACTTAAAAAGGCCAGGAAACTCGACCAGCTGCACATCTTTTCCATTGATATTTTTACATTTGGACTGAGAGTCTTTGTTCTGACTGTTTGGAGAATCATTCACACTGAATACATCTTCTCCAAAGATGGAGTTGGCCAGGCTGCTTTTTCCTACTCCATCATTTCCAAGAACCACAATCCTTATTGCCTCTTGAAAAAACAAATGTTTACATAAAGTTAACAAGTTTAAAGAAGATTATATACTTTTTTTAATAATCTCACCTCCCATGTCTTCAGTTGGTTTGCTGCTGTTTTCAAACCTTGTGTTCATTTGTCTTCTGGCTTCTGGACTGGCTTCTTGACTGGCTTCTGTCTGTCAGAAGAGGTGGAGTTAAGGTAGATCACATAATGAATATTTTGCATGACAATGTTGCGGTTTGTCTTTCACTTCTCTTGTGACTTGCATAACTTACCGTAAAGGGTGTGTGTTTCGCCAACAGCCAGTCATGAGGTGTTTCGCTTTTGAGCTAACGTTTTAAAGACCTTGTCAACAGTTCAGACGAAAATTTAGTTTAAATTCTGATTTAAAAATATATACGAAGAAACACAGAAACATAACTCGACCAGAGAGAGAAAAGGAGACAAAAATCAAACCCTGTGGACATTCAGAAAAAAGAAAATTAAGGCACAGATAAACCAAAAATAATCATCCCATTTAGTCCATAGTCTTTCAAATGATATGATGACGTCTGTAGTCATGAAGTCATTTGAGCGCCTGGTCTTGCCCCACCTCAAGTACTTCACCTCACCCCTGCTAGACTGCCTGCTGGACCCCCTGCAGTTCTACTACAGAGCCAACAGGTCTGTGGACGACGTCATCAACCTGGCACCCCACTTCACCCTGCAGCATCTGGACTCCCCGGGAACCTCTACCAGGATCCTGTTTGTGAACTTCAGCTCTGCATTGAACACCATCCTCCTGCTCTGCTCCAGGACAAGCTCTCCCAGCTCAACGTGCCTGACTCCACCTGCAGGGGGAGCACTGACTTCCTGACTGATCGGAGGGAGTCCGTGCGGCTGGGAAAGAATGTCTCGGACACGTGGACTATCAGCACAGGAGCTCCACAGGGCTGTGTTCTTTCTCCCCTGCTCTTCTCCCTGTACACAAACCGCTGCACCTCCAGCCACGACTTCGTAAAACTGATCAAGTTTGCGGACGACACCACCCTCACTTCAGGAAAATCACTGCCCCCCAGCCCCCCCTCACCATTATAGACTCTTTCCGCTTTCTCGGCACCACCATCACCCGGGACCTCAAGTGGGGAGCCCACATCAGCTCCCTCATCAAGAAGGCCCAGCTGAGGAAAGCCTATCTGACAGCGGAGATGATGGTGCAGTTCTACACGGCCATCATCGAGTCCATCCTCACCTCCTCCATCACCGTGTGGTACGCTGGAGCCACAGCCAGGGACAAACATGGACTACAGCGCCCTCTGCTGAGAAGGTGATCGGCTGCAGACTTCCATCTCTACAGGACCTGTACGTCTCCAGGGCTCTGGGACGAGCAGGTCGGATCACAGCCGCCCCTTCTCATCCTGGACATGGACTATTTGAGCCACCTCAGGCAGGAGGCCACTCCCCTGGTCCATTTGGACCAGAACCTCCCGCCACAAGAACAGTTTCTTTCCCTCTGCCGTTATCTTATAGCAGATTTTAATTGTTTTTCTTTTTGACTTGTTTTATCATTGTTCATTGTTTTATGTTGCAACGATTCACCAAAGCAAGTTCCTATGTTTGTGAATTCTGTTCATTGACAATGGCAATACACCTTTTCTGATTCTAAGATAAGATGAGATTATATAACCTTTATTTTTTCCACAATGGGGAAATTCCAGTGTTGCAACACCGATTAGACAGAGCAGGAACAGAAGTATAATTAAAAAACATAACTTTTGAAATAAAACCTCATATAATCCTAATAATAATACCCACATTCTTATTTACAGCTGTTTTATGCACAGAAAATATTGCACCAGGGATTCTGATTCCAATACAATGCCTTATATTCCTCCATATTTTCACATTCATATATAACTGTTACACTACACTTTTACAGCACAAAAACATCTTATAAGGGTAAATGATTCAATTATTGTAATGTTTTTATTCATTAGGCCTTCACTCTGTTTTAATCTATTATGATTACTGTGCCTGTGCTTGAAGTGTGAGCTTTTCTTCTTTGGTAACTTTGGCCGACACACCTCTAGTCACACTTTCATTTGTCTAACGCTGTTCGGATGTTTTGTGTATTTAACTTTACTCAATTCATGCAAAAAAATTGTATTCATCATTGATTTTACCATTCATGTTTTTTGCTGTAATCAGCTTTTTTAGGTGCACAAGCAAAGGTTGCAATAACTGATCGTACTTCAGTGGCAGCTCAACCGTGGCTTGAGTGGTCCTCAACACCAGTTAAAAGTCTTGGGCCTGGAGCCTCTGTCACATATCAACTGGAGAGAGTGGCAAAGTCCTTCATAGACAACATTCAAGATGTCAAAAAAGACTCCAAAGACACAAGCAAGTGGTACAGCCAGTTTGTAATAGTTCACAATTACACAACTGTGACACACAAGCTCACTGGTCATTTATATTATTATGTTGTTTTTGTGCACTTCAAACTCGGTCTAATTCTGGACCCAGGACATAAAGCTCAGTACGACGCACCACCATCAATGTACCGCTGTGTACACGCCTCAGCCTCTGTCATCGGGTGGGCGAGGGAGGTGGATTGCTCTCGAGAGGCTGAGGGCCAATCTCCGACTAAACCGTTTGCATTTCGGGGGGAGCTGGGTCCAAGATATGGGTGATATTTTTTAACGTTATGATATGGGTGTTGCACAACACTTATTATTATCAGCAATGCAAGAAACAAACATAACATTTTTTTTTTCAAGAAGCATATTTAAAATATTATACATTAAAGTCCTGATTATATTTTGGTGGTTGTTAATTTTCTCTTCTTCAAAAAACAAAACTTAAATTGGCAGTTTTTGAAGCTGTTCAAACTACTTATAATGTTTTAAAGTTAAGCTTTATGTTCCTCTTAAGAAAGCAGGTCTAAAATAGGACTAAACCATGTCTAAACTAGAGCATGGTTTAGGATTGAACTCGGTATAAAACAAGACTAAAACGGAGCAAAACCTGGAGTCTAGACTTCAATGGGTCAAAAGTGTTCCTGTGCATCCGACATTTAGGATTTTAACACATTTTGCGCTCTTATCTTAAAACGTTTAAAAATGGCCATTCTAATCTGCGGAAGATTGAGTCCATATATAAAAGGATTGTTTAACGACGGGATAACAATATACTCCAGCGACAAAACCGAAACAACATGGCGATCTACTTTGTCCCTGTCGAACCGAGTAATGGAAAGCTCACAGAACAGACAGCTGGAATAAGTGACAAACGTTACAAGGTGAGGAACGCACGTTTGCAACGCTTTTCGCCGCGTTTCGAATGAACCGGTTCGGCACACGACCAGGATTCGGAAGTAAGAGTACAGCACAAACAACAGAGGGATGAAAATGGTGGTCATGGTTGTGAACTGTCCGGCGACGTTGTTCCAGAAAGTGTCCGCGCACGAAACTTTAACCACCGGCCAGTTTGCGCAGAAAATCCGCTGCAGTTTGTATCCGCACAGTGGCAGTTGGATGGTGAGGTAGAGGCAGAGTCCACAGGCCAGCGCCGGATAGACGAAACCGGCCGCCCAAAGACACAACGCTCTCTGCACCGTCATTTTAGCGCCGTAGTGCAAAGGCCGGCAAATGGCCACGAACCTATCATACGCCATAATGCCCAGAATCGTACACTCGCATGAGGCGTACGTGTAAATAACGTACATCTGAATGAAACACGACGGGCGCGAGATGAAATGAGAAGCGGACAAAAGATCGAACAAAAACCTGGGGAAGAAACCAGTGGAGCCGTACAGAGAGTTGACAGACAAACAGCAGATGAAGACGTACATCGGCTGGTGCAACGACTTCTCTAACAGAGTCGTGATTATAATGAGCATGTTGGCAGAGATTATGGTCGTGTAGATCAACAAGCACAAAGCGAAGAGGAGGTATTTTAAATTCCCGTAGTCGGTGAAAAGGGTCAGTTCGAAATACGCCGGATTAGATCTTGTGATGTTCATGTTTACGTTGCACTGCGACCTCTCCCACAGCGACCATGAGGCATCGGAATATATTACTGTCTGTTGCCGAGTTACAAAGTCACGTGTTTATTTCTTCCCAAGTGAGAGGAGGAGTGAAAATGACAGTTTGCATGGCTTTACTTCAAGTCACCTTGTTTTCATAGATACTTTTATTTACATTATCCACAGTTTTTCTATTTTGTGTTTGGGTTAATAGTTTCAGCTGGTGTTTTAGTCTCTGAAGTGTCTGCATGTTTCTCCTTGTGTCTGGGTGAGTTTCCTCCGGTTTAGCCCATCCACCCAGAATATGCAGAAAAGTCAAAATACTGCAGCTATACAGTAGTCCCCGACCCGAACCCACTACTTTCCATTATCGTTCCGTTCCGTTACTACTTTCCATCACTGCCTGGAGGTCCTTGAAGTGTTAGAGAGTAGGGTGGGTTGAATTACTGGGCGCGTTCACAAAGGTGGGATATGGAGACTTCAAATGCTCATGGACCTCTTCAGATACAGTCAGAATCACGAGGAGAACATCAGTGTGAGGGCTTCAACCGGCCCCACACCCTATTGCACCGATGCAAATGGGAAAGGAATCGGATGACAATTATGTAGAGAATAATGAAGTCAAAATAGGCTGAAAAAACAACTACATATAATATTGATTCGACATTAAACCTACTAAAAGCCCATATCAAATCCTCAGTCTGATAATGTTCTTGGTGATTGGTTGTCCAAAACTAATGAATTGAACCTCAGACAACTTATTACTGCTCCCACCCAACCGGACCCTCAAGACCCACTTAAAGCAACATTACTGGACATTATCTTAAGCAGCAAGCCTCAGTATGACCAATGTAGTGGTGTCTTTAGTGACCTCGGTCCTATTGGGTGTGTGCGGAATACAACAGTTATTAATCCAAATCAAGTAAAATCAAGTTTTTCTGTCTGATCGTTTCTATGGTGACAGTTTTACCTCTAGTATTTTATTAAAACATTTACTGATAAACATGCCCCTTCTTAAAAGAGTCAGGGTCAAAAATAGAAATAATCAGATTAATCAATTAGTTTACTTTTATTAAAAGAAATTAGGCCCACTTAAAATGAAAAATACAAAAATCCTGTTGTCAGCACGGACCGACGCGCGCGCGGTCAGCACAGAGCAGATGAAGTGCACGCTAACCCTGGTGTTGTGTTCTTCCTTGTAAGCGATCGGCTTCCTTGTATGGTTTTGTTTCTGGGGTCAAAGGTCAGCGTGGGTCGTGGAGCATGCGCACAAGCCTTGTCTAGTTTCAGTGCGATTACACAACCGCATGATCTGGGTGTCTCAATCGGAGATTTTGAACGTCGATTTCTATCACGCACACGAAGATGTCTGATTGTATCGGATTAAAGCAACTATTCGGTTTTCTCGTTTGCATGTAAACGAGAAAAAAAGAAAAGAGTATCTTTGCTGTTCCTGCACTGCACTTTTCTGGACTGATATGTCTGCTTTTCCAGGGATCTGCCGTATATTTAACCTATTGGCCACCGGGAGGAACCTCATGATAATGGCCTGTCCTGTAATGAGCTATCAAAATCCTATCGCAAGATATCTGTTCCTCCTTAGGGATCATCTCAAGAAGCTGAAAAGACTTAATTTTTTTTGGCATCACATAAAAATTTTACGCGTTGATAAAACAATAGTAGCTTGATAGACCCTGCTCACCTCTAGTGAACATCCCTGAACATCCTTTGGTAAGTTTATATTTAGAAGTTATGAACTCTCCAAATAATGTCACCTGTCGCATGTTTGTTTACTCAATCCACATGGTCCACAGGCCCTAGGGCCCCTAGGGGCCCTACGGCACATCCCATTCAACCCAAACTGTGAGATGACCACATTGAGATAGTCTCAAGAGGATGAGAGAGTGAGAAACTAATGTTTCTTGACAAAACCTGTAATTGTCAATTGCCTGAGTTTAGACTTTAGACATGTCAGAGTGACAGAAGCAGAACACGCGCTTTAGTCTCAGTGAGAATCTCATGTCTTCTGTGATTGGCCGAAACCTCATGCAGATTTTTTTTGTTTCCTTCTTTCAGGCAGTGCGTAGCACGTTACTAGA
The DNA here is from genome assembly GCF_026437365.1 of Eucyclogobius newberryi. Taxonomy (NCBI): domain Eukaryota; kingdom Metazoa; phylum Chordata; class Actinopteri; order Gobiiformes; family Gobiidae; genus Eucyclogobius; species Eucyclogobius newberryi. The sequence goes on from NW_027315768.1 coordinate 33,709,668, forward strand.
GCCGGATCTCTTGATCATTTGCTGCGCCGCGTCTTGGCGCAAAAAAGCTTTTCCAACTTTTCTGCACCAGCTGCGTTGGCGACGGCGACACCCGCCCCTTGTGCGGGCCACGGCGCGCCGTGCTCCCCCGCACGCACCCGCACGCACCTGCTGTACTTCGTGCACGCACTCGCCATCTAATGTTGGCCTAATGCTCGTTGCTGATAGTTTTTTAGCATTTCAAAACAATTACTGCCACAACGATGTATTGAAGCTTCAAAGCAACAAAAAGACGAAATGTAGGTTCATACGTCATAAGGTGCTGGTACAGCTAGCAGCCCGGTGTAAACGCTTTTTTTTTCTCACACTTTTTTCAC
>NW_027315768.1:33715023-33950403 GCF_026437365.1 Eucyclogobius newberryi
CCGGTAAACTCTGTGCCGTTATCTGACCTTTCCATATGGGGCTACATCCGCTATGAATTTTTCTGTAGCTTTTGTCGTGTCACTTTTTGTTTTAATAAAGTATGGAAATATCATCCCACTGCAATCATCAGTAAATGCTATTGCATATCTGTACCCATCTTTATCTGCTGGTTCTATAGGACCGCATAGGTCTGTGTGTACAAGCTCTAACACAGCTGTGGCTTTAGAGTCTGCCTGTCGGTTTCTGCTTTGTGTGAATTTGCCCTGTGTGCATATTTCACATTTTTGGTTGGATTTGTCATGTTTCCCTTTTATAGACATTCCTTCAACCACCTTTTCTAATTTTGCAACATCATCAAAATTGCAATGTCCAAGTATCCTATGCCAGGTTTGAATGTCATGACACCCATATACTTCATCAACATTTTCATCTTCTACTGTGCTAAGGTAACACAGCCTACCATACACGTCCATTTTGAATTTGGTACCATCCTTGTGGACCAGCCAGTCATTACCGTCCTTAAAGCGGACCTCAGCTCCGTTGGCCGTCGCTGCTTTAACTGAAAAGATGTCCTGTGGAAACGATGGGATGTAGTGTGCCTGTTTGAGAATCGTTTTCACTCTTCGTCCCTCGCTGTCCAACAAGTAGATTTCAGCATCTCCCCTCATTTTCGCCATCCCGCTCGATCATGTGGTCCTCAGGTCTGAAGCTCTTGTCAACTGTTTTGAACTTTGTGGCGTTGTTGATCATGTGTGTTGTGGCGCCGCAGTCGACCATGAGACCTTTCTTGTTTCCTTTTTGTGTAGGGCAGTCACTCATCTTGAAGAAACAAAAAGATGTAGGCTCTGCCTCCGTCTCTCCATCAACTTTCTTCACATAATCACCGCCTCGTCCTCGATATTGTCCCCTTCCGCGCTGTGTTGTGTCCCATTTTTGTTCCTCTTTTCTCAACTGGTGTCCGTCCGGACGGGTCTGGTATCCGTCCTGGCCATGTGTCCCTTTTTACCGCACGTGTAACATTCAACATCAGCCAGGACCATTTTCTTTCCTCTTCCTCGTAACCTTGTTGCCCAACTAGTCTTCATCACGTTGTCTTCATCAGCATTCACGTCACTCTTCCCATATTTTTCAGTACTCTCATAACTTCGCAGTTTCGTTTTAAACTCGCTGAACGTTACAGTGTCATTTGTCTGGGTGATGTGCACGACGAATGGCTTGTATGAATCAGGTAGCCCTTTAACTACCATCGCTATCTGAAGCCCATCACTAATGTGCCCTTCTGCTCTTCTCAATGACGTGAATATAGTCTCTGCTCGAATAATATAGTCAGTTACCGTCTCATTGCTGGTCTTATGAAGCGAGGAAAGTTCACAATATAAACTCACAACGCGAGGTTTGTCCTTTAGTGTTCGCGGAGAATATTCAGCGCTTTTCTTCCGTCTCTTTTCGCGTCTCTCATTACCAATGACAAGCTCTTGTTGTCCAGACATTGCACAAGCTCTGCATATGCCTCGCCGTTCATCGTCTCATCTTCCGCCCAAGCATCTTCGTCCTCCTCATCTATCTCCGGGTCTTCCGAGATAACTCCTCTGAGGCCGCGTAACTCCATATGCGCGAGGAACCTCGTTTCTCTTCGCCGTCGAATAATAGTCTGAACCACTTTTGGCCTACTTGACTGGGCCCATAACCTGTTACGTTAGACATTCTGCAGCAGTCTATCGTTTTGTAGTCATCAATGTGATTCGGGGGAAAAAATACAGACAACCGTCGTCTCTTTGGTCTGAGGGTAAATGGTCACATTTATATAGCGCTTTTCTACCGTCAAGGTACTCAAAGCGCTTTACATCAAGGAACCAGTCACCCATTCACCCCCCAGATATACGTAGACACTGGGGAGCGGTTGGGTTAAGTGTCTTGCCCAAGGACACAACAGCAGTATTCACATGAGACAGCTGCGATCGCACCACCAACCTGTCAGTGGATCTGACCGCGGGAAAAACAACACCACTGACTTGCTTGCTTGCGCATGCTCATTACAACACAACAACACATTCACTGATCACGCAGGTAACACATGTCTTTGCTCCATCTGCAAGTATGCTCAACACCCCTCCATTCTTTATTAGGAAATGAGAGGTTTTGTCTATAGGAGTCTTTGTTTATAAGAGTTTGTCTATTAAGAGTGTTTTTTTTATTATTCTATTAAGAGTGTTTTTTAAATTTCCTACAAGTTATCTGTCCTTTCCTCTGTATCTACCTGCGTTGCAACAATGAAATTTCCCCATGTGTGGACAACAAAGGATTATCTTATCTTATGTCCCAGCCTGCTTCAAGTCTTCCATCATCGTCCCTGTCCCCAAGAAGCCCCGAATCACTGGACTTAATGACTACAGACCTGTGGCGCTGACGTCTGTAGTCATGAAGTCATTTGAGCGCCTGGCCCTCCTCCACCTCAAGTCCTTTACCTCTCCCCTGCTGGACCCCTGCAGTTCATCTATAGGTCTGTGGACGACGTCATCAACCTGGCACTACACTTCACCCTGCAGCACCTGGACTCCCCGGGAACCTATACCAGGATCCTGTTTGTGGACTTCAGCTCTGCATTCAATACCATCCTCCTGCTCTGCTCCAGGACAAGCTCTCCCAGCTCATTGTGCCTGACTCCACCTGCAGGGGGAGCACTGACTTCCTGACGGATCGGAGGCAGTCCGTGCGGCTGGGGAAGAATGTCTCAGACACTCGGACTATCAGCACAGGAATTCCACAGGGCTGTGTTCTTTCTCCCCTGCTCTTCTCCCTGTACACAAACTGCTGCACCTCCAGCCACAACTCCGTAAAACTGATTGTAGGGTGGACGACACCACCCTCATCGGTCTAATCTCGGACGGAGATGAGTCCGTCTACAGGAGGGAGGTGGACCCGCTGGTGTCCTGGTGCAGCGGTAACAACCTGGAGTTCAACGCCCAGACGACAGTGGAGATGATCGTGGACTTGAGGAAAGTCACAGCCCCCCCTCACCATCACACACTCCACCATCACCACCGTGGACTCCCTCTGCTTTCTCGGCACCACCATCACCTGGGACCTCATGTGGGAGCCCACATCAGCTCCCTCATCAAGGAGGCCCAGCAGAGGATGTACTTCCTGCTGCAGCTGAGGAAAGACAAGCTGCCAGGGGAGATGATGGTGCAGTTCTACACGGCCATCATTGAGTCCATCCTCACCTCCTCCATCACCGTGTGGTACGCTGGAGCCACAGCCAGGGACAAAAAGAGACTACAGCGCCTTCTGCTGAGAAGGTGATCGGCTGCAGACTTCCATCTCTACAGGACCTGTACGTCTCCAGGGCTCTGGGACGAGCAGGTGGGATCACAGCCGCCTCTTCTCACCCTGGACATGGACTATTTGAGCCACACCCCTCAGACAGGAGGCCACTCCCTTCAGGCAGGAGGCTACGGTCCATCCAGTACAGTTTCTTTCCCTCTGCCGGACTCATGAACACTTCTCAAACACTTTAACCATAATTTAATAACACTGTTCATATTCTGCAATACATATGTAAATTCAACTGTACATTTGTGTACATATTAAGCCTATTTTTCTAATTCTTATTTTTTATCTTGTGTTCTGGCAAATACCCCTAAATGGCTCTCAAAGTAAACTAGAGAATTTACCAAAACGGAGGAAAAAGTGCGTCAAGAAAAACGAACATGGCGGCGCCCGCGTCAGTTTTTAGAGAAACATTTGTTGGAAATAAGACAAGAAAATGAGGCAAGAAAAATATTTATTTGTTTTGCAGCTCGTTCTAGTGTCTTCTAAGTCTTGTGTTCACTGTTGCTCTGTGTTCACTACTGCCCCCAGTGGTCAGCTTATGTACAGCTCTGTTGCTAACAATGTTCCCTCCAATTTTACATTTGTCTGAGCAAACACACTCAAACTCGATGAGACGTTCCAAGTACCACACTTCCACACCAAAATCTTGTTTATGAAATGTGTAGTGTTGACCCCATTGGAAGTATGAATCTTGTAAAAGTCTATATTAATTCAAATTACTGGCACAAGACTAATAATATTTCGAAATGAACTGGGAGTTCAAATGGTTCACCACAGGTCACTATTGAGGGGTCCAAAAAGGCCCACACAAGATACTGCTCCAGAGGAGCCGCTCAGCGTGAGCATGATGCATCTAACCAGCCAAACTCAAGAGACGGTGAAACGCCGTGTAGCGGAGCAGAACAGGATAAATAATTGTAAATGAAACAATAAATAAATGCAGACGAACCCGACTATACCAGATGTACTTTCCTGTTTACTCAAACACAAACTTGAAATTACTAAACATCTTTTTGTGTGTTATTTCTGGACTTTGACCCTGGAAAGTCTAAATAAGGCTAAAAAAAAACAATACAAACTTGCGTTTGACTTGACTTGCTTATATGTATTACTTTATACATTTTGTGTACAATCAATAGCATTATGTCACAATCTCATCCATGAACTCAAACTTGGCCGTTTTAAATCCTGCCATAAGAGAAGAAAAGTATAACGTGTGGCTCACAGTTAATACAAGAAAAAGGCATGTACATCAATTTGCATTTACAAAGACGACGTTAAACATTTTGGCCAGTACTACATTTTAAAAGTAGAGTCAAAATATCTGTATGAAAGATAGATATGTTATCCATACGTGGAACAAAGCAATGAAAGATAAAAGTGGGAAAAGTTACATTTATCTTTCACTCACAAATTCCACGCTGTTACTTTCATAGATTACACAGATTTCAAATATAGCAAAATTGAGACACTTAAATAGCAGCTCAGAACAATGTATTTGATCTTTAAATGGTTAAAAGGATTACAAATCATTGACTGAAACCCGTGGATTGAATCTTTTGCCACATGAACGTAACTTTGGCATAAATAAAAGAGAAGGGTTTGCGTCTACACAGAGGCCAACAAGATCTTAGTCCGGATTCTAAAACGTCGACAAAAGGGCGCTCTGATCTGTGGCAGCTTCAGTCCATAAATGAGAGGATTGTTGATGGAAGGCACGATCAGATACTCCAGCGATAAAATGGCCGTGATTGCCGGGTTGATTTGGTTCGCGTCGTACTTTGCTATCGACATTTCAATAAAAATAGAGCATGTGTACGTCACAAAGGTCACTAAATGTGGCACGCAGGTCTGCAGAGCTTTCCCTCTCAGTTCAGCGCTGCCTCTTTTGCACACGAGGAGAATACGCACGTACGAGTACAGCACAAAAAACAGAGGTATAAAAACCGTGGTGAGGATGACAAAATAACCGACTATATCGCCGTGCGTTGAGTCGCCGCAGGAAACGTTCACGACGGCTCTATTTGCGCAGAAAATCCGATGTAATTTGTCGTCGCATATGGGGAGTTCACTCGTGAGAGCCAGAGCGTAACTTAACGTGAACATGGGGTAAACGACAGCAACGCCCCAAAGAATCGCGGTCTTCCTCATGCTCATTTTTGTGTGATAATGAAGCGGCTGACAGATGGCCACGAACCTGTCATAAGCCATGACCCCGAGTAACGTGAACTCGCATGAAGCGTACGTGTAAATGACGTATATCTGAATGAAACATGCGGTGCGGGAAATGAAGTGAGCGTCGGACAAAAGATCGAACAAAAACCTGGGGAAGAAACCAGCCGAGCCGTACAGAGAGTTGACAGACAAACAGCAGATGAAGACGTACATCGGCTGGTGCAACGGCTTCTCTAACAATATAGTGATTATAATGACCACGTTAGCAGAGATTATCGTCATGTAGATCAGCAAAGAAAGTATAAAAAACAGATATCGAAGATGCCCATAATCTGCAAAAACTGTAAATTGGAAATAGGCAGGATTTTGAGTGACGTTCTTCATGATGAGAAAAAAAAGGGCCAAAAGTTTCTGTGATGCAAAGGTTCAGAGGCAAAGCTCTGAAGCCTAAAGGTCCATCCCTCGACTTAAATAGATCATCAGCTGCGTGTTGGTTGGGCACGCAGCAGTGGGTGGGGCATCTACACCACGTGGCCTGTGATGTTATATGCTCATTTAAAAAACTATCATTATGAAATAAAAAAAGAACAAAACAGGGCAGAAAATCGCTCAATGTTAACACAAAATGAAGACTGTACAGTCGCCATGGTGTGCAGTGTGGGCGGACAAAAGCACTCCTCACTCAGAAGAGTCCAAAAAGAGTTTCCAGATGTGGCTAAAATAGTATTTGCAAAAACAAGTGAAACAGCTAAGTGGAATTTGCGTCGATATGAGAGATTCTGCACCCAAAAATGGCAAGACTTCCCAAAATCCCTGGATTTTCGGACAGGCCAATGGGGGTTACCAGAAGATCTAATTCTGGTATCAATAATATACCCACAAGAACCATTTCTACTGCATGGACAGTGTGAAATGGGATGAGAGAGAAGGGAAGACATACAATCCATTGTCCGAGTTGGGATTTGAACTCACGACACTGCGGCCGGAGCGTGGCATATGTGCACTATGACTTTACCACTCCACAAAATGAGATATAATGAGATATTATAAAAGATATATAGTAAGGACAAGAAAACTGTAAATTTGGGTTATTTTTAATTGAAGGGGAAAATTCTTGTATTTTTTACATAGTGACGAACCAACCAAGCAAACAGAACAATGCCCCTTGTTAACTGTTCAGTACAGAGTCAGTTTATATACAGTATATATAGTTAAAATGACCTCCTCACCCTTGGGTGGTTTCACCCCTTTTTTCTAAGGTGTGTCTAGAGAGCCGGGGGCGTGGCCGAAACTGCTAGGCTATTTTGTGCCGCGGTTCCTGAAACTGCTGGGCTATTTCACTGCGCCGCGGCTCTGTAGCCACGGTCTTTTTCTAAGCTTGGGTCCTCTACTAGAGGCCTTGGAGCTTGTGGGTTCTTCAGTCAGTGCGTTTACATGATTACGAAAAAAAAGGTTTTTATAAGGCTACCCCAAATAAATTGTTTGTTTGCTGTAACCCGACCCAAATTTTTTCAAGTTGGTCGGTCGGTAGATAAATTCTTACTTTTTTTACTTTAAAGGCAAACAAAAATATCAAAATTTTGCCATTTTTTGACTCGGAGTGACCTCCAGGAATCAGGCTTCAACAGTCAATGACGGAAAACGTCTCGATCAACCCGATCAGGACACTAAATCTCCCGATTTTAAGATATTTCAATTGATCTTTTGTACGCCATTATCCTTTATTTTGGTAGCGAAGGCGAGCGGGGGAACACGGGCGAACACGGGCGCCGCCATGTTTGTTGTGATGACGCTGCTGGGCGTGTGTCCCTCCCAGAATGCATTGCGTAAGTCAAATTTAAATCAAGCCACACCATGATAGAGAGTGACATGAACTATGGCCAGGTCAGTGGCGCCGACGGAGGTAAACCAATTTGTTAAGATAAGATAAGATATTCCTTTAAAGACAATATAAATTCTCTCCTGCAAGATCTGTTTTGTTACAGATGCACATGGAGAACCGAAAATGAAGACGCACATGGGTGGCGTTATGTGTTAATTGTTTGTTGGGATGAAAGATAGGTATCAACAGCGCTGTAAAAAATATTCAACACGGCGATTTGGTGATGTCGGGTCGGTGAGTCGGCGAAATAATTGAAAAATAAAAAAATTGGCGTTTTGTTAACAAAATGCTGATATATTTATTTCAGTCGGCTAGTATCAAATCGGGTCAGTCGGGTTACGGTAAACAGACATTATTTTGCTCAGCCTAACATTCGGTTTTGACGTCTTGACAAGGCAGACAAGAAAGTCGAATTCCTGACAAGAACGTGTAGTCCTCCTAACACGAGGTGGTGATATGCATAGTTTCAGCGGACTAATACAACCCCCCATTCAGGTTGACCTTTTGCTTCACATATAAATAACTGTCATTTTCAAATGTTGTAATTGTTAAGCATTTAATATCGTAATGCATCAATATACCTTTCATTGTTATTGCATACTGGACGCACACACACACACGCACACACTCTCACACACACACACACACACACCAAATTCTTCTTCTGTCTGCTTGTGTCTGTTTCTACTTCCCCCAACTCCAACCAACTTCTCTGTCTTGGTCTGTCTGAATATTCATATTCTTTGTCCTGTGTGTGAGAGGCCCCCAGATGAAGAGCAGACCGGTCTGGGGGAACTTGAGGGACAGGCGTGTTTTAATCTGTTTTGTAATTGTAGGGAATAATTTTTTTTATTTTAACGACCATATCTTGTCTTGTTATTCTCAGTATATTAGAACCTAACACAAACAACAGCAAGATGGATAGTCGTACAGCTTCGTTCATCTCGTGTGTAATGTCCGCGTTAGTTATTGTGCAGATGAAGTGCACGCTAACCCTGGTGTTGTGTTCTTCCTTGTAAGCGATCGGCTTCCTTGTATGGTTTTGTTTCTGGGGTCATAGGTCAGCGTGGGTCGTGGAGCATGCGGACAAGCCTTGTCTAGTTTCAGTGCGATTACACAACCGCATAATCTGGGTGTCTCAATCTGAGATTTTGGACGTCGATTTCTATCAGCGTAAGATGTTTACACGCACACGAAGATGTCTGATTGTATCGGATTAAAGCAACTCGGTTTTCTCGTTTGCATTTAAACGTACTGAGTACTGTTGATCATGGGATCCTCTTACAGAGACTAGAGGACTGGGTGGGCATCACTGGCACTGCCCTAAACTGGTTAAGGTCCTATCTGGAAGACAGGAAGTACTTTGTTGAAATTGGTAGCTGTGTCTCAGACCACATGACCCTGACCTGTGGAGTGCCCCAAGGGTCAGTCCTGGGTCCCCTTCTGTTCAACCTCTAGATGCTGCCGTTAGGTCAGTTGATACGCAGTGAAAATGTGTCCTATCACAATGATGCAGACGAGTCAGATCTATGTTTCATTGTCGGCAGGTGACTATGGACCAGTAGATTCACTCTGTCACTGCATCCAACAGATCAGTTTGTGGATGCAAAACAACTTTCTCCAGCTGAACTCAGACAAGACTGAAATAGCTTCAGAGCTGTTCGTTCTTAGAGCCTTTTACCGATTAATCCACGAATTATACACACTATTTACGCATCATATACACGAAAGTGAACGTTTGATTTCTCCGCAAACAATCCGGAGCCTCAAGCCGCTCGCTTTTCAGTATTTCGTGGATTAAAAAGCCCTCCTCACTCTCTAGCTCCAGCCTGAACTAGCCTAGCGTAGCCTAGCCGCTAGCGTCATGGCTGGATCTACCTTTACCTGTTTGAGCTGTCATATGTCGAGTCAGAACCCTGGCTCCTTCTCTGATGACAGGTGCGTGAAGTGCAGTGTAGTGGTAGTTTTGGAGGCCAGGGTTACGGAGTTAGAAGCGCAGATCCGCTGTTTAGAGGAGCTTAAGTCCAGTTATAGTTCGGTTTTAGCGCGAGGGCTACCGGACCGCGCTGCAGGGCGTAGCATTAGCATTAGCAGTAGCAGTAAGGCCGAGCTCAGCCCCTCAGCGTCTCCCGTGCAGCCGGGACTAGACCAGGAACAGAATAGGGACCAATTTGTGACAGTTCGGAGGGGACAAGGCGCTAAACGCCGAACCTTAGAGCGCCGTGAGCTTCACGTCCATAATAGGTTTTCTCCCCTCAGCGATCACACGCCCGCTGAACACACGAGAGAAACTCTTGTAATCGGGAGTTCTATTGTTAGAGACGTGAAGCTGCCAGCTGCTAGCGTTAGGTGTTACCCGGGGGCCAGAATGGGTGACATCGAAGGAAACCTTAGGATCTTAAAGCGGAGCAGGACCCGTTTCCGGCGAGTCGTGATTCACGCAGGCGGTAACGACGCCCGGCGGAGACAATCAGAGGTGCTCAAAGTTCAAGTAGCCGCGGTGTGTGACCTAGCGAAGTCGATGTCAGACACTGTAATATTTTCTGGTCCCCTGCCCAATCGGATCAATGCTGAATTGTACAGCCGTCTCTCAGCATTCAACAACTGGTTATCCAGATGGTGCCCTCAAAACAACGTTGTCTTTATTGATAACTGGAGTGCGTTTTGGGGAAAGCCCGGGCTCATACGCAGGGATGGCATCCATCCGACTTCGGAGGGTACATCCCTATTAGTTCGGAATTTGACCGATAGTCTTAGTCGTGTTAAGTGACCATCTAGGGATGAGCCCCGGGCACAGAGCAGCAGTTCAAGACGCTCCTCTGTCGCTGAACTCTCGCCCGTTCTGTTACATGTGAAGTGTTCAGATTCAAGACAGATAGAGACTGTGTGTGTCCCTCGTGTTCCTCGTACAAATAATGCCAAAAAGTCACATCTCAGAAAAAATATTTCGGGCGTCAGACCAAATAACTTAAGGAAAATAACAATCACAAATGACACAAATACACAAATGAATAAACACGTAAAATGTGGACTGCTAAACATTAGAGCAATTTCCTCCAGATCGCTCTTAGTCAATGAATTAATTAGTGACTATAACATAGATCTTCTAGCTCTAACTGAAACGTGGCTTCAACAAGACGACTACGTCAGACTAAATGAGTCCACCCCACCCACCCATGTAAACTTTCAGACTGCCAGGAGCACAGGCCGAGGTGGTGGTGTGGCAGTGATCTCACACTCAAGCCTACTCATGAGCCCTAAAACTAACAATGCATTTCACTCATTTGAAAGCCTTATGCTGTCGATCACATGTCCAAATATGAAAAACCAAAAAGAAGTTTTGTTCATAGTTATCTACCGACCTCCTGGTCCCTACTCAGAGTTTTTAACAGAGTTTTCTGACTTTATATCAAACTTAGTGTTAGCCTGGGATAAAATAGTTATAGTTGGAGACTTTAATATCCACGTGAACATGAGTGATGACGCTCTCAGTAATGCCTTCAGCGCCTTGTTAGACAGCATTGGTTTCACTCAGAATGTAAATAAACCGACTCACACTCACAAGAACACTCTGGATCTTGTCCTAACGTATGGAACAGAGATTAGTGACCTCATTGTCCTCCCTCAAAACCCTATATTGTCAGATCATTTCCTAATTACCTTTCAGTTTATTCTTAAAGATCATCCAGTCCCACAAAATAAAGTTATAATGAAAAGGACAATATCTGAAAAATCTATCTCAAAATTCAAAGAAATAATAGAGCCAATATTCAGTGACATGTCATGTGATCATGTCATGTGATCATGTCATGTGATCATGTCATGTGATCCTGCTGAGAACAGCTTTAGTCCCAGTTTAAGTGATCAATGTGTCGACTTGACCATGAATTCTCTGAAGTCTGCTCTTGACGTTGTCGCGCCGTTAAAACAGAAGGTCATTAGGCCAAAGCGCGCCTCCCCATGGTACAACCAAGAACTGCGTTCACATAAACAAAGAGTTAGAAAGTTAGAGGGATTATTTCGTCGCTCTCACACAGAAGAATCCCTAAAAGCATGTAAAAGTTGCCTGCTGTCCTATAAGCAGGCTCTGCGTAAGGCCCAAACCAGATATTATTCAAATCTAATAGAAGTCAACAAAAGTAACACTAAATTCCTTTTCAGCACTGTAGCTAGGCTAACAAACTGTCACAGTGCAGTAGAGCCCTCAATCCCAGCTACACTTAGCTCTGATGATTTCCTCCTATTTTTTAACAATAAAATAAAAGCAATCAGAGATAAATTAGATGAAATTACCCCCGCTATTAGCCCTGAACTAGCCCAAGCTGTAAATCTAACGTCCAATATAAATCCACCTGTAAACTTAGAAAGGTTCACAGCTGTTGATCAAGCAGAGATAACTTCAGCCATTATGTCCTCTAAAAGCTCAACTTGTGTCCTAGACCCCATTCCAAGCTCCTCAAAGACATTCTCCCCCTAATTATAGACCCTATTCTTAATATAATAAATACTTCACTCGAAAGTGGCTATGTTCCACAGTCCTTCAAACATGCAGTCATTAAACCTCTTCTGAAAAAGCCTAATCTAGATCCCGACCTATTGGTAAACTACAGACCTATTTCAAATCTTCCCTTCGTCTCTAAAATCCTTGAAAAAGTTGTAGTAAAACAGCTTTGTCGCCACCTGCAGGACAATAACTTATTTGAAGTTTTCCAGTCAGGGTTCAGAGCCCACCACAGCACTGAAACTGCACTAGTTAAACTCACAAATGATTTGTTATTAGCCGCTGACGATGGACTGGTCTCAGTCCTGGTCCTGTTGGACCTCAGCGCAGCGTTTGACACCATTGACCACAACATTCTACTGCAGAGGTTAGAATGTGATGTAGGTGTTGGAGGAACAGCCCTCAGCTGGTTTAAATCCTATCTATCTGATAGGTTCCAATTTGTTAATGTAAACCAGAGCTCCTCACCAAGCTCTAAAGTAATTTACTGTGTGCCACAGGGTTCGGTACTCGGTCCAATTCTGTTTACTCTTTATATGCTGCCATTAGGCAACATTATCAGAAAGCATGGCATTATCTTCCACTGCTATGCAGACGACACTCAGCTGTATTTATCAATGAAACCTGATCAGAGCGATCAAGTAGACAGACTTAGTACTTGTGTGAAGGAGATAAAAACCTGGATGACACTAAACTACCTGCTTCTTAACCCTGAAAAAAACGAGGTCATTGTGCTTGGCCCTAAGCATCTACGAGACTCTATCTGAGCAGATAGTCACACTGGACAATGTCAGTGTAGCCTCCAGTTCTACTGTAAGAAACCTTGGAGTCTTATTTGACCAGGAGCTCTCATTTAAAGCTCATATAAATCAAGCTTGTAAAACAGCCTATTTCCATTTGCGCAACATAGCCAAAATCAGAAGAATTCTGCCTAAAAGTGATGCCGAAAAACTTATCCATGCATTTGTAACGACTAGATTAGACTACTGTAACTCCCTGCTTGCAGCGTGTCCTAAAAGCTCCATAAAAAGCTTTCAACTGGTTCAAAATGCAGCAGCAAGATTACTAACAGGAACAAAAAGAAGAGAGCACATTACGCTGGTGCTGAAGTCTCTTCACTGGCTCCCCGTCGAGTCTAGAATCAAATTCAAAATTCTACTCTACAAAGCCATAAATGGCATGGCCCCATCCTACCTCAAAGATGCTATAGAACCATATCATCCAAACAGAGCTCTTCGCTCTCAGAATGCCGGCCTTCTGGTGGTGCCAAGAGTCTCTAAAAGTACTGTAGGAGGTAGAGCGTTTAGCTACCAAGCTCCTGTGTTATGGAATCAGCTCCCGACCCATGTTAAATATGCTGACACAGTCTCTTCATTTAAGTCCAGGCTTAAAACGTTCCTCTTCGAAATCGCTTATGGTCAGACTAGTTAGGAACAGAAAGATAAACCCACAGCTTTAGCTACGCTGCCCTAGGAGTAACTATGCTGGGGGAAGTATGACAGCTTGAGCACTATCCTCTTCTTCTTCTGACTACTTATGCTATCAAACAATATTTATTTTTTGATTCCACTTGCAAACTGTTCACCGCCTTCTTTTTCTTTCTCTCACTCCTGAGGACCTGTGGACCCAGATGCCCCTCCCCTGGTGAAGTGGTCCCTGCCCTGTGTGGACGGTCCCTCATCTGCCTGAGGAGTGGGTCCAGCTCGCCCCCGACGGTCCCTCATCTGCCTGAAGAGTGGGTCCAGCTCGCCTCCGACGGTCCCTCATCTGCCTGAAGAGTGGGTCCAGCTCGACTCAGACGGTCCCTCATCTGCCTGAAGAGTGGGTCCAGCTCGCCTCCGACGGTCCCTCATCTGCCTGAAGAGTGGGTCCAGCTCGCCCCCGACGGTCCCTCATCTGCCTGAAGAGTGGGTCCAGCTCGCCTCCGACGGTCCCTCATCTGCCTGAAGAGTGGGTCCAGCTCGCCCCCGACGGTCCCTCATCTGCCTGAAGAGTGGGTCCAGCTCGCCTCCGACGGTCCCTCATCTGCCTGAAGAGTGGGTCCAGCTCGACTCCGACGGTCCCTCATCTGCCTGAAGAGTGGGTCCAGCTCGCCCCCGACGGTCCCTCATTTGCCTGAAGAGTGGGTCCAGCTCGACTCCGACGGTCCCTCATCTGCCTGAAGAGTGGGTCCAGTTCGCCTCAGTCGGTCCCTCATCTGCCTGAAGAGTGGGTCCAGCTCCAGTCTCCTCGTGTCCGTCTGTCCGTCTGTGAGAGTCGGATCTCTCCTTCACTGGAACTCCTTCAGGTTTCTACGCTTTTTTCCCAAAGAGGTTTTTTTTGTAGTTTTTCCTGGCCGAGAAGGAGAGTCTAAGGACAGAGGACCCTGGGACATCGTCCCTCGCCACCACAGACATTGTCTGACTCCATCGCCACCACAGACATTGTTGATTCATTTCTCCCTGTGGCCCTCAGAGGCAACTGTTGTTGTGATTTTGGGCCTTACAAAAATAAATTGATTTGATTTGAAATAATGTTTTTTGGCCCACAGAAACAAAGAGAAAGTGTTAGCGGTCACCTCCAGAGTCTCGCTCTAAAACCTACAAACCAAATTAGAAATCTGGGGGTAATAATGGACTCAGACTTGAACTTTAATAGCCACGTCAAATCAATAACATCAGCAGCTTTTTACCATCTAAAAAACATTGCCAAAATCAAAAATATAGTGTCAAAACCAGATTTGGAGAGACTTATCCATGCGTTTGTCTCCAGTAGATTAGACTACTGTAACGGCCTGCTCACTGGTCTCTCCAAACGAGCTGTAAAACAGCTGCAGTTCATCCAGAACGCTGCTGCTCGGGTCCTGACTAGAACCAGGAAGTACCATCACATTAGTCCTGTTCTCAGGTCTCTGCACTGGCTCCTGTGGCTCAGAGAAGAGACTTTAAAGCAGCTCTGCTTGTGTACAAGTCTCTCCATGGCCTAGCACCAAAGTACATCTTGGATATGTTAGTGCCATATGAACCATCCCGGACTCTGAGGACCTCAGGGACCGGCCTCCTGCTGGTGCCAGAGTCAGGACTAAACATGGGGAATCTGCGTTTCAGTTTTATGCAGCTAAAATCTGGAACATTCCTCCTGAAGATGTGAGACAGGCTTCTACTCTGACAATGTTCAAATCTAAGCTAAAAACCGTTTTGTTTAGCTGCGCATATGACTGAAAGGATTTTTTTCTTTGCACTCTTCTCTTTTGTTTGTGATTTTATTAGTTTAGACAATCAGTTGGATTGATAATTTTTAATTTAGTTAATTTTATTGTATTTCTGTTTCTGTAATTTCTTTGTGATTTGAATGCATTTTTCCTGCTGTGTGAAGCACTTTGAATTGCCTTGCGTATGAAATGTGCTCTACAAATAAACCTGCCTTGCCTTGCCTTGCCTTTGATTATTGAATTTGTGTACATTGGGATATTTTTTATTATTAAAGAATTTGGAACTTATTTTAACATTTTGTTATTAGTATCAGTTAAGGGGCCTAATGAAGTCGAATCTGAAATGTAGTATGTGAAAAATTGGTGAGTCAAAAAACCCATGGTGAGTAGGGCTGGGTATTGCCAAGACCCTTACTATACGATACGTATCCCGATACAGATACAATATGTATCCCGATACTTGTTTATTCTGATACAATTCCCTCATTACGATATGTAGCTTGATACATTTTTGAAAAAAGGGTCTTAAAAATGTACCAAATGGGTAATGGTTTTACTCTGGATACAAAAATTTATGAAATTTCATGTTTACCCACATAGCACTTATTTATAAGGCCGTGGCTGCAGAGCCGCGGCCCGCGGTCAAATGGCCGCGCAGTTTCAGGAACCGCGCGACTTCTCTTATAGCGTCATGGCTAACCCTAACCTTAACCCTAACCCTAACCTTAACCTTAACCTTAACCTTAACCCTAACCCTAACCCTAACCCTAACCCTAACCCTAACCCTAACCCTAACCTTAACCTTAACCTTAACCCTAACCCTAACCCTAACCCTAACCCTAACCCTAACCCTAACCCTAACCTTAACCTTAACCCTAACCCTAACCCTAACCCTAACCCTAACCCTAACCCTAACCCTAACCTTAACCTTAACCTTAACCTTAATCCTAACCTTAACCCGGCGCGGTCTAAAACGGCGCTAAAACGCGGTCAAATAGCGGCGCAGTTTCAGGAGCCGCGGCGCGCGGCCGGCACAAAAATAACATGGCAGTTTCGGCCGCGCGCCGCGGCTCTGCAGACACTCCCTATTTATAAATCCATTCTGCTCTAATAATTTTATCTTTATCATTATTTTATTATTATCTTATTTTTATCTTTATATTTTTATTATCTATTTTATTTCATTTCCCCCCTCCATTCCCTATTAAGATAGGAGAGGAGTTTTGTTAATAAGAGTTTTTTTGGTTTTGTTCATAAGAGTTCTATTAAGAGTGTGTTTTTGAAACGTCCTATAATCTGTCCTTTCCTCCTGTTTCTACTGCGTTGTAACAACAAAATTTCCCCTTGTGTGGATATTAAAGGATTATCTTATCTTATCTTACAACTTTATACATCCATCCAACTGATCCAAATAGAAATATAAGGAACACATTCTAGTAAAGTATTGCATGTTTCTTGCCAAACAATTATCATGGTCTGAACCTGCTGCAGCAGCATCTTCTGCACAGATCAGGTCCACAGCTCCTTCTCACCTTGTCCGAGAGGAGCACAGCACAAACAGCATATTAAAAGCACTACTCCACCTCGTTTAAAACCTACGGGCCACAAAACTTCAAAAAAAAAGAAAAAAAAACATTTAATTTATTTATTTTTTTAAATAAAAAAAATATCGATACTGTGACTCAGTATTGATATGGAGTCCGTGACGACATATTGCCGTATCAATATTTTGAACACAACCCTAATGGTGAGCTTGTTTCAATATGAGATAATTTTTAAATTATGGCTTTTTTAACATATGACTAATTCAAGACGACCACTCCCATCCATCTGATATTTCAATATATCAAATATTCATTGTATTGTCTGTCTATGTGCCAAAAATGAAAAGTGTGACCTTTCACTTTCTGAGATAAATTGAGTGAAAGATGCTATGAGAGGCTAATATTTGCATATTTTCGTACATTTCCCAACTTCAACAGACAATTTACCCACTAACTGCCAAGTTCCCGCTTGAGGAACTTTTGGTGGAAGAAGTTTAACTATTTTACTTGATAGAAACCATAACAAAAAGTATTTCCCAGGACCCTGGGACGGAAGTCATTTTCTAGGCCCTTTCTGAGAGCTAGCCTATGGCCTAAAAATACTCCGACATAATTACTGTAATTATGTCAGAGAGTACTCTGTCAGAGAGTACTCTGACATAATTACAGGGATTCTCTTACAAAACAATTTGGTTTTGTAAGAGAATCCCTTTTTAAACAGAAATGGAGGTTTAAGTTTTACTTTCTAGTTGTATATAACAGTGTTTTGAACCCATGATGGTTCCTCCTCCTGAACCTGTTCCTCTGTTCCCCATTGTGTACAGTCTCAGGGTGCTGGGCTGGAATTGAGCCGGCTTCAGTGACTTGACTTAGACTGACTAATAACTAATACAATTGTTCTTTTTGCAGGTAGTTTCCCATTACAATGGAAAGATAGATCCGACAGAAGACTAGAAGACATAGGCAAGAAGTTATATAAACATTTCCAAAGTTGTATTTGCTAAAACAATTATTTAAAATTAATCTAAGAACGTACACATCTTAAAATTACACTTTGGAATTGAGAGAAAATTGATGGATTGAGAGCAAATAATAGAAACTTTTACAATCAGAATTATATGATTAGGCGCCACGATGTTTTATCACAATGTTAGCCACGATGTTTTAATCACAATGTTAGCCACAATGTTTTAATCACAATGTTAGCCACAATGTTTTAATCCCAATGTTAGCCACGATGTTTTAATCACAATGTTAGCCACAATGTTTTAATCACAATGTTAGCCACAATGTTTTAATCACAATGTTAGCCACAATGTTTTAATCACAATGTTAGCCACAATGTTTTAATCACAATGTTAGCCACAATGTTTTAATCACAATGATAGCCACAATGATAGCCACAATGTTAGCCACAATGTTAGCCACAACGTTAGCCAAGGTGGGTGGCTTGCCCTCCACCAGTCTGGCTCAACGGTTATCCCCCGCTAGTCCGAAGGTTCGCTAGTCCGAAGGTTCGCTAGTCCGAAGGTTCGCTAGTCCGAAGGTTCGCTAGTCCGAAGGTTCGCTAGTCCGAAGGTTCGCTAGTCCGAAGGTTCGCTTGCACAGTGCAGGGAGCTGCGCGCTGAACTACCGCTTGGTGCGCCAATTAAGTGTTTGTTTAAAAATGTGTTATCTTACATATTTATACTAAAAAAAACATGAATTGAGAATGAATCCAAGTAGCTAATCCTAGGTGCCATAGTCCTTCTGGGTTCAAAAACTTATTTCTCTTTAAAAAAAAAACGTACTTTAGAGACGGTCCCTAACTGGGGCACGAGCCGTGAGGAGAGCCCGCTGCGCCTAAATCCAGGGCTGCGTTGTTGGTTAACTCTTAAACGGCCTTGGCTGCTATAATAACTTTACAATGTTGCCACATTTGAGCTCCTCTGTGTGTCACGGGAGGCATGGGTCTGGTCTGGTCTTCTTCTCTCACGGAACACTCGGGATGTCAAGATGATTAGGTCTATCGATAATCGTGATTATTCAGGTCACTATAATCGTAAGAATCAAAAAATAATAACAATGTCCATTTTAGAAGTATTTCTTGTTCAATACACAGCCCAAAAAATACAGTTTTTATCTGGTGTTTTTTTCAAATTTAACTTTATTTTGTCGTTCAAAAAGTTACAATTTGTAAAGCCGGTCACAAACTTGAGAAACAGTCACATGTTATATTACGGGAATGGAAGAAAATGTAATATATCACTGTTGTTTGGTCATAGTCTCGCGAATAATCGTTCAATTGTGATGTGTTTTCTCACAATAATCGTAACACTGAAATGTTATATTGTGACCCTACTGCACAAACGCAAACAGAAAAGTTTTGCTGCTTTAAACAAAACGGTGCTTAAGTGCATAGAAAGTGCCAGTGGTTTTCTAATGGTTCCTAAAAAAAACAACTTAAAACCATAAACAAATCACACAATATAAGCCCAGCTTTAGTTGTATTTCAACAATTAGTGGAATGATTAAACCTTTTTATTTAAGAAAAAAAGGTATGAGGCAATTTTTGCACATTTGTGTAACCTCAAGTCAAGGGTTGTGAGGGTGTGTATAAGGGGTAGGTGAAAACAGACATTTCAGCCTCAAATGCAAGAGAATTCAGGAATACTCAAACAGAGATAAATCAATCAAAATGTAACTCAGAGTTAGTTTATGGGGGAAACCAGCGAGCATTTGCCTCCAGTGAAGACGACAAATATGAAAAACTTTAGTGGGAAAAACCGCACGTGGTAAATTATCGTGACACAATTTTAGTAATTTCCTTGATTTCCCTAATTAGTTGTACAAAAATACAGCTGTTTTTATGTTAAACCTCTGATTAATGGCGGCTCTGATCTTCTGCAGCTTGAGTCCGTAGATGAGCGGGTTGTTTATCGACGGCACCATCAGATACTCCAGAGACAAAACCGCCGGCGTCGAATCGCGTCAGTGACAGCTCCAGGAAAACAGAGAAGGAATACACCGCAAACGTAATGACATGTGGCACGCAGGTCTGCAGCGCTTTCCCTCTTAGTTCGGCGCTGCCTCGTTTGCACGCGACGAGAATACGAACGTACGAGAACAGCAGAGGGACGAAGACGGTGGTCACGGTCACGAACTGGCCCACCGCGTTGTTGTGCGTCGTGTCCACACAGGAGTTTCTCACGATGAGCCAGTTTGAGCACAGGATTCTGGGCAGTTTGTTTCCACACAGAGGTAATCGAACGGTCAGGCCGACGCCGTAACCTATCGCAAAAGCAGGATAAACGACGCCGATGAGCCACAGAATCGCCGTCTTTCTCATGGTCATTTTGGTGTGATAATGAAGCGGCTGACAGATGGCCACGAACCTGTCATAAGCCATGAGTCCGAGTATCGTGAACTCGCAAGAGACGTACGTGTAAATGACGTAGATTTGAACGAAACACGACGACCGCGAGATGAAATGAGAGTCGGACAAAATGTCGACCAAAAACCTGGGGAAGAAACCTGTCGAGCCGTACAGAGAGTTGACAGACAAACAGCAGATGAAGACGTACATCGGCTGGTGCAATGACTTCTCGAACAATATAGTGATTATAATGAGCATGTTGGCAGAGATTATCGTCATGTAGATCAGCAAAGAAAGTATAAAAAACAGATATCGAAGACGCCCATAATCTGCAAAAAGTGTTAGTTGGAAATAGGCAGGATTTTGACTGAAGTTGTTCGTCATTTCTTTTGAAACAAGACAGAGGGAAAAACAATTGAATACACAAATTGTGCGTTTAAAAAAATATTGTTAATATTTTAATTATATACGCTTAGGATGATTACAATAACGCACTTGAGCAACTCTGCTCTTTTATACAGTTTCTCTACGAACAATAGACAAGAAGGTGCAAGTCCAACCCACAAGCACATCCCACAAGTGTTTCTATGGCAACACAGAATGGCCATAGAAATTAATTTTATTTTTGATAATATTATAATTAAAAAGGCTCAGTTCAATTTGATAAATGGGTTGATTTAAATCTAACCAATAACCATTCAAAAATAAAATAAAATAAAATACACATTTTAAAAAGAGGGATTACGAACTAAATTGATCAATTAAAAATTCCACAGATCAATGAGAAAGTGAGTGGACTTCTGCTGAACTAAAATGCTGTAAATCTGAGGAGAGAAATACGCCACTATAACAACATTGTGGGTCGCACAAAATATCCCCAACACAGTTTCAATAGAGTTAATGCAATACAATAACCACATTTTTTATGACATCACTTTGCAAAGTTGCCCATCCAGAACTGAACCAGAATCAGCCAAACCGGGTCTAAACTAGCGCCAACCCAGGATTAAACCATTTGACAAGATACATACGTACCGTATTTCTCAGACTTTAAGCCGGTACTTTTCCCCCACGCTTTGACCCCTGCAGCCATTCCAATGGTGCGTCTAATGTATAGTTTATATAATTTATTTTACTGGCTAATTACTGGGGCACTCTAGCAGGAAGCCCACGCGTTTGGACACACTGTAGCCCCTACATGGGATGTCAGAACATAACTGAAGTGGCTGATATCACAAAATCCTACCAATGGTTAGAAAGCCAGTCTGAAGGACAGAGGCCCTGATCATGGCAGCACAGGAGCAGGCCCTGAACACCAGATCAATAGAGGCCCAGATCCACCACACCAGACAAGACCAAAGGTGTAGCCTGTGCAAAGAGGCCCCTGAGACCGTCCCGCACATAACTGCAGAGTGCAGGATGCTGGAGCATACGTGGAGCGCCATAACCAGGTGGCAGGCATAGTGTACAGAAACATCTGTGCAGAGTACGGGCTGGAGACCAGAAGGACAAGGTGGGAAACACCTCCAAAGGTGGTGGAGAACGACCGAGCCAAGGTCCTCTGGGACTTCCAGATACAGACAGACAGAATGGTAATGGAGAACCAACCGGGAAAAGTGGTGGTCTCAAGGGTCAGGGGAAAGCCGTGGTGGTGGACATTGCAGTACATGGGATGGTAACATCCGGAAAAAAGAACATGAGAAACTAGAGAAATACCAAGGCCTCAGAGAGGAGCTGGAGAAGGCCTGGAGCATTAAGGTATCGGTGATGCCCGTCGTTATCGGAGCAATTGGGGTCCTGTTTCTGAAGGGAACATCGCAGACTGATATAGATTGTTTTGGACTGAAACCGATACAGTGATCCCTCGCTATATCGCGGTTCACTTTTCACGGTCTCGCTGCTTCGCGGATTTTCATCATGCATTGTGTTCTGCATTCTGATTGGCTAAACAGTCTCTCCGCGTCTTCTCTACCTGTGTGTCAATAACGTTATGGATTCATATGTACACGTACGTAAAACCGCTGCCAAATTGAAGTTTGCGAGGCCGGTGAGAGCGCGCGTGTGAGCATCAATGTTTTATGGAGTATTTCATTGTATAATAACTGTAAAAAATAAAGGTTTCTACTTCGCGGATTTCGCCTATTGCGGGTTCTTTTTGGAACGTAACCCCCGCGATAAACGAGGGTTCACTGTATTACTCAATGGCATAAATATCGGCCGATACCGGCACTGGGCCGATATATTGGTTCATCTCTTGCCTTTTGTTTGTTTATAAGGCTCTTGTTGGCATTTTGCCTGATTATTTATCATGTTTGCTGTACATCAGATCAGGAATTCACTGCTTGAGATCTCAGGACTTTTTTATTTTACAATCCCATGATTTCAGCACAAAGACAGGAAAAAGGCCCTCAGCATCTCCCCTGCCTGCGGAACAAAACAGACTTTTTAAATTAAATCATTTGATTATCATTTCATCATCATTCATCTACCACACTTATCCAGTGCTTAAGAATTATATTTTTTTAAAGAAAAGAAGAGTTGAAAACTTTCTGTGTCGTTCCTGTGGCTCATGTGAAAAGGTCATTAAGCTGATGGTCATATTCAAAATAAGATGATGAAAGAGAAGAATAACAGGATAATTGTCCTCGAGGGACGAGCCACTCCGGCCTGTCCCCCGTGGGTCTGTCCTCAGAAGAGCCCTGTGGATGGCCAGCTCAGTGATTCCTGTTTACAGCGTTTCATCATCATCTGTTGTGTAACCCACTGGCCGAAAATAAAGTCTGAGTAAGATCATTTTGAATCTTACCATTAAGTTTTCAACAAAGTTGATCATTGCGTCAGTGCCATGTGCAAGTGCCATGTGCCACCCTGTGCCCCCTGCTCTGGGCCCCCTGCTGTTCGGCTCAACACAACAGTGAGAAACCTGAGGTGTCCACAAGAAGGTGGTCCTAAGTCATAAGTCATTATTTAAATTCTAGCTATTTTCTAAAGTTCACTTTATGTAGGATTTGCTTGGTCAAACAACAACATAAATAAAATGATCTCACTGTATATAGATTAAAAACATATTAATTAACTGGTTGTTAGAATTTATGCTCATTTTGGTATAGATCACCACTTCAATAAATTAATAAATGTAAAACTTCTACTCATTGCAATGTTTCCAGAGGAGACTCTGGTGTTAGTGTGGTCGACCAAAACAGCCTTGTTTTTTCATAGTTTGAGATGTTTGGGGGTTAATGCTCCCATTGAAAATGCATCAGGAAGGGTCAGGAAGGGTCAGGAAGGGTCTGGAAGAGTCAGGGAGGGTCAGGAAGCGTCTGGAAGAGTCAGGGAGGGTCAAGGAGGGTCAGGAAGGGTCTGAATGGGTCGGGGAGGGTCTGGAAGGGTCAGGGAGGGTCTGGAAGAGTCAGGGAGGGTCAGGGAGGGTCAGGAAGGGTCAGGAAGGGTCTGAATGGGTTGGGGAGGGTCTGGAAGGGTCAGGAAGGGTCAGGGAGGGTCTGGAAGAGTCAGGGAGGGTTTGGGAGGGTCAGGAAGGGTCTGAATGGGTCGGGGAGGGTCTGGAAGGGTCAGGGAGGGTCAGGAAGGGTCTATGACAGGCGGATAAATCAATGAAGGTCCCATATTTCACTAAATATCCAGTTTCATAGTCCATCTCTTGATGTGAGTTCCCCTACACAGAAATGAAGATGGCTAATGTTAATTTGGCCTGAGCTTCTCCTCTGGCTCAGAAGACGATGGAGATGGTGTTGTTGTGTTACTTTTAATGGCGGCCAACTGAAAAGGTGCACTTACTGCCACCTACTGGAGTTGTACGTCTTCAAAGTATGTGTTTTACTTTATATTGTAAAAAAGAAAAAACAAATAAAGAAAGAAAGAGAGGAAAAAAGAGCGATGGAGATTGTGGACTTTAGGAAAGAATCCCACTGGGATGTCATCAATGTGATGTCTGTATCAATGGCACGTCACAACGTGCCATTGATACAGACAATTTAAACCGTCAGAACAGTGTGGCAGTCAAGTGAAAACGATCATTCAACAAATAAAGGTGCTATATGCTCATATTTAATGCCAAATCATATCTGTTGTATCATTTATAGATTTGGGCCCTTCATGATATGGTTGCTAGCAGCAGATGAGACACGAGTCAAACGGGACAAAATGTTTAGTTAAGTCTGAAATTGAATCATGTTCACTACATTTTAGTGTAACGTGTACTCTAACCTGTCATATGATTTTTAAATAATTCATGTGTATGTTATTGTTGCAAATAAGTATTTGAACACCTGAAAAAATCAGTGTTAATATTTGGTACAGAGGCCTTTGTTTACAATTACAGAGGTCAAATGTTTCCTGTAGTTCTTAGTTTCAGCTCCCGCCACAGATTTTCCACTGGCTTTAGGTCTGAGATTGGCTAGGCTGCTCCAGAACCCTGGTCTGCTTCTTACAGAGCCACTCCTTCTCCAGGTCGTGTGCTTCAGGTCATCGTCATGTTGGACACAGCCATGACCATCTTCAATGCTCTGACTGAGGGAAGGAGACACATGTCCACATTCATTCTCTCTTAATACAGTGCAGTCGTGCTGTGCCCGGTGCAGAAAAGCACCCTCAAAGCATGATTCCACGGATGGTGTTCTTGAGAGCTCTTTGGTCTTACCCATGGTCATTGTGAGGTGGACAGGTGTCTTTATGCTGCTAACGAGGTGCTACTAATTTACATTAATAAGTGTAACAGAGGTGGACTTTTTAAAGGCAGACTAACATGTCTTTGAGAACCAGAATTCTTGCTGATTGGCAGGTGTTCAAATACTTATTTGCATCAATAACAAGCAAATACAATGACAATTCCAGACCCCTCCATCATTTCTAAGTGGGAGTAACTTATTTTCCTCACTGTGGACTTTAATTTGGCAATTTCTACATTTGAAAAAATGCTGGCTTTGTTTGATCCTCCATCACGTGTAGATCCCAG
Source organism: Eucyclogobius newberryi (assembly GCF_026437365.1). NCBI lineage: Eukaryota > Metazoa > Chordata > Actinopteri > Gobiiformes > Gobiidae > Eucyclogobius > Eucyclogobius newberryi. The sequence continues at coordinate 33,739,977 of NW_027315768.1, forward strand.
TGCGCCAAAATGATCCCCAAATCTCAGATACATTTGGTAATAGCGGCCAACGCCGTTAGTTTCGATGTGAATTCCCCCATTTCCATCACTGCTGTGTGGAGTTTAATGGTGCATGCTGGGATAGCGTGACGTCAAGCGCTATACTGTGGAATATTCCAGGTAAAAGCTGTAACATTTCCCTCCCACAATCCCAGCTGCATCCCTATTGGCTAAATAAAGCCGGTTCATGGATATAAAAGTAGCTTCATCGGCGGCAGAAGGCCATGTGGGAACAATATGGGGCTTAAGGGTCAAATGTGCGTCGTTAATGTAGCGTCACAAAGATCTCAGCTCACACAGATATTGGGTGACACGCCTTTTTTAATCACTCTTTCCATCTTTTAACTACTTTCTTTGCTTTGACTTATTCACAAAATGCATTCTGAAGCTAATGTTACAATTGTCACGCTTAGTGGATATGTGGAAGTTGAAAAGTATAAATTTGTGTATTTCTTCACGTTGTTGTTGGTTTACATCGTCATCGTCTGCAGTAATGGCACTATCGTGTGTCTCATCTGGATGCACCAAAACCTGCACGAACCGATGTACGTTTTCATCGCTGCTTTGCTGTGTAACTCCATTCTCTTCAGCACCGTCATTTACCCCAAAATGTTGATCAACGTTTTGTCCGAAAAGCCGACTATAACAATTTCTGCCTGTCTTGCTCAGTGTTTCTTCTACTATTCCTTTAGCACTTCTGAATTTGTACTTTTGGCAGTGATGGCTTATGATCGATATGTGTCTATATGTAAACCTCTGCAATATCCAACTGTCATGAGGAAGAATAGAGTGATTTGCCTGTTAGTTTTCGCTTGGCTCATACCCACGGCTCAAGTAGCTCTCCCTGTCATACTGAACATTGAAACCAAATTGTGCAACTTTACTTTGAAGGGGATTTACTGTAACAATTTAATTTACACACTGCATTGTACCACGTCGAGAGCGATGTCCGTCTATGGAGTGGTTGTGCTGATCAACGTGACAATCCTGCCCGTGTTTTTCATCCTCTTTACCTACATTAAAATATTCGTGATCACTTATAGAAGCTGTAAGGAAGTGAGGAAGAAGGCAGCGGAGACGTGCTTACTGCATCTGTTTGTTTTGATCAACTTCTCGTGTTTGCTGACGTACGACGTGGTCACGGTGAAACTGGACTTCGACGTGCCAAAGACCGTTCGGCTGGTCATGACGTTACAAGTGGTGCTGTATCACCCGCTCGTCAATCCCATTATTTATGGGCTCAAAATGAAGGAAATCTCCAAGCATTTAAGAGGGCTATTTACAAAGGGAAATGCCAAAATCATTGTGCAATAGTTCCAGGTTGATCGCCTCGTCAAGCTGTTGTTTTTTTTGTGACATGTTGGGTCTGTAGGCTTTGACAGACGGGACAGTGCTGCGTGAAACGGGGGGAAGAACTCATGATGCCCTTGTAAAGATTATTATCTTTATTGTGATTTGACACAGCCAAACGCCTGAACAGGGCTTGTCTTTACATGATGATTGTATAAGGAAGATGAAAGCTTGTAATTGCCCTTGCACTCGATCTGCCGAGCCTCCTGAAATGCAAATAAACTGAGAAATGTTTCTGCAGAGTTTGAATTTCCTTTGGGATCAATAAAGTATCTACCCATAAATCTATTCATTATTTATATGTATTTAAAAATAAATCACTTCCGTCCATTCTAGACGTGAATTTACACATGTCATAACGGTCAAAGAGATAATACTTACGGATGCATGCAGGCCTGAAACGATTAATTGAGAAATTTGATTAGAAAAAGCTTTGATTATTATTTGATTGCCCTGATGATTTATTTAATTAACATACAACTATTAAAACCGCATGAATCTGGGGTGGACCAACAGCCACTAAAGCACAACAGAGGAGAGAACAGCGTATTTGAAACGTACAAGTGTGACTGGGAAACATGGTTTTGTTGTGTGACAGTGCAGAGTGAACACACGGAGGCTAAAGCGAACGACACGCGGAGGCTAAAGCGAACGACACGCGGAGGCTAAAGCGAACGACACGCGGAGGCTAAAGCGAACGACACGCAGAGGCTAAAGCGAACGACACGCGGAGGCTGAAGCGAACGACACGCGGAGGCTGAAGCGAACGACACGCGGAGGCTAAAGCGAACGACACGCGGAGGCTAAAACGAACGACACGCGGAGGCTAAAGCACGCGGAGGCTAAAGCGAACGACACGCGGAGGCTGAAGCGAACGACACGCGGAGGCTAAAGCGAACGACACGCGGAGGCTAAAGCGAACGACACGCGGAGGCTGAAGCGATCGACACGCGGAGGCTGAAGCGAACGACACGCGGAGGCTGAAGCGAACGACACGCGGAGGCTGAAGCGAACGACACGCGGAGGCTAAAGCGAAAGACACGCGGAGGCTAAAGCGAACGTCACGCAGAGGCTGAAGCGAACGACACGCGGAGGCAAAAGCGAACGACACGCAGAGGCTGAAGCGAACGACACGCGGAGGCTAAAGCGAACGACACGCGGAGGCAGAAGCGAACGACACGCAGAGGCTGAATCGAACGTCACGCGGAGGCTAAAGCGAACGACACGCGGAGGCTAAAGCGAACGACACGCGGAGGCTAAAGCGAAAGACACGCGGAGGCTAAAGCGAACGTCACGCAGAGGCTGAAGCGAACGACACGCGGAGGCAAAAGCGAACGACACGCGGAGGCTAAAGCGAACGCCACGCGGAGGCTAAAGCGAACGACACGCGGAGGCTAAAGCACGCGGAGGCTAAAGCGAACGCCACGCGGAGGCTAAAGCGAACGCCACGCGGAGGCTAAAGCGAACGCCACGCGGAGGCTAAAGCGAACACCACGCGGAGGCTGAAGCGAACGTCACGCGGAGGCTGAAGCGAACGACACGCGGAGGCTGAAGCGAACGACACGCGGAGGCTGAAGCGAACGCCACGCGGAGGCTAAAGCGAACGCCACGCGGAGGCTAAAGCGAACGCCACGCGGAGGCTGAAGCGAACGTCACGCGGAGGCTGAAGCGAACGACACGCGGAGGCTGAAGCGAACGACACGCGGAGGCTAAAGCACGCGGAGGCAAAAGCGAACGACACGCTGAGGCTAAAGCGAACGACACGCGGAGGCTAAAGCGAACGACACGCGGAGGCTAAAGCGAAAGACACGCGGAGGCTAAAGCGAACGTCACGCAGAGGCTGAAGCGAACGACACGCGGAGGCAAAAGCGAACGACACGCAGAGGCTGAAGCGAACGACACGCGGAGGCTAAAGCGAACGACACGCGGAGGCAGAAGCGAACGACACGCGGAGGCTGAATCGAACGTCACGCGGAGGCTAAAGCGAACGACACGCCGAGGCTAAAGCGAACGACACGCGGAGGCTGAAGCGATCGACACGCGGAGGCTGAAGCGAACGACACGCGGAGGCTGAAGCGAACGACACGCGGAGGCTAAAGCGAAAGACACGCGGAGGCTAAGGCGAACGTCACGCAGAGGCTGAAGCGAACGACACGCGGAGGCTAAAGCGAACGACACGCGGAGGCTAAAGCGAACGACACGCGGAGGCTAAAGCGAACGACACGCGGAGGCTAAAGCACGCGGAGGCTAAAGCGAACGACACGCGGAGGCTAAAGCGAACGACACGCGGAGGCTGAAGCGAACGACACGCGGAGGCTGAAGCGAACGTCACGCGGAGGCTAAAGCGAACGACACGCGGAGGCAAAAGCGAACGAGACGCGGAGGCTAAAGCGAACGACACGCGGAGGCTAAAGCGAACGACGCGCGGAGGCTAAAGCGAACGACGCGCGGAGGCTAAAGCGAACGACGCGCGGAGGCAAAAGCGAACGACGCGCGGAGGCAAAAGCGAACGACGCGCGGAGGCAAAAGCGAACGACGCGCGGAGGCAAAAGCGAACGACGCGCGGAGGCAAAAGCGAACGACGCGCGGAGGCTAAAGCGAACGTCACGCGGAGGCTAAAGCGAACGTCACGCGGAGGCTGAAGCGAACGACACACGGAGGCTAAAGCACGCGGAGGCAAAAGCGAACGACACGCGGAGGCTAAAGCGAACGACACGCGAGGGCTAAAGCGAACGCCACGCGGAGGCTAAAGCGAACGCCACGCGGAGGCTAAAGCGAACGCCACGCGGAGGCTAAAGCGAACGCCACGCGGAGGCTGAAGCGAACGCCACGCGGAGGCTGAAGCGAACGCCACGCGGAGGCTGAAGCGAACGCCACGCGGAGGCTGAAGCGAACGCCACGCGGAGGCTGAAGCGAACAACACGCGGAGGCTAAAGCGAACGCCACGCGGAGGCTAAAGCGAACGCCACGCGGAGGCTGAAGCGAACGCCACGCGGAGGCTGAAGCGAACGTCACGCGGAGGCTGAAGCGAACGACACGCGGAGGCTGAAGCGAACGACACGCGGAGGCTGAAGCGAACGCCACGCGGAGGCTAAAGCGAACGCCACGCGGAGGCTAAAGCGAACGCCACGCGGAGGCTGAAGTGAACGCCACGCGGAGGCTGAAGCGAACGTCACGCGGAGGCTGAAGCGAACGACACGCGGAGGCTAAAGCGAACGACACGCTGAGGCTAAAGCGAACGACACGCGGAGGCTAAAGCGAACGACACGCGGAGGCTAAAGCGAACGACACGCGGAGGCTAAACCGAACGACACGCGGAGGCTAAAGTGAACGACAAGCAGGGTCTCACTAACACAACATTTTACTAAGAAGTTTGTTGTTTCAAGTTAATTAGTTAAATTAATCAGTCCTTTATATGTATTTAAGTGAAATGTTTTTGGGGGCGTACGTGCAATCAAGAATCAAATGTGTTATTTTAAGCAGAAACTTCTATTACTGTGAACCATAACCTTTATTTAAAATAATAATAATAATAATATGATTTTAAAAGGAATGTAAAAAAATATTAACCGATTACTGATTAATGGGAGACAATCATTGATAGATTACTTAAATAATCAATAGCTGCAGCCCTGGATGTAGTGGGCACACAAACATTTTGCATTTTTACTGATGACGAAATAGGATTTGGCTGAAACTAAAAAATCTTAACTGGACAGAAACTTCCTACATGAAAACTCGAGTACCATCTTAAAACCCTGAGTTAAACCACAGTGCTCTGCCCTGCAAGTTAAATATATGATATTCTCATTGTCGTTCTTTACTGTTTGCTGGTTGTAAACATGCTGCTGCAGACAACAAAAAACTGTCCAAATCACAACAGCAGTCGCCTCGCAAGCATTTCCAAAATTGCTGATTTAATTGAAGTTGGACAACGAAACTGTCATTGGTCAATAAAAGACAACCAATAATCAGAGGAAATAAGCAAACGGTTAACTGTCACAGAGCATTGTCTTACACGGTGTTAATATATTCTCATCCTCCTTCATTTCACACAAGCAAGTTCCAGAATGTCACTAAGTTTCCTAAAACCAATATCATGAACTCAATAAAAGTATCATGAACTCAATAAAAGTATCATGAACTCAATAAAGCTTCCCTTGTTTGAAGCCAGGTGGTAGAATTATTTATTGAACATTAACACTATCTGAGCGAGACAGTAACCCATTTCCTCTCTCTCTTTCCTTTTAAAAAATAAATATGGTATAGAGTAAAACACATACTTTGAAGACGTACAACTACAGTAGGTGGCGCCAACCGCCGTTAAAATAACACAACAACAAGTGAGACATGTATCACATTTCTAGAACCACTGGCAAAGATTACAACAAAAGCATCCATCTGGTGGGATCATTTCTGAAGTGCGTTTGATAGGGTAGAACATTTAGCCATTAGCTGCGATGCTAGCACCACTTTAGCTGTCACGGCTTTCAGGTGAAACAGAGACATGGTCTTGAGCCCACAACATGTACTCACAGTGGTCCGTAGGTTATTTCAATATATGCTCTGTGGTATTGGAGTTCACAGCAATATCATACTACAAATTGCATCAGAAAATACTGTCATTTGAATTTAACAATTCAATGGCAAAGGCACAGAAGAGTTGGAAATTTGATGAGTTTTCCGTACCGGAGCGCGGAAACATCCCAGAATGTCCCAAGCATGTACCTTCTGATTGTCCCTAAATGTTGACCTATAGATTTAAAAGTAGCATCAACAATAGAAGAATAAAATGAGAGAACAATATGGGGCGTAAGAGCCAAATGTGCGCTTTTACCTCACCGTTACAAACTGTTTTTCTATATCTGTATAACTCTTTTTTCTTTGGCTTGCCTGCATAATGAATTCTGAAGTAAATGTTACAATTGTCACTCTTGGTGGATATGTGGAACTTGAAAAGTATAACTTTTTGTATTTGATGATATTTTGTGATCAGGCTACCCCAAATAAATTGTCTGTTTGCTGTAACCCAAGTCAACATTTTTTAAATGGGTCGGACAAATTCTTATTTTTTTTTACTTTGAAGGCAAAAAAAAAATCTAAATTTTGTCATTTTTTGAGTCGGAGTGACCACCAGGGGTCAGGCTTCAACCCGATCATGAGACTAAATCTCCCGATTTTAAGATATTTCAATCAACCTTTTGTACGCCGCTATCCTTTATTTTGGTAGTGAAGGCGAGCGGGGGGAACATGTGGGGGACACGGGCGCCGCCATGTTTTTTGTGATGACGCTGCTGGGGGTGTTTCAATCCCAGAATGCATTGCGTAAGTCAAATTTCACACCCTGATAGAGAAACACATGTCCTATGGACACTTCAGTGGTGCCGTCAGAGACAAACTGACTTGACTAAAGCAGTATATTAACCTAATGCGCGGTCTGTTTCATTACAGATGCGTGTTAAGGATAGAATACGGTAACGCAACGCAGTGCGTAATCAGTTCTTTGGGTTGAAAAACAGGGTTGACAACCTGAAAAAAATATCCGACACGGCAGTTTTGGAAAGACCGGTCGGTGAGTCGGCGAAATAATTGAAAATAAAAGATTTTGACGTTTTTTCAACAAAATGCTGATATTTTTTTTTCAGTCGGCTAGTTTCAAAATGGGTCGGTCGGGTTAAGGCAAACAGACATATTATTTTGCTCAGCCTCATTGACAGTAACATCACTATTGTACATCTCATTTAGACACACCAATACTTCCATGAACCAATGTACATTTTCTTTTTCTTTTTTTTAAAAAGATTTTTTGGCCCCCAGGGAAAATCTATATGTAAACCCGTGGACCAGTCTGCGGATGAAAATTAGTCCACGGCTAATCCGACGTGTTTATGAGCACTGTCCAATATAAATATAATTATAAAAGGAACAGCTATAGGCAATTCAAATTGGTTTTCCTAAAAATAGTTGGATATTGAACTATTTTTAGGAAAACCAATTTGAATTGCCTATAGCTGTTCCTTTTATAATTATATTTATATTGGACAGTGCTCATAAACACGTCGGATTAGCCGTGGACTAATTTTCATCCGCAGACTGGTCCAATTCTGTGTTTCTCTCAATTACCCTCCAGCATCTTCTTGCATCCAGTTATTTTGTCCTTCCACAGTTTTAGGGTTGGAGCAGAAATACAGTGAGCAGAGTCACTCAAATGTAGTTCAGGTGCTTTGGGACGGTCCTGTTGTTCCGGGATATTGGACTGAAATGAATAATACACTGCAGTCTGTTTCTGACATTGCCAACCCTCTCAATTTTGAACTATGTACCTGGGCCACAAAACTCCATGGACACAATCAACTGACACCTAATAAAGGATATAACAAAGAAGTGGATGACACAAACTTCACCAACAATCAAGGACTGGACTGAAATCGTGACAGACATTAGACAAATGGAAAAAATGATATTCAGGACAAATTCAACAGACTTTGGACTAAATGGACTAATTTGGGCTATTTTATTTTGAATGTGCCATGATTTTCTTTCTTTTTCATTTTCTGTTGAGGTCTGCTTGATGTCTACTTATGTTTTGTTGAGTTTTTTGCTTTCTGGTTGTGCTGTGTTATATTCTGTGCTCTATGTTTATTACTTTAAAGAAATGTGGAATTAAAAAAAATAAAACTCTTCCTTACCCTCAGCGGGCGGTCTCTATTTCTCCCCCTTCAAGCTGGGGTCCTCTACCAGAGGCCTGGGAGCTTGAGAGTTCTTCAGTATATTTGCTGTTCCTGCACTGGACTTTTCTGGACCGAGATGTCTGATGTTTTTCCAGATATCTGCTCAAGCCATTCCTCCAGTTTGGGGGTCACTGCCCCAAGTGCTCCGATCACTACAGGCACCACCGAAACCTTCACGCTCCAGGCCTTCTCCAGCTCCTCTCTGTGGCCTTGGTAATTCTCTAGTTTCTCATGTTCCTTTTTCTGGATTTTCCCATCCCATGATACTGCAATGTCCACCACCATGCCTTTCCTCTGACCCTTGAGACCACCACTATGTCCAGTTGGTCCGCCATTACCATTCGTTCTGTCTGTATCTGGCAGTCCCAGAGGACCACACTTCACCCTGGAGAGACTCAGACACAAGACACAGAAAAGACTGTTTAGCAAGTTTTATTGCGAAGGTTATTTGGCGCTCAGACCCTGGCGGAAGACATATCAATCATGGGCACTCCATAATCTAATTGAATTAGATGTCTCCCCCCAGAGCCTGGTGGTGGTAGATATGGAGGGAAGGTAGAGAGGATGCGAGGGATGCAGAGGAGGGGAGGTGGTGGGTCGCAGTATGGTTTGAAGCGGCCGAGCCAACTGCCTGAGGGCTTTAGTGCGACCGCCTGAGCGCTGATTGGAGCGGGGAGGAGTGACTTGAGAGCATTGATTGCGGATGGGGAGCAGGTGCGAGGGGCGATGACGCAGGCATTACCTGTCCTTTCACCCTCCGTTCTTGGCCAGGAAAAACTACAAAACCTCCTTGGGAAAAAATAGAAACCTGGTAGAGTCCATGGTGAAGGAGGGATCTGACTCCCACAGACGGACAGGCGGACGCTCGCTTGAGTGCGTTGATGGAGCTGGGGAGAGGTGTCCTGCCATGGAGGCCGACATGGATCAAGTTAGGTCTTCCAGGTGACCTTACGCAGGCTTCATGAAAAAACTTAAATTATTTACAGATCAAACTAAAGCGAAACATGCCAAATTTAAGGATCCTTAAATGATACAGGAAATAAAAAAAAAAATCTGTGAGACCTGGCATCAAAGGCAATTATTTAAAAAAATGCTCTTCACCAATGAAATGTGGTTAAAAAAATATCTAAATTATTAGCTAAGAAGCTTTAACCAAGCGAGTCCAAATACAAGGAGCGTTTGAATCTTTCTACCAAAAAACTTTTCACCAATATCTCAGGAAACAAGATGCAGTCAAATTCTAGCTTGGCCAGTAAGGTTAAAATGCTTGTTTGTGAATGTCTTAAAAAAAAGCATCTCAGAGCCCAAAGAATGTAGAAAGATAGGGGGATTGTTCCAAAGTCAAGGTGCGACAACTTTGGTTGGACATACCCAAATGGCATTGCTTATTAAAAGAGGATCTTATGTTCCACATGCAAGTGTGATGCATCATCAGAAAGCTTAGGCCTTCTAGTTTCTGCAGATGTGCACATGACACACTGTCAGGGCTTCAGAACTTACACTACAGAAGCCCAAACATAAACAAAACATCCTTTTTTAGTCTCGCCTGAATATTGTCAATTTGTAAATGCGTCGCAAGCGGCGCATTTTTTTTTGCGGAGGCTGTAGCAAACAAACCCGTGGACAGAAAAAATCGTGGATGGTCTCATTCTGTAGGTAAGGATATCCAACATTATTTTATAGGTCAAACAGGTCATTTGTTACGGACGGAGAAATGCGCCAGACAAGCGCATTCTCGTCCGGCGAGAAACAAAGAAAAGTTTGTTTACTTGACAATATCTCGAAATCGGATAACTTCAGGAAAAATACAAGTGGATATTGTTGTTCCTTGGTTCCTTACGGACAGACTGAGTACAAGAATGTACAGAATTAAAGCCGTTTCGTCCGTCATAAACAGCAAACAGGACATGCGTTTGTAAAAGTTGAGACTTTCTCACAAACTATTGGCAATTGCTTCTTGGGGCATATTATTCAATGTAATATTCGTTTTGTTGAGAAAATAAGCTTTAAAATGATGTATGGCTTGCTGGTATTGACCACGGAAATAAAAGTGATGATGTAAGAGAATATTTGAGATATAGAAAATGCTCGCCGGCGGACAGGTGGGTGGTAACAGGTTTTTTAAGAGCCTTGCAGCTGAATTTTGTTCAAGTAGTCTAATCGCGAGGAGACGAAGGCATGGATAATCATCTCAAGTTCAAGCAACGATTTGCAAGTCTCAAGAAATTATATTATCACCATATGAACCTCAGAATACGGCATTTATCGCGATATTGTGGGAAGGCTTACGATATTATCAAAGGGCCCACTTTACTTCCAATAGTACGTGTATTGGCCATATTATCATGTCATTCTTATTCATTGTTCAGTGATTCATCTTCTAAAGTGCAAAATTCACGTCATGTCCTGAACCTACAGTGTGATAAGTCTCGTGGAATAATAAATTATAATATAAAAAGAGCACACGTTGTCCAACATAAATGTCCCATTTAGTACAAAATTAGTCAAATTTGTCCAAATGTAATTTTTTACCATTTGTCCAAGGTCTGACTAATGTCAGTCTTATTGTGGAATGTTGGTTCGTTTAATGTCATCCATTTTGTTTGTGGTGGCCTAATTTAGAGGAATCAACAGATTCAAAAGATTTTATATTTTGTTATAAATTGTTAATTTCTCTGGTACACAAGTTTTTTGTTTTGTTTTTTTAAACCCTGAACGTCACAGACTGAAAAAAGTTATGTTTTTCTGGCCTGGCTGCAAGTTGCAAGTTGCTATGAGTTCATAATGTGATCCACAGAGGCTTGAAGTGTTATAAAACGATGCAATTTCATTTGGGAGACATTGACAAGAATGGAGAACAGGTCTAGTGAACCGTACATTACTATAGATGGTTATGTGGAAGTGCAGAAGTATGGTAGTCTTTACTTTGTCATTATGCTCACAGCTTTTATCTTTATTCTGTTCAGTAATAGTCTGATTGTGTATCTCATATGGATTCACCCAAATCTCCACGAGCCGATGTACATTTTCATCGCTGCTTTGTCTGTGAATTCAATCGTTTACAGCGCTACAATTTACCCCAAACTTTTGATCGACTTTCTGACTGAAAAGCAGGTCGTATCTCATTCCGTCTGCATTTTTCAGTGGTTTACATATTACAATTTAGGAGGTTCCGAGTTTATGTTCCTGACAGCGATGGCGTATGATCGGTACGTTTCTATTTGTAATCCGCTCAAATATGCAACCATTATGAGAAGGACGAATGTCATTGTTTTAGTTGCATTTGCGTGGCTGTTTCCTGTTTGTCAGACTATTGTACCATTGTGTTGGAATTCACAGAAAAAGTTATGTAATTTTATTTTTGAAGGGATTATCTGCAACAGCAATGTTAACAAAATGTACTGTGTCAGCTCCACAGCACTAGCCATCTACGGACTCTTTATTTTTTCCAATCTGGTAATTTTACCTGTTTTGTTTATACTATTTACATATTTAAAGATTTTCTTCATTGCCAGACGCTCTGAAGAAATGAGAAGGAAAGCGATTGCGACGTGTCTTCCTCATCTTGTAGTTTTGATAAACTTTACAGTTTTCAGCTGTTACGATGTACTTTTAATGCGGTTTGAAACTGAATACACAAAAGAGGTACAGTTCATAGTGACTCTGCAAGTGATAATGTACCATCCGTTATTCAACCCTATCATTTACGGACTAAAAATGAAGGAAATAAACAGACACATTCAAAAGTTGCTATGTCCATTCATAAAACAAAAATAAACATCATTGTGGGATTTCATTGCTGGTTTCTGTCACATAAGTTCTGACTTATTTTTAACATTGATGTGGGATTTTTGAAATGTTGTTTATTGATTATTTCTGTTACATAATTTCGTACTTATACACAGAGGACTGGGATTGTCGTGAAAATATTGGAGGAACTCTGGCACCAGGGTACGAGGAACCACGAGCTGGTATTTCTCTCCATCCTTCAATGGAACTTGGCGATAGAGTGTTCCTTGATGCTGAACACAGACAATCCGATTGCGTTTGCCAATGTCCTGGCATTGTCTTAGTTCAGTGACCACTGGGTCTTCTTCCTGTGCTTTGGCTATCTCCTCCAGGGAACTCGGCAGGTTCTTGCTGTGCTTCCATCCAGTGAGTGAAAGACAGTGTGAGTCCGTCGGGTGTGATTCACAAGAGCGTGACAGCGCATCTGACGCAGTGTTGAGACATCCTTTCCGGTAATGCACTTTGAAGGTAAACTGCTGTAAGCGCAGAATCCGACGCGTCAAACGGGAAGAAGTCTTTGGGCAATTAAAAGCCCAAGCGAGTGCAGCATGGTCTGTGAAGACGTCAAAGTGCACTCCCTCCAGATAGTGTCGCCACTTCTCCACTGCCCAGACCACCGCCAGGCACTCTTTTTCAGATGTGGAATAATTCCGTTCTGGTCCTCGGAGCATCCTAGAGGCATAGGCAACCACCCTCTCTCCCTTTGGTAGCAATTGTGAGAGAATGGCTCCTAATCCCACTTCACTGGCATCAGTGTGCACCTGGAATGGCAAGTTTGTATTGCGCTGTGCCAGCACCGGTGGATTGTTCAAAGCCTCTTTTAGGGCGATAAAACTGGCCTGGCACTCCGCAGTCCACTTCCACTCCACCCCTTCTTCTTTACGTGGTTCAAGGAGGCGGAAAGGTTGGCAAAGCCAGAAATGAATTTGTGGTACCAACCAGCGAGCCCCAAAAAGCGTTGCAGTTCTTTGACATCTCGGGGTACCGGATATTCTGCCACAGCCCTGGTCTTGGACGGATCAACCTCAACCCCTTTGGTGGATACAATGCGCCCTAGGAACTTAAGCTCCCGCTTAAAGAACTGGCACTTCTTCATATTCAGGCTGAGATTGGCCTCCTGCAATTTCTGAAAGACAGAGTTCAAGTCCCGGACATGCTGTTCACGTGAAGGTGAGTACACAATTATGTCATCGATGTACACAAAACACTTTTTTCCTCTCAGCTCTGCCAGCACCTTTTCCATCAATCGCTGAAATGTGGCCGCTGCATTGCGAAGCCCAAACGGCATGCGTTTGAACTGGAAGAGTCCGAAGGAGGTGATAAAAGCTGTCTTTGGCTTGCTGTTCCCATCCATAGCGATCTGCCAGTAGCCAGACTGAAGATTCAAGGCACTGAACCAGGTCGCTCCCTCTAACGATTCCAGGATCTCATGAATGATCGGCATGGGGTAGGCATCTGGGAGTGTCTTAGCGTTGAGTTTTCGAAAATCTATACAAAATCTTTCCCGTCCGTCAGGACGAGCCACCATGACCACCGGTGAAGCCCAAGATGACTGGGAGGGCTCAATAATGTCATCCGCTAGCATTTGCTCCACATGCTCTTCGAAAGTCCTTTTCTTAAGCGGCGAAACCCTGTAAGCCCGTGACTTCACTGGAACTTCATCTTGTGTGTAGATGGTGTGCTCTTCTCGGGCGGGTTTGCCGAGCTTACCGGACATTACTGTGGGCCACGCTCTCCTGAGCAGTTCAAGTTCAGAGGGGTGCTCCTCCGCCACAGAGTTCATGATTGGAGAGGATGTGAAGTCCGATAGGTTTATGCCCGGCCGAGGTGCATAATAGAGATTCACCACCTTAATAGTCCACTCGTTCATTTTTGGAGACGGCAGCAGGAAGGAGTAGAAAGCATAGCCCCCAGCAGCTTGTAATCCATAGACCCGTTTTTACGGCAGTTTCCTGTAAACAATGATCAAGTAAAGGGTAACCAGGCAATAACTTGAAGCAGAAACAAAGTCTCACGGTCTCTCTCAAAAGGTGGAAGTTTATTCATGTGCACAGTGGATAAACACCCTCTCTCACCCTAAGACAAGGTCGTTCTGTCCCTATCTAGCTTTACAATTACAAAGTACACCTTTTATAGGTGGTAACAAACATAACATAATCAAACATAACATAATCACAACCCAATCTCAAAAAGAGATAGACCAGACTATCACGTCTGTGACGGTTCCAGCTCTCTCTTCAGAGGTTTAATCAAAGACCATTTCCACACCGAATCCGGTCCTGACGCATTAATTGATGATTAAGAGGCGCCGGACAGTAGATATTCAGTATAATCAGGACCCCATATTCTTATCCCATCTGCACACAGGAGAACAACACAGATATTAATTCCGTAACATGTCATGGCCTAAAACATCAGAATGACATGACCCATTTTCTGCCATTACAATACTACTCTTTTGATTATCTTAAACCCCCGTTTAATATCATATCATCAATCACTTACCCCTAAAAAAATCAAAGGAGAAAATAGTAAATAATAATTTATAACAACAACAACTAAAATTAATAATAACAATAATTAGATTTCAGTCTATCTCTTGTCTTAATTTAAGTCATCAATACAAATTATCAACAAAAATGATTAATAAAAATGACCAATTTAATGATTAGAAACAATAATTAATAAAATTGAACCCTTGAAATGAGTAATAAAATAATAATCACAATAATAATACAAAATAGATAAAATTATTAATAAAAATGATTAATAAAGTTAACCCCAGCTCCCCCGTCCCGAGACCCCCTCCACCGGCCAGGAAAAAACTACAAAACCTCTTTGGGATAAAAGTAGAAACCTGGAGGAATTCCACTGTGAATGGGGGCTCAGGACGGACAGGCTGATGCCGACTTCTGGAAGAAAAAAAAAATGCTCGATTAATTTCATCAAAAATAAAGATTTCAGTCCATCTCTTGTCTTAATTTAAGTCATTACAATTTCCCTTTGAATCAGTGATTTCAAAAACAGTTTAAAATAAATTAATAAAACGTTGTTTATGTCGTTACTGGCTTAAGGTCTCATTCCCTTGATGATTGAATCATCATCTGAATCACTAATGTAGCCTGTGTCCTGCTTAGACGCCTCTCTATCTGGCCCTGTAACCTGAACAGACACATATTGAGCAGAAACCGTTTTACCAATCACTTTGAACAAACATGGGAGGACACAAGAAAACAGAATCAAGATTACCCCTACAATAATGCCAAAATTTATGAGCACGTCACGCCAGGAAGTAAGAGCCCATCCTAACACAGAAAAAGGGTGAGTGGCAGTGACAGTTTCAGATTCCATGAGATTACGGAGTTTGGTCAAGTTTGCGAGTCCCTGTTGGATTGCACCCCCATCCTCATCATTAGCAGGAATGTAGGTACAGCAGCTCCCTTTTAGTTAAGTGCACACCCACCCACTGGAGGCTGTTATCTGATCCAGCACGATCGCGCAAAGTGCATGCATCTCCTCTCTCTCTGCCTCGAAAGTAGCTAATGTTGTGTTGATAAAAGCAGTAAATCTATAGCTAAGAGTCTCCATACGCAATATCCATTTATCCACTCCTACACTTGGGAACAATGCAAATAGGACCTTTTCCCCCATAGTCCAAATGTTATGGTCATCTGGCACGTCAAACCCCCAAACAGCGTCATGAGATGCCAGATCCCTTTGTGTCCTGGGTGTGTGATGTGGTGTGCTGGATATTATGTATGAATGATCTGAAGGAATCACAGCTGCGCATTGGCCAACCCATCCCGCCGGAAGACATTCATACATGTAATATCCACAAAGAAACATGTACTCCTCTTTTGGAACGGTCCCTAAAATGTCTGGAAAAGTGTAGTAAGGTGCACATGTGGTTTTGGGGCCCGCCTGAGAATTATTCAAGCGGGTGCTCAATTGGGTGTCGTTCACCAGATAAGTGCACGGGACATACACTGTGGAACAATATAAATCAGGGATTTGCCCTACATGGAGTGGTTTAAGTTCAGATCCTGGACCGATAGATAAGGTGGATGCAATAGTCTGTGCAAAGCATGTAAATTTAGAGCCAGGTCGAATGTGGACTGGTCCAAAAAGCGGCCCTAGTTTTACATTTTTAGGAGGTCTGATGTGAATCTGAGGTCGGAACTTAATCTTGCGTGGGAGAAGAGGAATCACCGCTCTCCACGCAGACCAAACTATCCTACTCAGAAGTTTAACATTATCTCTAGAAATTAGAGTGTCAGGTAACATGTTGGATAAATTAGGCACGGTGAGAGGGAGCACGTGTGGAGAGTTGGTTGCCATGGGCATGTGTGTACATACATAACAATCTCTCCGCTTGTGACTGTCGTCTACATATTTAGCATATCGATACCAATAGTTTAGTGTATAGACGGTGGAATGGTTATAAGTGTCTGTGAGAGACTCGATCTTGGATGTGTCGTCATAGTGCAGCGTACGAGTGTTACGGTCTACTCTGTGTTCTCTGTGGGGCCACATCCAGCTAGGCAGAGTGATAAACCATATTATTCCCAACGCCAGAACTATTGACAGACCCAGTGCATAAATCATTATTCTATAGTTCAGCAACCTGATGTTGAGCTCGACCTTTCTGTCGGTCAGATACCATTTAGAGCTCTGAAGCGCCGGGGGACTCCTCCCCCCAGGAGGAGCCCGGTGAGCCTCAGGAATCATGAAGACGATGAAGACAGTATTTGTGTAGATATTACCAGACGATGCAGAAGAACGTGGAGCTTTAAACCGCGCTGGGTTTTGGCAAAGTGCCACGTGCTCGGAGCACTCGATCAGTGGGCTCTGATGCCTTTCCAGGTTTACGACCTGCTCGGACCCCGACTTTCTTGAACTTGAGATTGTTGCAATTCAAAGGTCTCACGACGTCCTCAGTGGTTGCCCCTTGTGTCCGACCCACAAGTGGACTGACACCCGCGTTGTCGTTGATCTCCGCAGGTGAGCTGAAGATGGCTCGGCAGTGTGATGCGTGAACCCAGGTGCCCCATTCTGCGACTTTCACTGCGGTGTGAGTGATGAGGAGGACCTGGACCGGGCCAATCCACCTTTTGGAACACCACCTTTTCCTCCTCTGCTCTCAGATCAGGATCCAGTCACCTGGTTTGAAGTTGTGGAGGACAGCTTCTGCTGCCTTTGGGAGAGCGGCTTTCACCTGTGCAGAAATTGAGGACAACAGGTCATCCAATTCTTTACAGTAAGCTAGCATTGAGTCGTCGCACAGGGAGGAATCGGGCAGATCTCGTGGCGGAGGTGGGTCGAGGCCTATGTTAGGTGGGCGAGCAAACAGGATTTCAAATGGACTCATGTTACATCTTGCCTGTACCCGCATTCTCATGTACATCAACGCCAGTGGCAGTGCCTTAACCCAGGAGAGTCCAGTTTGCTCACATATTTTGGTCAGTTTTGTTTTGAGTGTCCCGTTGCATCGTTCTGCAAGGCCACAAAATTCTGGGTAATAAGAAGTATGTTTTCGGAGATCAATGCCCAGAAATTGACCCACCTCCTCTATCACTTTTGATACAAAGTGGCTGCCATTGTCACTTGAAATTTTTTCAGGAACGCCCCAGCGTGGCACAATCTCTGTAATCAGAGCTTTAACCACTGCGTTGCTGGAGGCATGTTTACAAGGAAATGCCTCGACATAACGTGACCAGATGTCAACAAACACTAAACAGAATTTCTTGCCTTCTGATGGATTAAGCTCAATGAAATCCATTTGCATATTCCCAAAAGGTCTTTCTGGCGGTGGGTGTGCCGCCTGTGGGATTTGTTTTGCTCTACCTGGATTGTTGTTTAAACAGATAGCACAAGATTGACAAAATTTTTGGGCATAAAAGGTAAAACCTTTCGTGAACCAATTCTGTCCCACAGCCGTCACCATCCCCCCCTTTGCTGCATGGTCCCGTCCATGTGAGATCAGCGCCATCTGCCTGAAAAAATGTTTAGGTAAATAGGGTTTTTTGTTAGGCCCAACCCAAATGCCATTACACTTCTCAGCCCCCGCCTTCTTCCACACAGAGATTTCCTCTGACGTGGAAAATTCCTGCATGGCTGATAAGGACTCTGGAAGAGAAGTGTTATTAGACACGAAACATTCATTTTGCTCTTGTCTGCAGAGATAAGATGCGGCCTTGGCTGCCTTGTCTGCTCTGCTGTTTCCCTGTGAAATTGGGTCAGTTCTGTTTGTATGAGCTTGACATTTGCATATAGCAATATCAGATGGGAGCAATATCGCCGTCAAGAGTTTCCCGACTTGCATGGCGTTCAGAATAGGCTTACCATCCGATTTCAAAAAGTTCCTGTGTCGCCACAACCCCGCCCAGTCGTGGCATACACCAAACGCAAAGCGAGAGTCTGTGAAAATTGTGACGGACTGACCCTTCGCCAATGTGCATGCGACTGTCAGAGCCACCAATTCTGCAGTCTGTGCAGAGAAATGAGAGGGCAGTGGGCCTGAGGCCACCACATCCCACTCAGAGCATACTGCAAAGCCAACACGATTCTGTCCGTGTTGGTGTCTCGAGATGCTGTCCATCTACATAAAAAAAAACAAGTCAGAGTTAACAAGTGGCTCCTCTTTCAGATCCGGTCTCGGGGTGCACACCTGTTCGATTGTAGAAATGCAACAGTGAGCTTCGCCCTCTTCAGGGGTGGGCAAGAGGGTGGCAGGGTTAAGCTGTGTGCATCGTTTTACTGTGACGTCAAGCAAAACTGTGTTGTACCTGAGCCATCGGGAAGCAGAAAGATGCAAAGTTTTCTGTTCCAGCAGGATCAGAGAGACAGCATGTGGCACAAGCAGTGTTAGCTCAGCATAGCCCACCAGATCACGCGAGGCCAAGACCGCTTTTTCAGCAGCCTCCACCGCGTGTAGACATCGGGGCATGCAGGCTGCAACGGGGTCCAGCTTAGCAGAGAAAAAAGCCACAGGTCGCAGGGAGCCCCCGTGCGCCTGTAAGAGGACAGAAGTCATGCAGCCGTTGCGTTCGTCAACAGTCTGTGTGAAAGGTATCCTGTTCGTGACGCCAAATTGTTACGGCAGTTTCCTGTAAACAATGATCAAGTAAAGGGTAACCAGGCAATAACTTGAAGCAGAAACAAAGTCTCTCGGTCTCTCTCAAAAGGTGGAAGTTTATTCACGTGCACAGTGGATAAACACCCTCTCTCACCCTAAGACAAGGTCGTTCTGTCCCTACCTAACTTTACAATTACAAAGTACACCTTTTATAGGTGGTAACAAACATAACATAATCACAACCCAAATCAGCTCAAAAAGAGATAGACCAGACTATCACGTCTGTGACGGTTCCAGCCATCTCTTCAGAGGTTTAATCAAAGACCATTTCCACACCGAATCCGGTCCTGACGCATTAATTGATGATTAAGAGGCGCCGGACAGTAGATATTCAGTATAATCAGGACCCCATATTCTTATCCCATCTGCACACAGGAGAACAACACAGATATTAATTCCGTGACATGTCATGGCCTAAAACAACATCAGAATGACATGACCCATTTTCTGCCATTACAATACCACTCTTTTGATCATCTTAAACCCCCGTTTAATATCATATCATCAATCACTTACCCCTAAAACAATCAAAGGAGAAAATAGTAAATAATAATTTATAACAACAACAACTAAAATAATAACAATAATTAGATTTCAGTCTATCTCTTGTCTTAATTTAAGTCATCAATACAAATTATCAACAAAAATTATTAATAAAAATGACCAATTTAATGATTAGAAACATTAATTAATAAAATTGAACCCTTGAAATGAGTAATAAAATAATAATCACAATAATAATAAAAAATAGATAAAATTATTAATAAAAATGATTAATAAAGTTTACCCCAGCTCCCCCGTCCCGAGACCCCCTCCACCGGCCAGGAAAAAAACTACCAAACCTCTTAACGCAGATATTATTATTATTAACACAGATATTAATTCCGTGACATGTCATGGCCTAAAACAACATCAGAATGACATGACATGACACATTTTCTGCCATTACACCGTTTAGCCAGGTTTAGTATTACTCCCGTTTCAGTGAGGAAGTCCAGACCGATTATCATAGAAAAAGCGAGGTGTCTGTCCTCCATCACGTGCGCCTCCAAGTTCAGCTTGCAGCCGTGCCAGTCAAGTCTGAACTTTTGTTTGCCCAGGGCGGCATGAGTAGTTCCATCGGCCATCGCAAATCTCTGCCCCACCTCGGGGAGCAGGTTCCTCTGTGCGCCTTGGAGTTTCTTCCATAAACTCTCCCTCATGAGAGTGTAGGTACTCCCAGTATCCACCACCGCTACTCCCTGCAAGTTACAGATAGTGAGCGGGACTAACAACAGTTCAGCTTTTGCAGTTCTGTGAGTGTTAGGTTGTACGACTGCTGCATTAAACCTGTTGTTGCCTTTTTTGTCGACCACCTTCTTGGACGTTCTGTCAGACGAGGTGTGTACTTTCTGCCAATAACCTTTAGCACCAGTGCAGTCCCTTTCCACCATGGAACCAACACTGACCAGTTCTACTACTGTCCGCACAGTTCCTCTCAAACAACCGGCCACTTTTGGATTTATGTTGTTAAGTATGCGTCTCACGATTTCCTCTTCAGCCACATCTGATTTCCACTTCAGACACAACGCTTGATAATCATAAGCAAAGTCCCGCAATCGTTGTTCCGGTTGCTGTACCAGGTCCCTCAGTTTTTCCTCCACCTCTGCCATATAGTCCGCGGAAAGAAAAGCGTTCATGAAGGCCTCTTTGAAGGAACCCCAATCAGTCACCTTATTCTTCGCCGCCTTCCACCAGCTGAGGGCAGGGCCTTTCAAAACGGACGAGAACGCCCCTATGAGTTCTGGGCTGGAGAGAGGGCGGAGCTCCAAAAAGTTCTCTGCTTGCTCCACAAAGCTCAGAACTTCAGCGGTTTCACAACTGGGCCCAAACGTGGGGAAATCCAGGCGGACCGGAGGTTTAGAGTAGAATGGAGAAACACCAGGAATGCTAAAAGTAGCACCTAGAGGAGACTGCCCTCCTATGTCAGTATCCACTGTCATAGTTCTCTGATTGATAGGGGTGCTAGTGGGACGTAAAGCATTTATGTTCCTTTTCCACAGCTCATCCCTACGCTTGAGGCAGCTGACTACGCTTTGCTCCAGTGCAGCTACCTTGTCATTGTAGTCCTGCTCTATTTTGGCCAGTGCGACATGAACATACTCTCTAAATGAATTCTCTGAAGTCTGCTCTTGACGTTGTCGCGCCGTTAAAACAGAAGGTCATTAGGCCAAAGCGCGCCTCCCCATGGTACAACCAAGAACTGCGTTCACATAAACAAAGAGTTAGAAAGTTAGAGGGATTATTTCGTCGCTCTCACACCGAAGAATCCCTAAAAGCATGGAAAAGTTGCCTGCTGTCCTATAAGCAGGCTCTGCGTAAGGCCCAAACCAGATATTATTCAAATCTAATAGAAGTCAACAAAAGTAACACTAAATTCCTTTTCAGCACTGTAGCTAGGCTAACAAACTGTCACAGTGCAGTAGAGCCCTCAATCCCAGCTACACTTAGCTCTGATGATTTCCTCCTATTTTTTAATAATAAAATAAAAACAATCAGAGATAAATTAGATGAAATTACCCCCGCTATTAGCCCTGAACTAGCCCAAGCTGTAAATCTAACGTCCCATATAAATCCACCTGTAAACCTAGAAAGGTTCACAGCTGTTGATCAAGCAGAGATAACTTCAGCCATTATGTCCTCTAAAAGCTCAACTTGTGTCCTAGACCCCATTCCAAGCAGACTCCTCAAAGACATTCTTCCCCTAATTATAGACCCTATTCTTAATATAATAAATACTTCACTCGAAAGTGGCTATGTTCCACAGTCCTTCAAACATGCAGTCATTAAACCTCTTCTGAAAAAGCCTAATCTAGATCCCGACCTATTGGTAAACTACAGACCTATTTCAAATCTTCCCTTCGTCTCTAAAATCCTTGAAAAAGTTGTAGTAAAACAGCTTTGTCGCCACCTGCAGGACAATAACTTATTTGAAGTTTTCCAGTCAGGGTTCAGAGCCCACCACAGCACTGAAACTGCACTAGTTAAAGTCACAAATGATTTGTTATTAGCCGCTGACGATGGACTGGTCTCAATCCTGGTCCTGTTTGACCTCAGCGCAGCGTTTGACACCATTGACCACAACATTCTACTGCAGAGGTTAGAATGTGATGTAGGTGTTGGAGGAACAGCCCTCAGCTGGTTTAAATCCTATCTATCTGATAGGTTCCAATTTGTTAATGTAAACCAGAGCTCCTCACCAAGCTCTAAAGTAATTTACGGTGTGCCACAGGGTTCGGTACTCGGTCCAATTCTGTTTACTCTTTATATGCTACCATTAGGCAACATTATCAGAAAGCATGGCATTAACTTCCACTGCTATGCAGATGACACTCAGCTGTATTTATCAATGAAACCTGATCAGAGCGATCAAGTAGACAGACTTAGTACTTGTGTGAAGGAGATAAAAACCTGGATGACACTAAACTACCTGCTTCTTAACCCTGAAAAAACTGAGGTCATTGTGCTTGGCCCTAAGCATCTACGAGACGCTCTATCTGAGCAGATAGTCACACTGGACAATGTCAGTGTAGCCTCCAGTTCTACTGTAAGAAACCTTGGAGTCTTATTTGACCAGGAGCTCTCATTTAAAGCTCATATAAATCAAGCTTGTAAAACAGCCTATTTCCATTTGCGCAACATCGCCAAAATCAGAAGAATCCTGCCTAAAAGTGATGCCGAAAAACTTATCCATGCATTTGTAACGACTAGATTAGACTACTGTAACTCCCTGCTTGCAGCGTGTCCTAAAAGCTCCATAAAAAGCTTTCAACTGGTTCAAAATGCAGCAGCAAGATTACTAACAGGAACAAAAAGAAGAGAGCACATTACGCCAGTGCTGAAGTCTCTTCACTGGCTCCCCGTCGAGTCTAGAATCAAATTCAAAATTCTACTCTTGACCTACAAAGCCATAAATGACATGGCCCCATCCTACCTCAAAGATGCTATAGAACCATATCATCCAAACAGAGCTCTTCGCTCTCAGAATGCTGGCCTTCTGGTGGTGCCAAGAGTCTCTAAAAGTACAGTAGGAGGTAGAGCGTTTAGCTACCAAGCTCCTGTGTTATGGAATCAGCTCCCGACCCATGTTAAATATGCTGACACAGTCTCTTCATTTAAGTCCAGGCTTAAAACGTTCCTCTTCGAAATCGCTTATGGTCAGAGTAGTTAGGAACATAAAGATAAACCCTCAGCTACGCTGCCCTAGGAGTAACTATGCTGGGGGAAGTATGACAGCTTGAGCACTATCCTCTTCTTCTGACTACTTATGCTATCAAACAATATTTATTTTTTGATTCCACTTGCAAACTGTTCACCGCCTTCTTTTCTTTCTCTCACTTCTGAGGACCTGTGGACCCAGATGCCCCTCCCCTGGTGAAGTGGTCCCTGCCCTGTGTGGACGGTCCCTCATCTGCCTGAAGAGTGGCTCCAGTTCGCCTCAGACGGTCCCTCATCTGCCTGAAGAGTGGGTCCAGCTCGCCTCCGACGGTCCCTCGTCTGCCTGAAGAGTGGGTCCAGCTCGCCTCCGACGGTCCCTCTTCTGCCTGAAGAGTGGGTCCAGCTCGCCTCCGACGGTCCCTCTTCTGCCTGAAGAGTGGGTCCAGCTCGCCTCCGACGGTCCCTCTTCTGCCTGAAGAGTGGGTCCAGCTCGACTCAGACGGTCCCTCTTCTGCCTGAAGAGTGGGTCCAGCTCCAGTCTCCTCGTGTCCGTCTGTCCGTCTGTGAGAGTCGGATCTCTCCTTCACTGGAACTCCTCCAGGTTTCTACGCTTTTTTCCCAAAGAGGTTTTTTTTGTAGTTTTTCCTGGCCGAGAAGGAGAGTCTAAGGACAGAGGACCCTGGGACATCGTCCCTCGCCACCACAGACATTGTCTGACTTCATCGCCACCACAGACATTGTCTGACTCCATCGCCACCACAGACATTGTTGATTCATTTCTCCCTGTGGCCCTCAGAGGCAACTGTTGTTGTGATTTTGGGCCTTACAAAAATAAATTGATTTGATTTGATTTGATTTGATCTAAAGGAGGTTTCCCTGTTTAGCGCGCTGGTGACCGAGTCCCTAAAATTACGGTCTCAAACCTTCACGGTGTTCACGGAGTTTAGTCATTAAAACCAAATGAGAAAAAGTATATTCCACAAAAAAGCCGGATAATCCACACTCAATAATCCACTATCAAGTGCGCTGTGCTCTCAGGTGCGCGCGTCCTCCTGCTCGTCCCAGCGCGCTCTCCGCCGCTGAATACAGAGTAATCCGAACACGGCAGCAAGGTTCGCTACACGGGTTTTGCCCCGGTGGTCCTCACAGTCCGGTTCTACTGAGTTCAGTTCTCACGGTGGGTTTAGGCGGCCGCCGCTCGTCTCGCTCGATCCGGCTCGAGCGGTACCAAAATCACCAAAAACCAACCAAACAGAAAAGCGGGCTGTTACACACATTTTTTGCACACCTTCTGTGGCTATACTACAACTTGCTGAGATCGACCGCATGAAGATAAAGTATAATTCCGGTTAATTCTCTCATTTGGATTAGATTTTTTAAAGGAAACATTTATTATGTTTGGTTGACGTCAGCTGCTCATGTAGAACCTCATGAGCCGGAGCCTGCAGAGGCAATATACCCTTAACAGAAGTGTTCCACAGCACTCTAAAGTCAACCAGGGCCAACATATGAATTATTGATATAAGAAAAAATAGAAATAAGGAGCGCTGCATTATACTTGAATGTCAACCAATGCGTTTCAGCCCTATAAAGGCTTTTAAATATTTTTTTGTAAATTAACAGAGTGCCTTGGTTTTTCTTGTCTTTGGGTGCACACAACATTCTCAACTTCTGGACTATAGTTTTGGCCGGGGTGCGATTTATAATCCAGAGCGATTTATATGTGATATTATTTGTTATTTTCACTCTGACAACCACAAGAGGGCACTCTAGGCTCTAAGCGACGCAGAAGAAGAATCAGCACTTCCTCTTCCTCTGGAGTTTGTGGAGTTGTTTTGAAGTGACACAGAGGAAGAAGAATTCAGTGGATTTAGTGATTTGGGGTAAAACTGATGCTTTGGTAAACTTGTTAGCATTTTCTTTATGCTATAGTTATCTGAATAACTGTTCATATGTTACGTTCACATACCAGACACTTACCACAGTTCTGTCTGTGCCTCATGTAGCTGAAGGTGTTAGCGTTAGCATACGTCATGTAGCTGAAGGTGTTAGCGTTAGCATACGTCATGTAGCTGAAGGTGTTAGCGTTAGCATACGTACACCTATTCACCATGTTCTCTCATCTGTTATTATTTTAAATTGCATTTTAAGATGTTCTTGGTCTTGGATTTTATCAATAAGAAATTAGCCTTTTCACTTCAACACTGGTCGCAGTTTTCCAAAAGCACCGTTTTAAAAGACATAATCCTCCGTTTTTTGTGGACGAATTTTAGAAAAATATATGCGTTATATCAGATACCCGGCTACGTGTGGACATGGCCTAAGTCTCAATGGGACTTTCCTGGTAAAATAAAGGTCAATAAAAAAATAATTTTGTTCAAAAGTGTATGGATAGAGTAAGGCGCACACTGAAGCCAATGTACATTCTTTTGTTTAATTTGACTAGTTTTCCTCCTAAACAATCAGTTTAGACATGTTTACTCCAAATAACTTTAGTGTGAATGTAGAGAGTCTGAGGAGGCGACATGGACACGATGACACACGGACTGGTTCAGAGATACTTTAAATAAATCATCTATATAGAACAGAAAATTCACAGAATAGAAAAGTGTGAAGGTTAATTTTATTCTAATTAAGAATAATCATATTATAGCCTATATCAAAACATAGCACTCGTATCAAACCTTTTCCTTTCCCTAATGGTATAATGAGTTCTAACTCACCATTTTAACATAGATGTGATCCTTATTTTAGAAAAAAAAAATGGTTTATCACTATGAATCTTTAAAAAAGAATAATCCCCCAAATACAAGTGTTTTAAATAACCAAACAAGGTATAGAAAAAAATCTGCCTAATATGGCTTATCGGCCCGAGCTTTCCCCATAACGTGGGTTTTGGCCTAAAATGAGTTGTGTCTAGATTCTTTGCCCCGAGCCCGACTGAGACCCAAGCCTGACCTGGTTCTGAGCCGGGCGCAGGACCTGGCTGGACAACTGACCACAGCTCCAGCACACTGAGCAGTTAGACAGTTAACAGTCTTTGGAAAGTAGTCAATTTAATAGGTTGCGTTCACCTTCTAGAATTCAATAATGTCCTGATTTCAGATGCATATTACAGAATGTAAATCTATGGGAGATGCACCGTTTTTGAAAGAAATCTCCAAAAATAAAAATACACTAACGTTGAAACTTCTCCTTATTTGTTTGGGATTGGTTCCACATTTAGTTCACATTAATCTGGCTTTAAAGTGAAATGACAGATGACAACAATCACATCTTCGTAGTTGAAAAATGGCTTTGCTTTCTAAGAATTTAGTGAAATTGTCAAGATCTCACCTGCTCCAGCTCAATTTTAAACAATTCTAGAATATTGTGAAGCCCTTATCAACATGGCAAACTCTTTGACTGAAAGTCCTAACTTAGGTTCCATGATTTTGAGTATTTGAAGTAGGAAGTCACTGTCGAGCTACATTCACAGTCTGCGGTGTTTGGGAAATACACTTGTGCCAATGTTCCTAACCGGAGCAGCCTTTAGAACGCTCAAGTCTATGGTTATGGATCCAAAACCTGTCACAGTTCAAGTGTCAAGTTTTGAATCTAACAAGTAAAAAAAGCGGTATTATATGTCGTTTATTACATTACAGAGTGAACTTTGGAGATCCTACTGTAACAAACTTGTAAAGTTTTAGTCTGTTCAATACAGATGCAATGCAACTTGTGGGTGCCTTTATTTATCACATGAAAATAACATGTCAATGCATTATTTTGGAGCTACATTTACAAAACAACCTGTTGAGGTGCCTAGAAATGTCTTTCATTTTTAATCCATATATGATTGGGTTCAAAAGAGGATGACAAATAACAAGTTGTAAAGTCATCATCAAACGTACAGTGTTTGATAAATCAAATTTCACGCGGACAATTACCATTTCATATGTGATTAAACATGAAAAATTAATTAAAACTAGTAGATGTGGTAAGCAAGTTTCTGCAGCTTTCTTCCTCACTTCTTTACAGCTTCTATGAGTGATCACAAATATTTTAGTGTACGTAAAAGCTATAAAAAGAATTGGGAAGATGGACACATTGAGTAAAACAATCACTCCATAAATGGTAACTGTTCTGGACATGACACAATGAAGCTTGTTCAACAAATTATTGCAAAACATTCCATTTAAACTTAAATTGCAAAGTTTTGTTTCAGCACTCAGTGCAATGGGCACAGACACTTGGATTGTAGGGAAAATCCAAGCAAAAACCAATGAACCCTTGACCATATTCTTCCTCATGATAGTTGGATATTGCAGAGGTTTACATATAGACACATATCGATCATAAGCCATCACTGCCAACAGCACAAATTCAGAAGCGCTAAAGGCATAATATAAGAAACACTGTAAAAGACAGGCAGAGTAAGTTATAACTTGCTTGTCTGATAGAAAATCCATCAACATTTTTGGGTAAATGACGGTGCTGAAGAGAATAGAGTTACACAGCAAAGCAGCAATGAAAAGGTACATCGGTTCGTGCAGGTTTTGGTGCATCCAGATGAGACACACGATAGTGCAATTACTGCAGATGATTGTGATATACACAATTAACAGGATGAAAAAATATAGAAATTTGTATTTTTCAACTCCTACAAAACCCTCTAATGTAATTAATGATATGTTTACCTTTGAATCCATTATCTGATCAAATAGCACTCTTTTAATGGAAATATATCAATTTAAATGACTGGAGCGCACAAGTGCAAGTCCCATTCAGTCATCCAACCCAGTTCTTTGTCACTTGTTTTATAGGCTTGTAATTATTCTCTGTGGATACCAATTAGATGTGAAATATGAAAGTTGCGTAATTTAAAAAGTTAACATAAAAAAAAACATTTATTTCCCAGTGTACCAGAGGTGATCTAACTATTGTTAAGTTATTCCCTCATAAACAATTTTCTATTATTTCCTGTATTTACTTTTAAAAATATATATTTGTGAGTGACTCGCGTTGAGATCTCTCCAACCCATAGCTCCAGGCCACATTTTGAGTAGCTCACAAATGGATTTTATTTCACAAAAAATAAAATCATATCATGCCGCTAAGGGATCATCTCAAAATGAGTTGAAGCTGAAAATACTTAATATTTTTCGTCTTGGGGGGGGAAGCTTTGAAGTCTTGGGGGGGAGCTTTGAAGCTTCAATACATCGTTGTGGCAGTAATTGTTTTGAAATGCTAAAAACTCTCAGCAACGTGCATTAGGCCAACATGAGGCGGCGAGTGCGTGCACGGAGCACGGCGGGTGCGTGCGGGGGAGCACGGCGCACCGTGGCCCGCGCGAGGGGCGGGCGTTGCCGTCGCCAACACGGCTGGCGCAGAAAAGTTGGAAAAGCTTTTTTGCGGCATGACGCGGCGCAGCAAATGATCAAGAGATCCGTCTCTAGTGACGTGCTACGCACTGACCGGAAGAAGGACCAACACAAACCCACATGAGGTTTCGGCCAATCACAGAAGACGTGAGACAAAAGCGTGTGTCCTGCTTCTGTCAGTCTGACATGTCTAAACTCAGGCAAGTGACAATTACAGGTTTTGACAAGAAACATTAGTTTCTCACTCTCTCATCCTCTTGAGACTATCTCAATGTGGTCATCTCACAGTTTGGGTTGAATGGGATGTGCCGTAGGGCCCCTAGGGCCCCTAGGGCCTGTGGACCATGTGGATTGAGTAAACAAAGATGTGCGACAGGTGACATTATTTGGAGAGTTCATAACTTCTAAATATAAACTTACCAAAGGATGTTCAGGGATGTTCACTAGAGGTGAGCAGGGTCTATCAATTGTTGAGATAATTATATTGTTTGAAGCTACTATCGTTTTATCAACGCGTAAAATTTTATGTGAAGCCAGAATATTTTTTTTTAAGTCTTTTGGGGGGGGGGGGGGTGGGGGTCCAGAGAGAGATGAAAAAAAGTCTTTTCAGCTTCAACCCATTTTGAGATGATCCCTAAGTGAATGGGCCGTGACCTGCTAAATTTGTACGTCTAAAATTCACCAGAATGCAAGATATCACTTCTTCTTCAAGGTTTTCCAGACCAACCTGTTGTGTCTCTGCAAATAAACAAACAACTTAAAAATGTAACCATGGAAAAGCGCTAAATAAATACACTGTATTAATAACATAGTTAGTATTATACATTGCGATAGATTTTCAGACAACAGACATTACAATTGTCCCAGCCAAAATAAACTTTAAAATTGACTCCAAAAATTAACAATGCATTTGCTCATTTGAAAGCCTCATGTGTGAATCACGTGTCCAAATTGGAGAACCCAAAAAGGAGTTTTGTTAATAGTCAGAGTTTTTTTTTTACTTTGTTTCAAACATAGTGTTAGCCTGGGATAAAGTAGTGATAGTTGGAGGTTTCAATATCCACATTAACGTGAGTGATGACGCTCTCAGTAATGCCTTCAGCGCCTTGATAGACAGCATTGGTTTCACTCAGAATGTAAATAAACCGACTCACACCCATAAGAACACCCTGGATCTTGTCCTAACGTATGTCCTCCCTCAAAACTCTATATTGTCAGATCATTTCCTAATTACCTTTCAGTTTATTCTTAAAGATCATCCAGTCCCACAGAATAAAGTTATAATGAAAAGGACAATATCTGAAAAATCTATCTCAAATTTCAAAGAAATAATAGAGCCAATATTCAGTGACATGTCATGTGATCATGTCATGTGATCCTGCTGAGAACAGTTTTAGTCCCAGTTTAAGTGATCAATTTGTCGACTTGACCATTAATTCCCTGAAGTCTGCTTGATATTGCAACTCTGTTAAAACAGAAGGTCATTGGGCCAAAGCGCGCCTCCCCATGGTACAACGAAGAACTGCATTTACATAAACAAAAAGTTAGAAAATTAGAAAGACCATCTAGTCGCTCTCACACAGAAAAATCCCTAAAAGTGTGGAAAAGCTTCCTACTGTCCTATAAGCAGGCTCTGCGTAAGGCCCAAACTAGATACTATTCAAATCCAATAGAAGTCAACTAAAGTAATACTAGATCTACTAGAGTACTTTTCAGCACTGTAACCATGGTAACAAACTGTCAGAGCTTCTCTCAGCTCTGATGATTTCCTCCTATTTTTTAACAATAAAATAAAAAGATTCAGAGATAAATTAGTTGAAATGACTCCAACTACTGAACAAGCCCAAGCTGTAAAACTAGTGTCACATATAAATCCATCAGTAAATTTAGAAAGGTTCACAGCTGTTGATAAGAGAGATAACTTCAGCCATTATGTCCTCTAAAAGCTCCACTTGTGTCCTAGACCCCACTCCAAGCAGACTCCTCAAAGCCCCTAATTACACACTCTATTCTAAAGATAATAAATACTTCAGTAGAAAGTGCTTATGTTCCACATCCTTCAAACATTCAGTCATTAAACCACTTTTGAAAAAGCCTTAACTACATCCTGATCTATTGGTAAACTACAGACCTATTTCAAATCTTCCCTTTGTCTCTAAAATCATTGAAATAGTCTTAGTTAAACAGCTTTGTCGGCATCTATTGGACAATAACTTGTATAAGTTTTGCAGTCAGGGTTCAGAGCCCACCACAGCAGGGTTCAGAGCCCACCACAGCAGGGTTCAGAGCCCACCACAGCAGGGTTCAGAGCCCACCACAGCACTGAAACTGCACTAGTTAAAGTCACAAATGATTTGTTATTAGCTTCAAATGTTGGACTGATCTCAATCCTGGTTCTGACCTCAGTGTTTGACACCATCGACCACAACATTCTACTGCAGAGGTTAGAATGCGATGTAGGTGTCAGAGGTCCCGCCCTCAGCTGATTTAAATCCTATTTATCAGATAGGTACCAGTTTGTTAATGTAAGCCAGAGCTCCTCACCTTGTTCTAAAGTAACTTACGGTGTGCCTCAGGGGTCACTACTGGGTCCAATTCTGTTTACTCTTCATATACTGCCGTTAGGCAATATTATCAGAAAGCATGGCATTAACTTCCACTGCTATGCAGACGACACTCAGCTGTATTTATCAATGGAACCTGATCAGAGTGATCAAGTAGACAGA
Source organism: Eucyclogobius newberryi (assembly GCF_026437365.1). Classification (NCBI taxonomy): domain Eukaryota; kingdom Metazoa; phylum Chordata; class Actinopteri; order Gobiiformes; family Gobiidae; genus Eucyclogobius; species Eucyclogobius newberryi. Next base: position 33,771,304 of record NW_027315768.1, read on the forward strand.
CTTAAGGCTAGTACACATCGCGGCGTCAAATTCGCGCCTGACGCAGAAGTTTGACGCCTGTACATTTGAAAGACAAACGCACCAGACGCGCGTTCTCGATGCCCCGGACTCACGTCCGTAAAATACACTCAGAGCAGACGTGCATCCGAGTCGCCCTGCACATGCTCAGTGGAGGAGTTGTGCTGTGTTGCTTTTCTCGTGGTGTAAATGGAGTTTAATGTTGAACCATGGCTTTGGTTTATTAACTTTATAAAGTCCAAAAGTGGAGGCGATGGGCTCCGGGGTCCGTCTGGGACCCGCATATACTTCAGGCCTGAGCAGAGTTTAGTCAATATCATTATTTGCTCCAAGAGCTGCGTCTTAAGGATTATTATTTTTTTGGCGGGTTTGTTTTGGATCTTTTTCCGGGTCGTGCGTAGCACGTCACTGGAGCGTCATCTCTGATTGGCTGCTGCGGCGCATCTGCCGCAGAATGTTGGACAAAGCTGAACAACTCATACGCGCGCCCAAAGCGTCGAGAGCGTACGAAAGCGCAGGAATTGCACCGCAAAAACGCAGAAATCGCTCCGCGGAAAATGCAGGACGCGTTCAACGTGCGTTTACATCGACTTTGAATGTAAACTGGACGCTTTGGCCGCCGCGGTGTGAAGGCCCCTTCAGTGCTTGTGTGAAGGATGTAAAAAACCTGGATGACACTTAACTGTCTGCTTCTTAACCCTGAAAAAAACAAGGTCATTGTGCTGGGCCCTAAGGCATTATAATTATGTCCTCGACCAAATCGATAATGTTTTCCTCCTTCCACATTGTGGGTTGAAAATACAGCTTAGTAGTACACGGATTAATGTGTCAATTTCAGTTTCCTCGTTCTGAGGTTCCGCATAGCCCCGCCCATAGAACCTGCTTCTCAATATTGGTGATCCAATCAAAAGACGTGCACGTGATGCACCTGCTAGATGGCTCCTGTGTAACAGCAGCAGACGTACAAGAGCCAACTCTGAAGCTGATTGGTTGATACATCATTTTCATTTCCCTTCACGTCTAAGCTACAAGCACCCTCAGTGTTGAGTCTGAAGGCCTGAGGGCAGATGAAGGTCAGAGGGTAGATGAAGGTCAGAGGGCAGATTTTAGATCCCTGGCAACGCATGATGGCTGAATATGATTGAATAAAAGATCTAACATAAAGACCAGCCCTCCAAATCTCAACCTGGGGCAGAAGCAGTGCAACCAAGAGGAAAGCCAAGACATGAAGAGAATAACTCTTACTAATAATTTAATAAATATTTGTGGGAAAAATATATATATTTAAAAATTTTATTCTGATTATGTTTAGGCTAGCAGAGAAGGCCTTGCTGGTCCTGACGGCCCACCACTGCTATTGAATATATTATTTAATTAATTTAGTCATATTTATTAAGGATATAAGTGCAGACAGATGCCTAAGGGCAAAAAAAATAAATAAAAGTATATACATATATATATATATATATATATATATATATTATTTTTTTCTAATATTACATGGCGTGTTTGGCGGGCCGGATTATAAAGACAAACGGGCGGGTCGTAGTTTGCCCACCCCTGCAATAGTACCATATCATCCAAACAGAGTTCTTTGCTCTCAAAATGCTGGCCTTCTGGTGGTCCCAAGAGTCTCTAAAAGTCAGTGGCGGGCCGTAGGTCTGGGGCTTGGGCCTTCAGTGAGGTCATACACAGTCCCACTCGAATGAATCCATCTCTTATTACTATCATATTACCATCATTATAATGCCATGGCTCTAGACACTAAACATTTAGACAGAAACGCAGTTTAAACAGGCGTTGTGTTACCTTGTCCGCGCTAGTTCTCCGCGCGTCGTCCGTGCCGTTCTCCGTGCCCTGCCGTTGTCCACTCGTTCTCCGCGCGTAGTCCGTGCCGCGTGTTGTCCGTGCCGCGCGCGCCGCGTTGTCCGTGGCAACATCCGTGCGTTGTCAAAGCGTTTTCAACGCGCCGATGACCAAACTTTGAAAGTGGGAAACGAATCAGCCTGTAACAGGCTTTGCAGCGTCAGTGTTGAGAAAGGCGTTATAATTATATCCTCGACCATCTTTTCCTCCTTCCACATTGTGGATTGAAAAAACAGCTTAGTAATACACGGATTCATGTGTCTGTCCAATCCAGTTTCCTTGTTCTGAGTTTCTGTGGTTCTGCAGAGCCCCACCCATAGGACCTGCTTCTCAACATTGGTGATCCAATCAAAAGATGTTGTGGTGGGTACTTGTTAACTAAATAAATTTATGGCAAAGTCAAAGAATAAGGTTTGTGAATCTAGAGAATTTATTCCCGGAAGTGCAAAAAAACAGAGTGCAAAAATAAATATTTACAGAATATTTACATGGATTGTTCAAAAATTATATCCAGCATTGGCTCTGGAGCTCGTGCCTGCGGTGCACCCAGCTCCCTCCTCATCCACACACACCTCTTTTGTGGTGCACGACGTCTTTTTATACAAGGAGGCTCCTCCCCCAAACCAATTAACCGAAAAAAAAACAATATTTCTCTACAAACAGAACCTGAATAGTTTAATAAAAAATACCCAAAAATAGTAAATATCTTCCCACACAACACTACCACTTTGTGTTGAAGTATAGCGTAAAAACAAAAAAACTAATAATTTTCACCCAAAAACGGCGAATTCCCTGTGCGCCCGTCATTGACGCGTTTATAATGCGGAAGTCCGCGGAGTTCGTGTTGGCCGGCCGAAATACGGAGGGGATGATGATGTGGATTTGGGACTGAGTTATGGCGAAGGAATGTTGTTAAACAGCAACCAAGTGTGCACCCGTGATTACTGCTATGGAGAAAAGGAACCAGGAACAGTTATGGGACAGGTAAGGGACGTGCCGGTACCGGTGTATGCGTGCGTGCGTGCGTGCGTGTGTATGTGTTTGTGTGCGTGCGCTGGTGCCATGCCGCCCTGGTCTCCCCGGGCTGGCTGACGAAGCTACTTTGTCACACTATCCTCCCCCTCTTCAAGGTTGCCAAGGTTGGGCAACCTGGACAGGTAATCTGAAACCACTTTGGCTGTGCCTTTTCGATGCCGAATTGTGAATTTGAAAGGCTGCAGAGAGAGATACCATCTTGTCAACCGGCTGTTATTGTCCTTCATGCTATTTATCCAGGTTAGGGCCCGGTGGTCAGTCTCTAGGTCAAACTCTCTACCCAGGAGGTAGTATCTGAGGCTTTCCAATGCCCACTTGATGGCAAGACCCTCTTTCTCCATCACTGAATACCGAGCTTCACGCGGCAGCAATTTTCGGCTCAGGTAGAGAATGGGCCGTTCCTCACCGGGGTTTCCTTGGGCCAGAACAGCACCCAAACCAACGGCCGACGCGTCCACTTGGACAAGTAAACGCTTGGTAAAATCCGGGCTGCGGAGGACATGTGAAGAGCACAGGCACTCCCTTAAGCTTTGGAACGCTGTCTCACACTGCTCTGTCCAGTTCACCGGGTTACTTTGGTCCTTGGCCGTCAAGGCGGTGAGTGGAGAAGCGATAGTGGCAAACTGGGGCACAAAACGTCTGTACCACCCAACAAGACCCAAGAAAGACCTCACTTCTTTCTTTGTGCGGGGTCTGGGGCAGTTGCGGATCGCCTCCACTTTGTCGACTTGCGGCCACACCTCACCTCGGCCAAGTTTATATCCCAAGTAGCGCACTTCTTCTCGGGCCCACTCACATTTCTTTAGATTGAGGGTGAGCCCTGCGCTCTCAATCTTCCCCAGGATCTTTCTCAGGTGTGCGACATGCTCCTCCCATGTCCGGCTGTAGATCACCACATCGTCCAAATAGGCCGCACTACATTCTTCGCATCCCTCCAGGACCTTGTCCATTAGCCGTTGGAAAGTTGCAGGTGCCCCATGTAGGCCAAACAGCATGACGGTAAACTGGAATAGGCCAGCTGGGGTTCGGAAGGCGGTGTAAGGCCGACTGCTGGGGTCAAGCGGTACCTGCCAGTATCTCTTGCATAGATCGAGGGTCGTGATGTACCTGGCGGACCCGATCCGTTCCAGTAGCTCGTCTATGCGGGGCATGGGGTAGGCGTCAAATTCGGAGACTGCATTGAGTTTGCGAAAATCAATGCAGATCCTCAGTGTTCCATCCTTTTTGTATACTATCACGACTGGGCTGCACCACTCCGAGTTAGAGGGCTCAATCACCCCCAACTGCAACATGGCTTCCATCTCTTGCTTCAGCTGTTCCACCAGCTTTTGTGGAATACGGTAGGGCCTTTGACGGAAGGGAGCAGTTTCTTTCAGTCTGATAGTGTGTTCTATCACAAAAGTCTTTCCGGGTTTAGCGGAGAACAGAGAAGGCATTTCACTGAAGAGTTGCCGGAGCTCAGCGACCAGGTTGGTGGTAAGATGGGCCAGGTCCGGTGTGCTCTCTGCTTCAGTGATAAAGCCAACATCCGGCTCCTCTTCTTCGACTGCTTGTACCAGAAGGGAAGTCTTTGGTCTTCTCCGGATGGTGGATCTCGTAGGTGACAGGTCCCTGACGCTTGGTGATGACATACGGACCTTGCCACTTGGCTTGCTGTTTGAGGAGGGGAGAAGTAGCAGCACCTTCTGCCCTGGCTCAAAAAGCCTGCTTGTCGTACCATGTTTTCTGTTTCTTCTGAGCCTCTCGTAAGTTCTCAGCTGCTTCCTCATGATACCGGTCCAGACGGTCCCTCATTTGAAGCACAAACTGCACAATGCCTCAGTCACCCCGCCTGGTCTCTGAAGAGGTCCATGTCGACTTCAGCAAGTCCAGTGGGCCCTGTATGTCCCATCCATACAAAAGTTTGAAGGGTGAGAACCCTGTAGAAGCCTGGGGTACCTCTCTGTAGGCGAACAGCAGAAATGGAAGCCACTGATCCCAATCTTAGTAATACACGGATTAATGTGTCTGTCAAATCCAGTTTCCTCGTTCTGAGTTTCTGTGGTTCTGCAGAGCCCCACCCATAGGACCTGCTTCTCAATATTGGTGATCCAATCAAAAGACGTGCACGTGATGCACCTGCTAGATGGCTCCTGTGTAACAGCAGCAGACGTGCAAGAGCCAACTCTGAAGCTGATTGGTTGACACATCATTTTCATTTACATTCACTTTAAGCTACAAGCACCCTCAGTGTTGAGTCTGAAGGCCTGAGGGAAGATGAAGGTCAGAGGGCAGATTTTAGATCCCTGGCAACACATGATGGCTGAATATGATTGGATCAAAGCTCTGACATAAAGACCAGCCCTCCAAATCTGAACCTGGGGCAGAAGCAGTGCAACCAAGAGAAAAGCCATGAAATGAAGTGTATAACTCTTCATTAATAATAATAATAATAATAATAATTTAATAAATATTTGTGGGAATATATATATATATATTTTTTTTAAATTATATTCTGATTATGTTTAGGCTAGCAGAGAAGGCCTTGCTGGTCCTGACGGCCCACCACTGCTAAAGGTACAGTAGGAGGTAGAGCGTTTAGCTCCCAAGATCCTGTGTTATGGAATCAGCTCCTGTCCATGTTAAAGAGGCCGACACAGTCTCTTCATTTAAGTCCAGGCTTAAAACGTTCCCCTTTGAAATGGCTTATGGTCAGACTAGTTAGGAACAGAAATATAAACCTACAGTTTCAGCTCCTAGGAGCAACTATGGGGGAAGTATGGCAGCTTGAGTACTATCCTCTGCTTCTGACTACTTTTTCTATCGAACAATATTTAACATTAAATTTAACTTAGCAATCTGTTCTTTGCTTTTGCTTCTTCTCCCACTTCCCGCGGGGAGTGGGACAGGCACATAAATGACCAGTGCTCTTCAACTGCCTAGAGAAATGGTTACTACTGCATTTGGACAGTTCTTCATCTGCCTCAACAAACTGGTTCTCCTCAAGCTCCACTGTCACTGTGGCTCCAGCTCCACTGTCAATCTCGCGTCCACCTGTCCGTCTGAGGGAGTCTGATCCCTCCTTCACTGTGGAACTCCTCCAGGTTTCTACTTTTCCCAAAGAGGTTTGGAAGTTTATCCTGACCGAGAAGGAGGGTCTAAGGACAGGGGACCTTGGGATATTTGTCCAAGGACACAGGATACTAGGACATTTCCAAGTCCCTATGAACATTGTTAAATCTGTTTTATCATTGTCGCCAACCGAGGCAACTGTTGTTGTGATTAATTGAATTGAGGGGGTAACTATGAAATCACTACTTCTACATCTAAATTCAGATTATAGCAGATATAAATTACGGGTCATTATGGTCTAAAATCAGACTAAATCAGTTCTGAAACGAGAATCAATAATAGAAAATAAAGATGAATCCAAAGTTGGTCAAAAACATAGATTTTTTTCTCTAAATCAAATTAATTACTACTCTGCTGAGGGTAATAGTGGTACATCGAACCACATATTGAGAAACCCTTGTATAAGGTATCAACCGATATTCAAAAGTTTTGGGACTGGTATCAGGACTAAATTCCCTGGAGGAATTCCTATTGAGAATGTCCTGTATAAAAGTGGAACCTTAAATGGTGCTGTCTCATTTTTCTGTCTGTGTGAATGAGTTTTCTGTACGTCTGTTTTTAATGGAGCTGAATGTAACCTATATTATTCTGGATGGTTTTATGTACATAGAGCAATACAGAGTGCTGTATTTTATCATCATGTTTACAGCTTATGTCCTCATTCTCTGCAGTAACAGCACGATTGTATGTCTCATTTGGATCCACAAAGACCTGCATGAACCAATGTACTTTTTCATTGCTGCTTTGTTACTTAACTCTATTATTTTCAGCTCAGCTCTTTACCCTAAAATACTGACAGATATTTGGTCAGAGAAGCAGGTTGTGTCTTATTCCACGTGTCTTTTCCAATGGTATATATTTTATGCAATTGCAGGTGCTGAATTTTGGTTGTTGATGATGATGGCCTATGATAGGTATTTGGCTATTTGTAAACCTTTGCAATATCCGACTGTAATGAGGAAATCCAAGGTGAATGTGTTGTTAGCAGTAGCTTGGATTGTACCGGCTTGTCAAGTTGCAATAACAATCACAGCAGCGAGTCAAAGAAAACTTTGCACTTTTATTTTCCGAGGGATAATTTGTAATAGTACAGTTTACAAACTTCACTGTGTTCAATCAGTTGCATTGCATATATGGGGCATGTTTGTCCTGCTTAATCTTGCTTTTTTACCATTGATCTTTAACTGTTTTACATACACAAGGATATTCATAATTATCACCAAAAGAAGCCCGGAGGTCAGAAGGAAAGCACTGCAGACGTGCTTGCCTCACTTAGTGGTATTGTTCAACTTTTGTTGGCTCGGGGCATTTGATGTGATATTGGCTCGATTAGACACAGAATTGCCCAAAATGGTGCGTTTTATCATGAGTTTTCAGTTCATTCTGTATCACCCTCTCTTTAATCCGATCATCTATGGACTTAAAATGAAGAAAATATCCACACATTTGAGGAGACTGCTCTGTGTAGGAAAACCTGATACGGTTCATGTAGAACAAAAATAAAAACTTGTGTAAACATGTTGTTACACTGTGAACATGCTTGAGTGTTTTTTTTCACCAAGGCCAAAAGTTCAGAAAGACTTTGCCAAAGAAGGAGCCATTTTGTGGTGATATATGTATATATTTTTTTAGCTTTTAACTTTGTAGAACTGTATCATGTTTACAGTGAACAGGATAAGACAGTCACGCTAAATCCACAGTTTTTGTCCAATATTATGTGAACTAGATGTTCAAAAATGATGGATACTATCACTGTATCATAATTTTTCAAAGTGCTGTGAGTGTGGATGAAAGTTGTCTGCTCTTGTGCACGTGGGAGCATGTTGAGGCTTCATTTGGGCTGATTTGTGCAGCTTTAGTTTTTGATGTGTTAAAAATTATTTTATAGTTCAACTCTACAAAATAACACAAGTGCGATGATCACAGGGCTGTAAAAGTTTATATCAGTCCCTTATAACTTGCTTTTGATTTATATTTTATATTTTGGATGTCGATATTACGTGATTAGTTAAGTATCCCACACATTATGTAGCTAGACTATGAACTACTCCCACCTCAAATGGATCTATAGAAATACTTAAGTCTTTAACTTTTTACTGTGAAGTCGCTTGTATTCATCATCATCACCAGGTTTATTACAAAAGATAAAAACCATTACAAACTCAAAAAAAAAAAAAAACATTACACACTCAACATAGTCAAGAAAACAGTTTGTAAAGCTGTCCTTAATGTGGGGCTGATTGTATTAGTCATATTATTAACAAAACAGTTTTACATTACTGCTACCTATCCACCTACAGCAGGGGTGGGCAATTATTTTCCTCTGAGGGCCATATTCGAATCCAGGCAAGTAGCGGAGGGCCGGCCCGCCATCATTGGTGTGAAAAAAAAAAATCCCAAAAATGAAATATCAAATAAAATCTAACTTTTCTGTAAATAAGGGCTATTGAATCTATTATTTAATTGATTTCACGTGATATGTATTAAGGATACAAGTGCAGACAGATGCCTGAGGGCAATTTTTTTTTTTTTTTTTTTTAATATTACTTGGACAAGCTTGGCAGGCCGGATTGAAAGGCCCTACGGACCGGATCCGGCCCGCGGGCCGTAGTTTGCCCACCCCTGATACAGACTACCTATAAAATGTATGTGTAACTACAGGTCTTACACGTTCCAACATCTTCTAGTTTCCTGAAAGGGAATCAGATTGTTACATATTCTCTTAAATTGAAGTAGTTGTACTCATTAAGATATACACAAGGGCTAACCAAATATAAAACATTTGGATCAGTAGTAGCTCCAATTTCAGTTTCCTTTTAAATACAAGCAAATATGAGGAGACTTGTATATTTCTGTCCAGCTCATTCCAAACCTGTGGGCCTTTACATGCTTCCCTAAAACTGGTGTACTTCAATTTGATTTTTTTTACTTCTTTTTTCTTGTGTTGTAGTGTTGTAGTATGAGAGGGTTTAGAACTGGAAAGAACTGACAGAGTCAGTAATTTAGTCAAAAAAACGATATTTTACATCATACATGCATTATGAATTGCCCTCAGTGAGTTTCAGATGCTTAAGTTTACAGAAAAGAGAATCAGAGGGAGAGTTAAGTCTGGCCCCAGGTATTGCTCAAATAGAGAGTGTCGGTAATGTGGGCTCTGGAACCCATCTCCTTGAGAGGGGCTGGACCCTCCACTTCTCTGGCGTTGCCCGTGGGGAGAGGGGGCAGATGAAGAACCGTTCATCTGGAGTAGAGACCGTCTCTCCAGGCAGTTGAGGACAATCTGGATCCACCGGTCATCGATGTGCCAGGTCCATTCCCCATGGGGGTGAAAGAAGAAGAAGAAGAAAATTTAAGCCGCAAGCGGCATCCAACGGCCCTCACAAGCTGCCGGGTTTTGTTGTATCTGTAAGTCATAACTCCTAAACAATGGCCCCCTTACTCTCATTTGAATAGCACGATTCTGTGCATTGGCATGTCAAAATAACACAACTGTCAGTGAACTTTGCGGCTCTGCCGCACAGAGCCTGTAAAGTTTTTTTTTTTTTTTTAAATGATACATTTTAATGCCCCACTCCTGAAAATGAATGTCACCAAATTTAAAGTTGCGTCCAATGAGAAGTTTGTAAAAGTATAAAATGTGAACATTTCCCTTTGGTCTAACATGGGAGGTTAGTTTTATTGCTACAAAACATGGCACTGATCCAATTGGCTTTCTTGATCAGGACGCTAAAATAAAATATAATTGTGTGCTAAATTTCATGAATTTTCACATGTGATTTTGATCGCAGTTTATGTGGCCCCGCCTAAGCATGCCGATAATGCTTGTGAAGCACTGCTCTCCTGCACTAGCAGGTTGCAAACACAACACCCACACACAGGCGCTCTTCCTCGTCTCTGGTGACTTTAACCACGCTTCTCCCTCTTCTGTTCTACCAACATACACCCAGTATGTTACCTGCCCCACCAGAGACAATAGACTTAGGACTTGTTTTTTGCCAACACCAAAGATGCTTATTCCTCCTCCCTCCTCCCTCCCCTGGGCAGCTCGGACCACAACCTTGTACATCTGAGGCCTGTGTATGAACCCATTGTGCACAGGCAGCCTGTGGTGCCCCATGTGGTGAGGATGTGGTCTGCTGAGAGCGAGGAGGCTCTGAGGGACTGCTTCAGCACCACTGACTGGACTGAGCTTTATGACCCACATGGGGAGGACATCAACACCATCACAGAGTGCATCACGGACTACATCAACTTCTGTTTTGAGAACCCTGTTCCCGTGCAGCGTTTTCCAAACAACAAGCCGTGGATTAACCGTGAACTGAAGGCTCTGCTGAAGGAGAAGAAGAGAGCCTTCAGGTCAGGGAACAAGGAGGAGCTGAGGACTGTGCAGAAGGAGCTGAGGAGGAAGATCAGGCACGCGGAAGCCGGCTACAAGAGGAGGCTGGAGGACCAGCTGCAGCAGCAGAACATTCAGGGAGTGTGGAGGAGGATGAAAACCATCTCGGACTTCAAAATCCCCCCTGTCCAAACTTACAGTGGGTGAATGAGCTATATTCTCACTTCCTGAGATTTGATCAATCACCCACCCCTCCCCCTGCACAGCTGCATGCCCTCTCTTCCACAGCGGGACAATGCCCTGTATCCGTTCCTCTTCACACCTCCGCTCCGGCCCATCAGCTCCCCACTTCACCTGGACTCACGCATCCCCCCAGCACACAGTCCCCCTGCCAACCACTGACTGTCACAGCAGCACAGGTGAGGAGTGAGCTGAAGAGGATTAAAGTGAGGAAGGCAGCAGGACCTGACGGCATCAGCCACAGGCTCCTTAAGTCCTGCGCAGATGAACTGTGTGGAGTTATGGAGCATGTCTTCAACATGAGCCTGAAGCTGAGGGTGGTACCACAGGTCTGGAAGACCTCCTGTCTGGTACCTGTGCTCAAGACACCGCGCGCCAAAGACTTCAACAGCTTCAGGTCGGTGGCTGTCACGTCCCACCTGATGAAGACACTGGATCGGCTAGTCCTGGACCACCTCCGCTCCACTGTGAGCTCAGCCATGGACCCGCTGCAGTTTGCATATCGTCCTGGCATCAGAGTGGAGGACGCCGTCATCTCTCTGCTGCACCGCTCTCGCTCTCTCACCTGGAGAAGCCTGGCAGCTCTGTGAGGATCCTGTTCTTTGATCTCTCCAGCGCCTTCAACACCATCAGCTCCTCAGGGACAAGATGGAGACGGCTGGTGTGTAGTACGACCTGGCAGAGTGGATCCTGGACTACCACACAGACCGACCCCAGTTTGTGAGAGCCAGGGAGTGTGTGTCTGACACCCGGACTGCAGAAGGTCTCTGACGACTATGCCATCATCTGACTCATTACGGACGACGATGATGTGGAGTGCAGAGGACTGGAGCAGGACTTTGTGGACTGGTGTCAGCGGAACCACCTCCTCATCAACGCGGGGAAGACCAAGGAGAAGGTGGTGGATTTCCGCAGACGCCACCCCACTGCCTCCTCACCAGTGAACATCCAGGGACGGGACATTGAGAGAGTGGACTCATACAAGTACCAGGGTGTTCATCTGAACCACAAACTGGACTGGACTCATAACACAGACTGTACAGGAAGAGCCAGAGTCGGCTCAACCTCCTGGGGAGACTCAGGTCTTTTGGAGTGACAGGGCCACTCCTGAAGACCTTCTATGACTCTGTGGTGGCATCAGCTCCTGTAGGGTGTGGTCTGCTGGAGCAGCAGCATCACAGAGAGGGAGAGGAAGAGGCTGGACAAAATCATCAAGAAGTCCAGCTCCATCTTCTGGACTCGGTGCAGGAGGTGGGGGACAGAAGGGTCCTGGCTAAATTCACATCTATGCTGGACCATGAGTGTCGCCCCCTGCAGGACACTCCGTCCACTCTGGAGAGCTGCTTCAGTGAGAGACTGATCCATCCTCGCTGTGTGAAGGAGAGGTTTCGCAGGTCTTTCCTTCCAGCTGCTGTCAGACTCTACAACAAACACTGCTCTGAACACGTGCAATACTGACTTAACCATGTGCAATACCGTCATATTCATGTGCAATTACTGTCGTACTCACACGCAATAATGTCACATGTGCATGTGCATATAACTGATGTAAATAGAGTGTTTATTTTTACCATTATTATTAAGATAAGATAAGATAAACCTTTAATATCCACGCAAGGGGAAATTTTGTTGTTACAAAGCAGTAGAACAGGAGGAAAGACAAATTATAGGAAGTTTCAAAACACACTCTTAATAGAACTCTAATGAACAAAACAAAAACTCTTATTAACAAAACTCCTCTCCTATCTTAATAGGGGATGGAGGGGGGGAAATACAATAAAATAGATAATAAAAATACAGAATAAGGATAGAAATCAGATAATAATAATAAAATAATGATATAGAATAAAATAGAATAAAATAAAGTAAAAAATAACTAACACAAGACTAGGTAATACTATTAGCAGGTAAGTAAACCGTATTAAAAAATAAAATAAAAAATAGAACACTCTTATTTACAGCTATTGCACATGGTTGATTCAGTATTGCACATGAATATGATGGTATTGCACATGGTTACATCAGTATTGCACATGTTCAGGGCTAGCAGTGTTTGTTGTAGAGTCTGACAGCAACAGGAAGGAAAGACCTACGAAACCTTTCCTTCACACAGCGAGAGTGGATCAGTCTCTCACTGAAGCTGCTCTCCAGAGCGGACAAAGTGTCCTGCAGGGGGTGACACTCATGGTCCAGCATAGATGTGAATCTAGCCAGGACCCTTCTGTCCCCCAGCTCCTGCACCGAGTCCAGAGCACAGCCCAGGACCAAGCTTTGTCCAGCTTCCTCCTCTCCCTCTCTGTGATGCTGCTGCTCCAGCAGACCACAACTACAGGAGCTGATGCCACCACAGAGTCGTAGAAGGTCTTCAGGAGTGGCCCTGTCACTCCAAAAGACCTGAGTCTCCTCAGGAGGTAGAGCCGACTCTGGCTCTTCCTGTACTGTCTGTGTTATGAGTCCAGTCCAGTTTGTGGTTCAGATGAACACCCAGGTACTTGTATGAGTCCACTCTCTCAATGTTCCGTCCCTGGAGGTTCACTGGTGAGGGGGCAGTGGGGTGGAGTCTGTGGAAGTCCACCACCATCTCCTTGGTCTTCCCCGCGTTGATAAGGAGGTGGTTCCGCTGACACCAGTCCACAAAGTCCTGCTCCAGTCCTCTGCACTCCACATCATCGTCGTCCGTAATGAGTCAGATGATGGCAGAGTCATCAGAGAACTTCTGCAGGACACAGCTGTCCGTGTCGTGTCTGAGGTCTGCAGTGTAAAGGGTGAAGAGAAAGGGCGCGAGGACAGTGCCCTGGGGCGCCCCCACACTGCAGGTCTGAGTGTCAGACACACAGTCCCGGGCTCTCACAAACTGAGGTCGGTCTGTGAGGTAGTCCAGGATCCACTCTGCAGGTTGTACTCCACACCAGCCGTCTCCAGCTTGTCCCTCAGGAGCAGCGGCTGGATGGTGTTGAAGGTGCTGGAAAGATCGAAGAACAGGATCCTCACAGAGCTGCCAAGTTTCTCCAGGTGAGAGAGAGAGCGATGCAGCAGGGAGATGACGGCATCCTCCACTCCAATGCCAGGCCGGTATGCAAACTGCAACGGATCCATGGCTGGGCTCACGGTGGAGCGGAGGTGGTCCAGGACCAGCCGCTCCAGTGTCTTCATCAGGTGGGACGTGAGAGCCACCGGCCTGAAGCTGTTGAGGTCTTTGGCGCGCGGTGTCTTGGGCACAGGTACCAGACAGGAGGTCTTCCAGACCTGTGGTACCACCCTCAGCTTCAGGCTCATGTTGAAGACATGCTCCATAACTCCACACAGTTCATCTGCAGGACTTAAGGAGCCTGGGGCTGATGCCGTCAGGTCCTGCTGCTTTCCTCACTTTAATTCTCTTCAGCTCTCTCCTCACCTGTGCTGCTGAGACAATCAGTGGTTGGCAGGGGGACTGTGTGCTGGGGGGATGGGTGAGTCCAGGTGAAGTGGCGAGCTGATGGGCCAGAGCAGAGGTGTGATGGCGAACAGTGCTTCACAGGCGTTGTCAGCGTTAGCAGACGGGGCTACGTACACTGCTATTACAATAACATGTGAGAACTCCCGGGATAGATAATATGGCCTCATGCTAACGGCTAACAGTTCAATGTCTCTGCTACACAGGTGTTCTTTGACTGTGACGTGGTTTGATCGACACCACTTCTCATACACAAACATCGCGAGGCCTCCTCCTCTTCTCTTCCCGCTCTCCTTTGTTCTGTCTGCGCGCAGGAGGTGAAAATGGTCCAAAGTAACAGTATGATCCGGGATTTCTGGGGTTAGCCAGGTCTCTGTGAGCACGATGATGCTACAGTCTCTGTAATCCCTATCATAGCGTGTGAGAGTCGCCAGCTCTGCTGTCTTATTTTGAATGGACCGCACGTTTCCCATGACGACCCTCGGTACCGCGGGTCTGAAGCGGTTCTTCTTCTCCCTTAGTTTAGCACCAGCGCGCCTACCCCGCCGTGTCTTTCTCAAAATCTCTGCCGGGATGGTGTGCTTTCTACCGGGAAAAAGAGACGCGGCTAGGGTGCCGCGCAGCGCTAGGAGCCGCTCCATTGAGTAGACACGCCGGGGGAGGGGGAGGGGGGGGGCGCGGGTCCCACACACATGCCGCGACGAGGCGAAAAAACACAATAATCCAGCCGAATAAATCCAAATCAACGCGTGTCCAGCGCGTGTCGGTTTGTACACATCCGGCAAGTGGATGTATGTAAAGTATTTACAAAAAATTTAATGAAAAAGGGCAGAGAAGTTAGAAAAAGTTCGGAAAGAGAGGGAGCGTCGTAACAGGCAGCCAGCTTCCGCGGCGCCGGAAATGTTTAGTATTATTTTGTCTTACGCTAGCTGTTTTTATTTTATTCTATCTTTATTTTTCCCCTCCATTCCTTATTAAGAAATGAGAGGTTTTGTCTTTAGGAGTTTTGTTTATAAGAGTTTTTGTTTATAAGAGTTCTTCTATTAAGAGTGTTTTTTAAACTTTCTACCTGAGTTGCAACAACAACATTTCCCCATGTGTGGACAATAAAGGATTATCTTATCTCATCTTATTTATTTTGGAAAAACTATATTGTTTATTGGCCATTCTAAAAAAATAATAATTGAAATATTGGCAAAGGTTTGCAGCACACACTGTAAAACATAACATACATTTTTTGATAACTTTTCATGCCCAAGTCCTGAAGATGATTCTCACAAAATTTCAGGTTGGTCAGGCAAACGCTCAAGGAGGAGTTTGTAAAAGTATGTAAGAGTAAACGCCTCAGTCTTAATTCTGTTAGATCTGAGTGCTGCTTTTGACACTGTCGATCATGGGATCCTCTTACAGAGACTAGAGGACTGGGTGGGCATCACTGGCACTGCCCTAAACTGGTTAAGGTTCAATCTGGAAGACCGGAAGTACTTTGTTGAAATGGGTAACTGTGTCTCAGACCACATGCCCTGACCTGTGGGGTTGCCCAAGGGTCAGTCCTGGGACCCCTTCTGTTCAACCTCTACATGCTGCCAGAACGCTGCTGCTCGGGTCCTAACTAGAACCAGGAAGTACCATCACATTAGTCCTGTTCTCAGGTCTCTGCACTGGCCCCTTTGGCTCAGAGAAGAGACTTTAAAGCAGCTCTGCTTGTGTACAAGTCTCTCCATGGCCTCGCACCAAATTACATCTTGGGCATGTTCGTGCCATATGAACCATTTCGGACTCTGAGGACCTCAGGAACCGGCCTCCTGCTGGTGCCAGAGTCAGGACTAAACATGGGGAGTCTTCTACTGTGACGATGTTCAAATCTAAACTAAAAACAGTTTTGTTTAGCTGTGCATATGACTGAAAGGATTTTTCTTTGCTCTCTTCTCTCTTATTTCTTAAACTATTTTGTGATTTCTGTAATTTCTTTGTGATTTGAATGCATTTTTCCTGTAGTGTGAAGCACTTTGAATTGCCTTGTGTATGAAATGTGCTCTACAAATTAACTTGCCTTGCCTAGATTAGGATTAAGTACAGTTATTCTTAAAGTCTGAGGTTGGTATTGGGAATCAACAGAAAAATGTGGGCGTCAATATTGAAGTCCCTGGATGAATGTCTCTTACCAATTCCCATTGAGACTGTCCTGTATAAAAGTGCAGCCTTAACCTTTGCAGTCTCATTTTTCTGTCTGTGTGAATGAGTTTTCTGTACGTCTGTTTTTAATGGAGCTGAATGTAACCTATATTATTCTGGATGGTTTTATGTACATAGAGCAATACAGAGTGCTGTATTTTATCATCATGTTTACAGCTTATGTCCTCATTCTCTGCAGTAACAGCACGATTGTATGTCTCATTTGGATCCACAAAGACCTGCATGAACCAATGTACTTTTTCATTGCTGCTTTGTTACTTAACTCTATTATTTTCAGCTCGGCTCTTTATCCTAAAATACTGACAGATATTTGGTCAGAGAAGCAGGTTGTGTCTTATTCCACGTGTCTTTTCCAGTGGTATATATTTTATGCAATTGGAGGTGCTGAATTTTGGTTGTTGATGATGATGGCCTATGATAGGTATTTGGCTATTTGTAAACCTTTGCAATATCCGACTGTAATGAGGAAATCCAAGGTGAATGTGTTGTTAGCAGTAGCTTGGATTGTACCGGCTTGTCAAGTTGCAATAACAATCACAGCAGCGAGTCAAAGAAAACTTTGCACTTTTATTTTCCGAGGGATAATTTGTAATAGTACAGTTTACAAACTTCACTGTGTTCAATCAGCTGCATTGCATATATGGGGCATGTTTGTCTTGTTAAATTTCACTTTTTTACCATTAATCTTTAACTGTTTTACATACACATGTATATTTGTAATTACCACCAAAAGAGGCCCGGAGGTCAGAAGGAAAGCACTGCAGACGTGCTTGCCTCACTTAGTGGTTTTGTTCAACTTTTGTTGGCTCGGGGCATTTGATGTGATATTGGCTCGATTAGACACAGAATTGCCCAAAATGGTGCGTTTTATCATGAGTTTTCAGCTCATTCTGTATCACCCTCTCTTTAATCCGATCATCTATGGACTTAAAATGAAGAAAATATCCACACATTTGAGGAGACTGCTCTGTGTAGGAAAACCTGATACGGTTCATGTAGAACAAAAATAAAAACTTGAGTAAACATGTTACACTGTGAACATGCTTAAGTGTTTCTTTTCACCAAGGCCAAAAGTTCAGAAAGACTTTGCCAAAGAAGGAGCCATTTTGTGGTGATATATGTATATATTTTTTTAGCTTTTAACTTTATAGAACTGTATCATGTTTACAGTGAACAGGATAAGACAGTCACGCTAAATCCACAGTTTTTGTCCAATATTATGTGAACTAGATTCACAAATGATGGATACTATCACCGATACTGATACTATACATTTGTTTTGGAGGTTAAAATGCAAAAAAGATAGTAGTCGATAAAGAAAACAAGAATATAAATATATAAATGTGAATCATACACTATATATTAATGTATCATAATTTTTCAAAGTGCTGTGAGTGTGGATGAAAGTTGTCTGCTCTTGTGCACGTGGGAGCATGTTGAGGCTTCATTTGGGCTGATTTGTGCAGCTTTAGTTTATGATGTGTTAAAAATTATTTTATAGTTCAACTCTACAAAATAACACAAGTGCGATGATCACAGGGCTGTAAAAGTTTATATCAGTCCCTTATAACTTGCTTTTGATTTATATTTTATAATTTGGATGTCGATATTACGTGATTAGTTAAGTATCCCGCACATTATGTAGCTAGACTATGAACTACTCCCACCTCAAATGGATCTATAGAAATACTTAAGTCTTTAACTTTGTACTGTAACTTCGCTTATATTCATCATCATCACCAGGTTTATTTCAAAAGATACACAGTAAAAAACATTATACACTCAACATACATAAGAAACATTTTTTGTAAATACTTCACCCATAAAGCTGTCCTTAATGTGGAGCAGATGGTATTAGTCATAATATTAACAAAACAGTTTTACATTACTGCTACCTATCCACCTAAAAACTAACTATGAAATGTTAGTCCCTTGAAAGGAAAGCAGAATGTTAAATAAGTTGTACAGGTCCTCTAAATTTTCCTAGTAGCTCCAATTTCAGTTTCCTTTTAAAAAGAAGCAAATATGTAACTGACCGTGGATAAACCAGTCACAAGTCTACCCAGAGACAATTCAAAGCTATACAATGATGTCTCACTCATGCACATCTGATCATATTTCGTCATAAGGCGCTGGTACAGCTGGCCGCCCGGTGTAAACGCTCTCTCTTCTTTCTCACACTTATTGTGCTTTATCTCCTATATTTTGTAAATATAGTTAGTATATTTTTTCTATTTTATTGTACGATAGGGACACGCGCTGGAATAGTTTTTTAATTCAACTGTTTTTGACTTTTTTCGGCTGGATTTGAGCGTTTTTCGTTGCGTTCGTTGTGTTGTTGTGACGTGAGCTAGCTCCGAGCGAGCCCACCAGCCCCTCCCCCCCCCGCGCCCTCCGGCCGCGCTAAAGTACGGCGTGTCGTCGGTACACGTTTATATACACGTTTATATGAAAGAGGAACTTCACGAACGATCGGGACACGCACTGGAATCGCCTTAAATTAACTTGTTTTGACTTTATTCGGCTGGATTGAGTGTTTTCGTCGTGTCGTTGCGATGTGTCTTGGCTCTGAGTCCCCCAGCTCCGGCCCCGCCCCCCGCCCGGTGCCGTACCGCGTTTACACAAAGGAGGAACTAATGAAACTGCGGAGAACTGTCGTCTTACCCGGAGATCGTCACGTTATCCCAGCGGACATCCTAAGGAAAACGCAACGAAGCAGACGGGCTGGACGTAAACTCCGAGAGAAGAGAGGGACAAACAGGAAGTCGGTTCCCGCCGTAGTCATGGGTAACGTGAGGTCCCTTCAAAATAAAATGACGGAAATAGCGAGCCTCATGCGGTCCCAGAGGATTTATAGGGACAGCAGCGTCTTGATTTTCACAGAGACCTGCTCTCCTGCATTTGTAGGCTGCAAACACAGCATCCACAGGCTCTCTTCCTCATCTCTGGTGACTTTAACCACGCTTCTCGCTCTTCTGTTCTACCAACATACACCCAGTATGTTACCTGCCCCACCAGAGAGAATAGAACATTGGACTTGTTTTTTGCCAACACCAAGGAGGCTTATTCCTCTTCCCCCCTCCCTCCCCTGGGCAGCTCGGACCACAACCTTGTACATCTGAGGCCTGTGTATGAACCCATCGTGCGCAGGCAGCCTGTGGTGTCCCGTGAGGTGAGGATGTGGTCTGCTGAGAGCGAGGAGGCTCTGAGGGACTGCTTCAGCACCACTGTCTGGATTGAGCTTTATGACCCACATGGGGAGGACATCAACACCATCACAGAGTGCATCACGGACTACATCAACTTCTGTTTTGAGAACATTGTTCCCTCCCGGACGGTGCGGTGTTTTCCAAACAACAAGCCATGGATTAACCGTGAACTGAAGGCTCTGCTGAAGGAGAAGAAGAGAGCCTTCAGGTCAGGGAACAAGGAGGAGCTGAGGACTGCGCAGAAGGAGCTGAGGAGGAAGATCAGGCAGGCTGAGGCCGGCTACAAGAGGAGGATGGAGGAGCAGCTGCAGCAAAAGAACATTCAGGGAGTGTGGAGGAGCCTGAAAACCATCTCGGGCTTCAAAATCCCCCCTGCCCAGACAGAGGGGGATCTACAGTGGGTGAATGATTTAAATGCTCACTTCTTGAGGTTTGATCGGTCACCCGCCCCTCCCCCTGCACAGCTGCATGCTCCCTCTTCCACAGCTGGACAATGCCCTGCATCTGTTCCTCTTCGCTTATCTGCCCCGGACCATCAGCTCCCCACTTCGCCTGGACTCACCCATCCCCCCAGCACACGGTCCCCCTGCCAACCACTGACTGTCACAGCAGCACAGGTGAGTGAGCTGAAGAGGATTAAAGTGAGGAAGGCAGCAGGACCTGATGGCATCAGCCCCAGGCTCCTTAAGTCCTGCGCAGATGAACTGTGTGGAGTTATGGAGCATGTCTTCAACATGAGCCTGAAGCTGAGGGTGGTACCACAGGTCTGGAAGACCTCCTGTCTGGTACCTGTGCCTAAGACACCGCGCGCCAAAGACCTCAACAGCTTCAGGCCAGTGGCTCTCACGTCCCACCTGATGAAGACACTGGAGCGGCTGGTCCTGGACCACCTCCGCTCCACCGTGAGCTCAGCCATGGACCCGCTGCAGTTTGCATATCGGTCTGGCATCGGAGTGGAGGACGCCGTCATCTCCCTGCTGCACCGCTCTCTCTCTCACCTGGAAAAGCCTGGCAGCTCTGTGAGGATTCTGTTCTTCGATCTTTCCAGCGCCTTCAACACCATCCAGCCGCTGCTCCTGAGGGACAAGCTGGAGACGGCTGGTGTGGAGTATGACCTGGCAGAGTGGATCCTGGACTACCTCACAGACCGACCCCAGTTTGTGAGAGCCCGGAACTGTGTGTCTGACACTCGGACCTGCAGTGTGGGGGCGCCCCAGGGCACTGTCCTCGCGCCCTTTCTCTTCACCCTTTACACTGCAGACTTCAGACATGACACGGACAGCTGTGTCCTGCAGAAGTTCTCTGACGACTCAGTACAGTACAGAGGACTGGCGCAGGACTTTGTGGACTGGTGTCAGCGGAACCACCTCCTCATCAACGCGGGGAAGACCAAGGAGATGGTGGTGGATTTCCGCAGACGCCACCCCACTGCCCCCTCACCAGTGAACATCCAGGGACGGGACATTGAGAGAGTGGACTCATACAAGTACCTGGGTGTTCATCTGAACCACAAACTGGACTGGACTCATAACACAGACTGTACAGGAAGAGCCAGAGTCGGCTCTACCTCCTGAGGAGACTCAGGTCTTTTGGAGTGACAGGGCCACTCCTGAAGACCTTCTACGACTCTGTGGTGGCATCAGCCCTCCTGTAGGGTGTGGTCTGCTGGAGCAGCAGCATCACAGAGAGGGAGAGGAAGAGGCTGTACAGAGTCATCAAGAAGTCCAGCTCCGTCCTGGGCTGTGCTCTGGACTCGGTGCAGGAGGTGGGGGACAGGAGGGTCCTGGCTAGATTCACATCTATGCTGGACCATGAGTGTCACCCCCTGCAGGACACTCTGTCCCCTGCAGGACACTCTCTCCGCTCTGGAGAGCAGCTTCAGTGAGAGACTGATCCACCCTCGATGTGTGAAGGAAAGGTTCCGTAGGTCTTTCCTTCCTGCTGCTGTCAGACTTTATAACAAAAACTGTTAGTCCTGAACACTCGCAATACTGACCTAACCTAATACTGATGTGCAATTCTGTCATATGTGCAATTACTGTGAAATTCATGTGCAATCTATGTGCTGTCGTGACACATTCATGTGCAATTACTGTCGGGATCACATGCAATGGTATTTATGTATTTATTTATTTGTCTATGGCAGTTTTTATTTATTTATAGGAGATCTTCTACTGAAAGTGTTTTTCAGACTTCCTATAAGTGATCTGTTCTTCTGTATCTACCTCTGTATCTACCTGCGTTGCACCAATGAAATTTCCCCATGTGGGACAATAAAGGAATATCTTATCTTATCTTATTTGAGGAAGTTGTGGTCATTTGAATGTATACAACTCTCAAAACCTTTCACTGAGAAAACGGGGCTCAAAGTTTTTCACCTGAGTGAGCCCAGAGTCACAGGGGGGCTCATTTGCATCTCATTGAGATAAGCCCTCCCCCCTGTCACACTGACACCACCTTCCCCCTACAGCTGTGTTGTTATTGATGTAGTGTTATTTTCATTAGGACTTGAACTGGACTTGAATCAGAATTAGAAGTTACTATATATAAATGGAAATATTTGGATTACAAAAGGCCCCGAATAGCATCAATGAATCAGAACAGGGTTTATTGCCATTTGTCGATAAACATAATTCACAGGTGATTCAGTACATAATAAAAATTTATTAATCCAAGAATGTGAAAGTTATTTTCACTTTAACAAATCACATCTCTACCATCCAGAAGTCGGAGTTGAATTAAATATTTACTTTTGATTCCGCATTGGGGGATTAGCTAACAGTAAACCGCAAAGCACCATAAAACACACATAAAGCACGACCCACACAACCCACGGGTCAAGAAATACTACATCATTATATAATTTGTACCGAACAACGCTGAAAAATAAGCCGATAACATGGTGATAGCAAAGTTTAGCTTTCAACTCAGCCCACGCCCCCCGGAGCTAAAAGCCGGTTTAGCCACAAAAACCAAGCAAAGCACCATAAAACACACACAAAGCATGCATGCATGCAGGGATCTTTCTTTTCATGGATCTTTTTTCTTTTTCATTTTTTTGTACTACGTATTCCATCTTCAATGCCACGGAATATGACGGTGTTTTCAGTAGCCATGTGGCTATCAGTTGATTGGCCAAAAAATATCGACAATGTGCTGGCTAGAAATCTGTGCCCTCCCGAGGAGCGCTGGAAAAAGACCCGAAAACTACCCATTAATAACAGCTTAATGTATACGTTTAAGACAACCAATAGTGTTATCTGAAGCACAGAGGGGGAGGGGCTCCTTCATAACTTCAACTTGCGCACTCTGCAAAAAAAAAAAAAATCACACATTTGAAAAAAAATAAATCTTATTTTGGCTTTATCTCAGTTTGGTCAGGGCCGACTTGTGGCGGTTTTACCCGTTGTCAGTCACATATGAGGAGACTTGTATATTTCTGTCCAGCTCATTCCAAACCTGTGGGCCTTTACATGCTTCCCTAAAACTGGTGTACTTCAATTTGATTTGTTTTGTCCTTCAGCATAGACTTTCTTCTTGTGTTGTAGTTATGAGAGGGTTTAGAACTGGAAAGAACTGACAGTCTCTAATTTAGTTTTTTTTTTTTAAACTATATTGTACAACATACAGGCATTATGAAATACATTACTCAGTGAGTTTCAGAAGCTTAAGTTTACAGAAAAGAGAATCAGAGGGAGAGTTAAATCTGGCCGCAGGAATTGCTCAAATAGTTTTTGTTTCTAATCATTGTAGCTTTCCAAGATAGCTTGGATAGGAATTAAATCAGATGACATTACATTCGTTTAGATGTGGTTCAAATAGAGACCTGCACAAAGTTCTACGAGAAGAACATGTCTCAGTTTGAAAAATAAGCCAACATATTTGGATAATTTCTTAGTGAGATATTCAATGTGTTTGTTGAAGTTGACAAATTCGTCAATTTGGATTCCAAGAAATGTTATGTAGTCTAATGATTCAATAGCTGTGCTGTTCATAGTGATCCGAAGATTGAGTTTTTACTACTTCTATTTGAACAAAATGCAATGAATCTAGTTTTGTTGGTATTTAACTGTTATTTATTGCATTTGAACCAATCTATTTTCTCCAGTTCACTATCTACAAGGTCTTGAAGATAATGTGGATTTTCAAAAGAAGAAATACGTTTGTATCATCAGCAAAAATGAGTGGATGAAAATATTGGAGGGATTTATTAAATCATTCGCATTTAATTGTTTTCTGAGTAGATAACCCATTATTAATGTGCATAATGCTCACTTTCATTCAACTAGCTTTTAAATGGTCACATTTAAACCACTTCAGCGCAGAACCTCTGACACCATAATACTGCAAGACGACGAAGACACCAATTCCACACTCACCTTTTATATTCTTTCCCAAAAAATACAGGATACCATTCAAGTGGCACTCTTCTCCATCCATCGCTTATTCTGGTCCGGGATTCCCAGATTTTTCTAACTCCAGACACTTTCTCCAGACCCTCTCGGGGATTTTGATGCGTTCTCAGGCCAGCCGAACGACATAGTCCCTTCAGCATATCCTGGTGGAGGAGCAGCAGCTCTACTCTGAGCTCTTCCCGTGTGACTGAGCTCATCACCCTACCTCTAACGTTGCACCCAGCCACCCTGTGGAGGAAAATAATTTTGACCGCTTGTATCCACGATCTTGTCCTTTTGGTCATCACCCAAAGCTCATGACCCTAAGTGAAGGTAGGAACGTAGATTGACCGGTAAATAAAGAGCTTTGCCTTTCGACTGAGCTCCTTCTTCACCACAACAGTCCGATGCAGCAACTGCATCACTGCAAAAAGTGCACCGATCCGGCTGTCAATCTCACGCTCCATCCTTCTCTCAAAATTCTGTCAACAAAACCAGTGAAAGTGAAAGGGCAGCCCTGGTGGAGACCAACATTCACTGGGAACTGTATAGAGCGTATAGAGAGTATAGAGCTGGTCCGATTTTCCTCGATCTGGACAAAAATCACACTGCTCCCCCTGAATCCAAGGTTTGATTAATGGTCGGATTCTCTTCTCCAGTAGGAATTGACCTTACTACTTTTTCCAGTACTTTGGAGAGTGTCGGTAATGTGGGCTCTGGAACCCATCTCCTTGAGAGGGGCTGGACCCTCCACTTCTCTGGCGTTGCCCGTGGGGAGAGGGGGCAGATGAAGAACCGTTCATCTGGAGTAGAGACCATCTCTCCAGGCAGTTGAGGAGCATCTGGATCCACCGGTCATCGATGTGCCAGGTTCATTCCCCATGGGGGTGAAAGAAGAAGAAGAAGAAAATTTAAGCCGCAAGCGGCATCCAACGGCCCTCACAAGATGCCGGGTTTTGTTGTATCTGTAAGTCATAACTCCTAAACAATGGCCCCCTTACTCTCATTTGAATAGCACGATTCTGTGCATTGGCATGTCAAAATAACACAACTGTCAGTGAACTTTGCGGAACCTGATAAGTTTATATATTAAAAAAAATATACATTTTAATGCCCCACTCCTGAAGATGAATGTCACCATATTTAAAGTTGCATCCAATGAGAAGTTTGTAAAAATATATAATGTGAACATTGGTCTAACATAGGAGGTTAGTTTTATTGCTACAAAACTAGGCACTGTTTCAATTGGCTTTCTTGATCGGAACGCTAAAATATAATTGTGTGCTAAATTTCATGAATTTTCACATGTGAATGAACATGTGTGTATGAACTCATTGTACACAGTGCCCCGTGTGGTGAGGTGGTCTGCTGAGAGTGAGGAGGCTCTGAGGGAATGCTTCAGCAGCACTGACTGGACTGAGCCTAATGGCCCACATGGGGAGGACATCAACACCATCACAGAGTGCATCATGGACTACATCAACTTCTGTTTTGAGAGCATTGTTCCCACCCGGACGGTGCAGTGTTTTCCAAACAACAAGCCATGGATTAACCGTGAACTGAAGGCTCTGCTGAAGGAGAAGAAGAGAGCCTTCAGGTCAGGGAACAAGGAGGAGCTGAGGACTGTGCAGAAGGAGCTGAGGAGGAAGATCAGGCACGCGGAAGCCGGCTACAAGAGGCGGATGGAGGACCAGCTGCAGCAAAAGAACATTCAGGGGATGTGGAGGAGCCTGAAAACCATCTCAGGCTTCAAAATCCCCCCTGCCCAGACGGAGAAGGACCTACAGTGGGTGAATGAGTTAAATTCTCACTTCCTGAAATTTGATCAATCTCCCATCCCTCCTCCTGCACAGCTGCATGCTCCCTCTTCCACAGCTGGACAATGCCCTGCATCTGTTCCTCTTCACTTCTCTGCCTCGGCCCGTCAGCTTCCCACTCCACCTGGACTCAACCATCCACCCCAGCACACAGTCCCCCTGCCATCCACTGACTGTCTCAGCAGCACAGGTGAGGAGAGAGCTGAAAAGGATTAAAGTGAGGAAGGCAGCAGGACCTGATGGCATCAGCCCCAGGCTCCTTAAGTCCTGCGCAGATGAACTGTGTGGAGTTATGGAGCATGTCTTCAACATGAGCCTGAAGCTGAGGGTGGTACCACAGGTCTGGAAGACCTCCTGTCTGGTACCTGTGCACAAGACACTGCGCGCCAAAGACTTCAACAGCTTAAGGCCAGTGGCTCTCACGTCCCACCTGATGAAGACACTGGAGCGGCTAGTCCTGGACCACCTCCGCTCCACCGTGAGCTCAGCCATGGACCCGCTGCAGTTTGCATATCGGTCTGGCGTCGGAGTGGAGGACGCCGTCATCTCCCTGCTGCACCGCTCTCTCTCTCACCTGGAAAAGCCTGGCAGCTCTGTGAGGATCCTGTTCTTCGATCTTTCCAGCGCCTTCAACACCATCCAGCCGCTGCTCCTGAGGGACAAGCTGGAGACGGCTGGTGTGGAGTATGACCTGGCAGAGTGGATTCTGGACTACCTCACAGACCGACCCCAGTTTGTGAGAGCCCGGGACTGTGTGTCTGACACTCGGCCCTGCAGTCCTTGCGCCCTCTCTCTTCAACCTCTACACTGCAGACCTCAGACACGACAGGGACAGCTGTGTCCTGCAGAAGTTCTCTGACCACTCTGCCATCTACGGACTCATCATCGGACTCATCACGGACGACGATGATGTGGAGGACAGAGGACTGGCGCAGGACTTTGTGGACTGGTGTCAGCGGAACCACCTCCTCATCAACGCGGAGAAGACCAAGGAGATGGTGGTGGACTTCCACAGACACCACTCTACTGCTCCCTCACCAGTGAACATCCAGGGAAGGGACATTGAGAGAGTGAACCACCATCTGAACCACAAACTGGACTGGACTCATAACACAGACAGTACAGGAAGAGCCAGAGTCGGCTCTACCTCCTGAGGAGACTCAGGTCTTTTGGAGTGACAGAGCCACTCCTGAAGACCTTCTACGACTCTGTGGTGGCATCAGCTCCTGTACGGTGTGGTCTGCTGGAGCAGCAGCATCACAGAGAGGGAGAGGAAGAAGCTGGACAAAGTCATCAAGAAGTCCAGCTCCGTCCTGGGCTGTGCTCTGGACTCGGTGCAGGAGGTGGGGGACAGAAGGGTCCTGGCTAGATTCATCTCTATTCTGGACCGTGAGTCTCACCCCCTGCAGGACACTCTGTCCCCTGCAGGACACTCTGTCCACTCTGGAGAGCAGCTTCAGTGAGAGACTGATCCACCCTCGCTGTGTGAAGGAAGGTTTCGCAGGTCTTTCCTTCCTGCTGCTGTCAGACTTTATAACAAACACTGCCCTGAACACGTGCAAAACTGACAATGTACTACCATTATATTCATGTGCAATTACTGTCGTACTCACACGCAATAATGTCACATTATATGTATATATATATATTATTTTGTCTTACGCTAGATGTTTTTATTTTATTTTATTCTATCTTTAATTACGCCATTCCTTATTAAGAAATGAGAGGTTCTGTCTATAGGAGTTTTATTTGTAAGAGTTCTTTCTATAAGTTATCTGTCCTTTTCCTCTGTATCTACAGCGTTGCAACAATAATTTCCCCATGTGTGGACAATAAAGGAATATCTTATCTCATCTTATCTATTTTGGAAAAACTATATTGTTTATAGGCCATTCTAAAAAAAAACAATAATTGAAATATTGGCAAAGGTTTGCAGCACACACTGTAAAACATAACATACATATTTTGATAAGTTTTCATGCCCAAGTCCCGAAGATGATTCTCACAAAATTTTGGGTTGGTCAGGCAAACGCTCAAGGAGGAGTTTGTAAAAGTATGTAAGAGTAAACGCCTCAGTCTTAATTTTGTTAGATCTGAGTGCTGCTTTTGACACTGTCGATCATGGGATCCTCTTACAGAGACTAGAGGACTGGGTGGGCATCACTGGCACTGCCCTAAACTGGTTAAGGTTCAATCTGGAAGACCGGAAGTACTTTGTTGAAATGGGTAACTGTGTCTCAGACCACATGCCCCTGACCTGTGGGGTTGCCCAAGGGTCAGTCCTGGGACCCCTTCTGTTCAACCTCTACATGCTGCCAGAACGCTGCTGCTCGGGTCCTAACTAGAACCAGGAAGTACCATCACATTAGTCCTGTTCTCAGGTCTCTGCACTGGCCCCTTTGGCTCAGAGAATAGACTTTAAAGCAGCTCTGCTTGTGTACAAGTCTCTCCATGGCCTAGCACCAAAGTACATCTTGGGCATGTTAGTGCCATATGAACCATTTCGGACTCTGAGGACCTCAGGAACCGGCCTCCTGCTGGTGCCAGAGTCAGGACTAAACATGGGGAGTCTTCTACTGTGACGATGTTCAAATCTAAACTAAAAACAGTTTTGTTTAGCTGTGCATATGACTGAAAGGATTTTTCTTTGCTCTCTTCTCTCTTATTTCTTAAACTATTTTGTGATTTCTGTAATTTCTTTGTGATTTGAATGCATTTTTCCTGTAGTGTGAAGCACTTTGAATTGCCTTGTGTATGAAATGTGCTCTACAAATTAACTTGCCTTGCCTAGATTAGGATTAAGTACAGTTATTCTTAAAGTCTGAGGTTGGTATTGGGAATCAACAGAAAAATGTGGGCGTCAATATTGAAGTCCCTGGATGAATGTCTCTTACCAATTCCCATTGAGACTGTCCTGTATAAAAGTGCAGCCTTAACCTTTGCAGTCTCATTTTTCTGTCTGTGTGAATGAGTTTTCTGTACGTCTGTTTTTAATGGAGCTGAATGTAACCTATATTATTCTGGATGGTTTTATGTACATAGAGCAATACAGAGTGCTGTATTTTATCATCATGTTTACAGCTTATGTCCTCATTCTCTGCAGTAACAGCACGATTGTATGTCTCATTTGGATCCACAAAGACCTGCATGAACCAATGTACTTTTTCATTGCTGCTTTGTTACTTAACTCTATTATTTTCAGCTCGGCTCTTTATCCTAAAATACTGACAGATATTTGGTCAGAGAAGCAGGTTGTGTCTTATTCCACGTGTCTTTTCCAGTGGTATATATTTTATGCAATTGGAGGTGCTGAATTTTGGTTGTTGATGATGATGGCCTATGATAGGTATTTGGCTATTTGTAAACCTTTGCAATATCCGACTGTAATGAGGAAATCCAAGGTGAATGTGTTGTTAGCAGTAGCTTGGATTGTACCGGCTTGTCAAGTTGCAATAACAATCACAGCAGCGAGTCAAAGAAAACTTTGCACTTTTATTTTCCGAGGGATAATTTGTAATAGTACAGTTTACAAACTTCACTGTGTTCAATCAGCTGCATTGCATATATGGGGCATGTTTGTCTTGTTAAATTTCACTTTTTTACCATTAATCTTTAACTGTTTTACATACACATGTATATTTGTAATTACCACCAAAAGAGGCCCGGAGGTCAGAAGGAAAGCACTGCAGACGTGCTTGCCTCACTTAGTGGTTTTGTTCAACTTTTGTTGGCTCGGGGCATTTGATGTGATATTGGCTCGATTAGACACAGAATTGCCCAAAATGGTGCGTTTTATCATGAGTTTTCAGCTCATTCTGTATCACCCTCTCTTTAATCCGATCATCTATGGACTTAAAATGAAGAAAATATCCACACATTTGAGGAGACTGCTCTGTGTAGGAAAACCTGATACGGTTCATGTAGAACAAAAATAAAAACTTGAGTAAACATGTTACACTGTGAACATGCTTAAGTGTTTCTTTTCACCAAGGCCAAAAGTTCAGAAAGACTTTGCCAAAGAAGGAGCCATTTTGTGGTGATATATGTATATATTTTTTTAGCTTTTAACTTTATAGAACTGTATCATGTTTACAGTGAACAGGATAAGACAGTCACGCTAAATCCACAGTTTTTGTCCAATATTATGTGAACTAGATTCACAAATGATGGATACTATCACCGATACTGATACTATACATTTGTTTTGGAGGTTAAAATGCAAAAAAGATAGTAGTCGATAAAGAAAACAAGAATATAAATATATAAATGTGAATCATACACTATATATTAATGTATCATAATTTTTCAAAGTGCTGTGAGTGTGGATGAAAGTTGTCTGCTCTTGTGCACGTGGGAGCATGTTGAGGCTTCATTTGGGCTGATTTGTGCAGCTTTAGTTTATGATGTGTTAAAAATTATTTTATAGTTCAACTCTACAAAATAACACAAGTGCGATGATCACAGGGCTGTAAAAGTTTATATCAGTCCCTTATAACTTGCTTTTGATTTATATTTTATAATTTGGATGTCGATATTACGTGATTAGTTAAGTATCCCGCACATTATGTAGCTAGACTATGAACTACTCCCACCTCAAATGGATCTATAGAAATACTTAAGTCTTTAACTTTGTACTGTAACTTCGCTTATATTCATCATCATCACCAGGTTTATTTCAAAAGATACACAGTAAAAAACATTATACACTCAACATACATAAGAAACATTTTTTGTAAATACTTCACCCATAAAGCTGTCCTTAATGTGGAGCAGATGGTATTAGTCATAATATTAACAAAACAGTTTTACATTACTGCTACCTATCCACCTAAAAACTAACTATGAAATGTTAGTCCCTTGAAAGGAAAGCAGAATGTTAAATAAGTTGTACAGGTCCTCTAAATTTTCCTAGTAGCTCCAATTTCAGTTTCCTTTTAAAAAGAAGCAAATATGTAACTGACCGTGGATAAACCAGTCACAAGTCTACCCAGAGACAATTCAAAGCTATACAATGATGTCTCACTCATGCACATCTGATCATATTTCGTCATAAGGCGCTGGTACAGCTGGCCGCCCGGTGTAAACGCTCTCTCTTCTTTCTCACACTTATTGTGCTTTATCTCCTATATTTTGTAAATATAGTTAGTATATTTTTTCTATTTTATTGTACGATAGGGACACGCGCTGGAATAGTTTTTTAATTCAACTGTTTTTGACTTTTTTCGGCTGGATTTGAGCGTTTTTCGTTGCGTTCGTTGTGTTGTTGTGACGTGAGCTAGCTCCGAGCGAGCCCACCAGCCCCTCCCCCCCCCGCGCCCTCCGGCCGCGCTAAAGTACGGCGTGTCGTCGGTACACGTTTATATACACGTTTATATGAAAGAGGAACTTCACGAACGATCGGGACACGCACTGGAATCGCCTTAAATTAACTTGTTTTGACTTTATTCGGCTGGATTGAGTGTTTTCGTCGTGTCGTTGCGATGTGTCTTGGCTCTGAGTCCCCCAGCTCCGGCCCCGCCCCCCGCCCGGTGCCGTACCGCGTTTACACAAAGGAGGAACTAATGAAACTGCGGAGAACTGTCGTCTTACCCGGAGATCGTCACGTTATCCCAGCGGACATCCTAAGGAAAACGCAACGAAGCAGACGGGCTGGACGTAAACTCCGAGAGAAGAGAGGGACAAACAGGAAGTCGGTTCCCGCCGTAGTCATGGGTAACGTGAGGTCCCTTCAAAATAAAATGACGGAAATAGCGAGCCTCATGCGGTCCCAGAGGATTTATAGGGACAGCAGCGTCTTGATTTTCACAGAGACCTGCTCTCCTGCATTTGTAGGCTGCAAACACAGCATCCACAGGCTCTCTTCCTCATCTCTGGTGACTTTAACCACGCTTCTCGCTCTTCTGTTCTACCAACATACACCCAGTATGTTACCTGCCCCACCAGAGAGAATAGAACATTGGACTTGTTTTTTGCCAACACCAAGGAGGCTTATTCCTCTTCCCCCCTCCCTCCCCTGGGCAGCTCGGACCACAACCTTGTACATCTGAGGCCTGTGTATGAACCCATCGTGCGCAGGCAGCCTGTGGTGTCCCGTGAGGTGAGGATGTGGTCTGCTGAGAGCGAGGAGGCTCTGAGGGACTGCTTCAGCACCACTGTCTGGATTGAGCTTTATGACCCACATGGGGAGGACATCAACACCATCACAGAGTGCATCACGGACTACATCAACTTCTGTTTTGAGAACATTGTTCCCTCCCGGACGGTGCGGTGTTTTCCAAACAACAAGCCATGGATTAACCGTGAACTGAAGGCTCTGCTGAAGGAGAAGAAGAGAGCCTTCAGGTCAGGGAACAAGGAGGAGCTGAGGACTGCGCAGAAGGAGCTGAGGAGGAAGATCAGGCAGGCTGAGGCCGGCTACAAGAGGAGGATGGAGGAGCAGCTGCAGCAAAAGAACATTCAGGGAGTGTGGAGGAGCCTGAAAACCATCTCGGGCTTCAAAATCCCCCCTGCCCAGACAGAGGGGGATCTACAGTGGGTGAATGATTTAAATGCTCACTTCTTGAGGTTTGATCGGTCACCCGCCCCTCCCCCTGCACAGCTGCATGCTCCCTCTTCCACAGCTGGACAATGCCCTGCATCTGTTCCTCTTCGCTTATCTGCCCCGGACCATCAGCTCCCCACTTCGCCTGGACTCACCCATCCCCCCAGCACACGGTCCCCCTGCCAACCACTGACTGTCACAGCAGCACAGGTGAGTGAGCTGAAGAGGATTAAAGTGAGGAAGGCAGCAGGACCTGATGGCATCAGCCCCAGGCTCCTTAAGTCCTGCGCAGATGAACTGTGTGGAGTTATGGAGCATGTCTTCAACATGAGCCTGAAGCTGAGGGTGGTACCACAGGTCTGGAAGACCTCCTGTCTGGTACCTGTGCCTAAGACACCGCGCGCCAAAGACCTCAACAGCTTCAGGCCAGTGGCTCTCACGTCCCACCTGATGAAGACACTGGAGCGGCTGGTCCTGGACCACCTCCGCTCCACCGTGAGCTCAGCCATGGACCCGCTGCAGTTTGCATATCGGTCTGGCATCGGAGTGGAGGACGCCGTCATCTCCCTGCTGCACCGCTCTCTCTCTCACCTGGAAAAGCCTGGCAGCTCTGTGAGGATTCTGTTCTTCGATCTTTCCAGCGCCTTCAACACCATCCAGCCGCTGCTCCTGAGGGACAAGCTGGAGACGGCTGGTGTGGAGTATGACCTGGCAGAGTGGATCCTGGACTACCTCACAGACCGACCCCAGTTTGTGAGAGCCCGGAACTGTGTGTCTGACACTCGGACCTGCAGTGTGGGGGCGCCCCAGGGCACTGTCCTCGCGCCCTTTCTCTTCACCCTTTACACTGCAGACTTCAGACATGACACGGACAGCTGTGTCCTGCAGAAGTTCTCTGACGACTCAGTACAGTACAGAGGACTGGCGCAGGACTTTGTGGACTGGTGTCAGCGGAACCACCTCCTCATCAACGCGGGGAAGACCAAGGAGATGGTGGTGGATTTCCGCAGACGCCACCCCACTGCCCCCTCACCAGTGAACATCCAGGGACGGGACATTGAGAGAGTGGACTCATACAAGTACCTGGGTGTTCATCTGAACCACAAACTGGACTGGACTCATAACACAGACTGTACAGGAAGAGCCAGAGTCGGCTCTACCTCCTGAGGAGACTCAGGTCTTTTGGAGTGACAGGGCCACTCCTGAAGACCTTCTACGACTCTGTGGTGGCATCAGCCCTCCTGTAGGGTGTGGTCTGCTGGAGCAGCAGCATCACAGAGAGGGAGAGGAAGAGGCTGTACAGAGTCATCAAGAAGTCCAGCTCCGTCCTGGGCTGTGCTCTGGACTCGGTGCAGGAGGTGGGGGACAGGAGGGTCCTGGCTAGATTCACATCTATGCTGGACCATGAGTGTCACCCCCTGCAGGACACTCTGTCCCCTGCAGGACACTCTCTCCGCTCTGGAGAGCAGCTTCAGTGAGAGACTGATCCACCCTCGATGTGTGAAGGAAAGGTTCCGTAGGTCTTTCCTTCCTGCTGCTGTCAGACTTTATAACAAAAACTGTTAGTCCTGAACACTCGCAATACTGACCTAACCTAATACTGATGTGCAATTCTGTCATATGTGCAATTACTGTGAAATTCATGTGCAATCTATGTGCTGTCGTGACACATTCATGTGCAATTACTGTCGGGATCACATGCAATGGTATTTATGTATTTATTTATTTGTCTATGGCAGTTTTTATTTATTTATAGGAGATCTTCTACTGAAAGTGTTTTTCAGACTTCCTATAAGTGATCTGTTCTTCTGTATCTACCTCTGTATCTACCTGCGTTGCACCAATGAAATTTCCCCATGTGGGACAATAAAGGAATATCTTATCTTATCTTATCTTAGAGGAAGTTGTGGTCATTTGAATGTATACAACTCTCAAAACCTTTCACTGAGAAAACGGGGCTCAAAGTTTTTCACCTGAGTGAGCCCAGAGTCACAGGGGGGCTCATTTGCATCTCATTGAGATAAGCCCTCCCCCCTGTCACACTGACACCACCTTCCCCCTACAGCTGTGTTGTTATTGATGTAGTGTTATTTTCATTAGGACTTGAACTGGACTTGAATCAGAATTAGAAGTTACTATATATAAATGGAAATATTTGGATTACAAAAGGCCCCGAATAGCATCAATGAATCAGAACAGGGTTTATTGCCATTTGTCGATAAACATAATTCACAGGTGATTCAGTACATAATAAAAATGTATTAATCCAAGAATGTGAAAGTTATTTTCACTTTAACAAATCACATCTCTACCATCCAGAAGTCGGAGTTGAATTAAATATTTACTTTTGATTCCGCATTGGGGGATTAGCTAACAGTAAACCGCAAAGCACCATAAAACACACATAAAGCACGACCCACACAACCCACGGGTCAAGAAATACTACATCATTATATAATTTGTACCGAACAACGCTGAAAAATAAGCCGATAACATGGTGATAGCAAAGTTTAGCTTTCAACTCAGCCCACGCCCCCCGGAGCTAAAAGCCGGTTTAGCCACAAAAACCAAGCAAAGCACCATAAAACACACACAAAGCATGCATGCATGCAGGGATCTTTCTTTTCATGGATCTTTTTTCTTTTTCATTTTTTTGTACTACGTATTCCATCTTCAATGCCACGGAATATGACGGTGTTTTCAGTAGCCATGTGGCTATCAGTTGATTGGCCAAAAAATATCGACAATGTGCTGGCTAGAAATCTGTGCCCTCCCGAGGAGCGCTGGAAAAAGACCCGAAAACTACCCATTAATAACAGCTTAATGTATACGTTTAAGACAACCAATAGTGTTATCTGAAGCACAGAGGGGGAGGGGCTCCTTCATAACTTCAACTTGCGCACTCTGCAAAAAAAAAAAAAATCACACATTTGAAAAAAAATAAATCTTATTTTGGCTTTATCTCAGTTTGGTCAGGGCCGACTTGTGGCGGTTTTACCCGTTGTCAGTCACATATGAGGAGACTTGTATATTTCTGTCCAGCTCATTCCAAACCTGTGGGCCTTTACATGCTTCCCTAAAACTGGTGTACTTCAATTTGATTTGTTTTGTCCTTCAGCATAGACTTTCTTCTTGTGTTGTAGTTATGAGAGGGTTTAGAACTGGAAAGAACTGACAGTCTCTAATTTAGTTTTTTTTTTTTAAACTATATTGTACAACATACAGGCATTATGAAATACATTACTCAGTGAGTTTCAGAAGCTTAAGTTTACAGAAAAGAGAATCAGAGGGAGAGTTAAATCTGGCCGCAGGAATTGCTCAAATAGTTTTTGTTTCTAATCATTGTAGCTTTCCAAGATAGCTTGGATAGGAATTAAATCAGATGACATTACATTCGTTTAGATGTGGTTCAAATAGAGACCTGCACAAAGTTCTACGAGAAGAACATGTCTCAGTTTGAAAAATAAGCCAACATATTTGGATAATTTCTTAGTGAGATATTCAATGTGTTTGTTGAAGTTGACAAATTCGTCAATTTGGATTCCAAGAAATGTTATGTAGTCTAATGATTCAATAGCTGTGCTGTTCATAGTGATCCGAAGATTGAGTTTTTACTACTTCTATTTGAACAAAATGCAATGAATCTAGTTTTGTTGGTATTTAACTGTTATTTATTGCATTTGAACCAATCTATTTTCTCCAGTTCACTATCTACAAGGTCTTGAAGATAATGTGGATTTTCAAAAGAAGAAATACGTTTGTATCATCAGCAAAAATGAGTGGATGAAAATATTGGAGGGATTTATTAAATCATTCGCATTTAATTGTTTTCTGAGTAGATAACCCATTATTAATGTGCATAATGCTCACTTTCATTCAACTAGCTTTTAAATGGTCACATTTAAACCACTTCAGCGCAGAACCTCTGACACCATAATACTGCAAGACGACGAAGACACCAATTCCACACTCACCTTTTATATTCTTTCCCAAAAAATACAGGATACCATTCAAGTGGCACTCTTCTCCATCCATCGCTTATTCTGGTCCGGGATTCCCAGATTTTTCTAACTCCAGACACTTTCTCCAGACCCTCTCGGGGATTTTGATGCGTTCTCAGGCCAGCCGAACGACATAGTCCCTTCAGCATATCCTGGTGGAGGAGCAGCAGCTCTACTCTGAGCTCTTCCCGTGTGACTGAGCTCATCACCCTACCTCTAACGTTGCACCCAGCCACCCTGTGGAGGAAAATAATTTTGACCGCTTGTATCCACGATCTTGTCCTTTTGGTCATCACCCAAAGCTCATGACCCTAAGTGAAGGTAGGAACGTAGATTGACCGGTAAATAAAGAGCTTTGCCTTTCGACTGAGCTCCTTCTTCACCACAACAGTCCGATGCAGCAACTGCATCACTGCAAAAAGTGCACCGATCCGGCTGTCAATCTCACGCTCCATCCTTCTCTCAAAATTCTGTCAACAAAACCAGTGAAAGTGAAAGGGCAGCCCTGGTGGAGACCAACATTCACTGGGAACTGTATAGAGCGTATAGAGAGTATAGAGCTGGTCCGATTTTCCTCGATCTGGACAAAAATCACACTGCTCCCCCTGAATCCAAGGTTTGATTAATGGTCGGATTCTCTTCTCCAGTAGGAATTGACCTTACTACTTTTTCCAGTACTTTGGAGAGTGTCGGTAATGTGGGCTCTGGAACCCATCTCCTTGAGAGGGGCTGGACCCTCCACTTCTCTGGCGTTGCCCGTGGGGAGAGGGGGCAGATGAAGAACCGTTCATCTGGAGTAGAGACCATCTCTCCAGGCAGTTGAGGAGCATCTGGATCCACCGGTCATCGATGTGCCAGGTTCATTCCCCATGGGGGTGAAAGAAGAAGAAGAAGAAAATTTAAGCCGCAAGCGGCATCCAACGGCCCTCACAAGATGCCGGGTTTTGTTGTATCTGTAAGTCATAACTCCTAAACAATGGCCCCCTTACTCTCATTTGAATAGCACGATTCTGTGCATTGGCATGTCAAAATAACACAACTGTCAGTGAACTTTGCGGAACCTGATAAGTTTATATATTAAAAAAAATATACATTTTAATGCCCCACTCCTGAAGATGAATGTCACCATATTTAAAGTTGCATCCAATGAGAAGTTTGTAAAAATATATAATGTGAACATTGGTCTAACATAGGAGGTTAGTTTTATTGCTACAAAACTAGGCACTGTTTCAATTGGCTTTCTTGATCGGAACGCTAAAATATAATTGTGTGCTAAATTTCATGAATTTTCACATGTGAATGAACATGTGTGTATGAACTCATTGTACACAGTGCCCCGTGTGGTGAGGTGGTCTGCTGAGAGTGAGGAGGCTCTGAGGGAATGCTTCAGCAGCACTGACTGGACTGAGCCTAATGGCCCACATGGGGAGGACATCAACACCATCACAGAGTGCATCATGGACTACATCAACTTCTGTTTTGAGAGCATTGTTCCCACCCGGACGGTGCAGTGTTTTCCAAACAACAAGCCATGGATTAACCGTGAACTGAAGGC
Organism: Eucyclogobius newberryi; assembly: GCF_026437365.1. NCBI lineage: Eukaryota > Metazoa > Chordata > Actinopteri > Gobiiformes > Gobiidae > Eucyclogobius > Eucyclogobius newberryi. The sequence goes on from NW_027315768.1 coordinate 33,809,056, forward strand.
TCTGCTGAAGGAGAAGAAGAGAGCCTTCAGGTCAGGGAACAAGGAGGAGCTGAGGACTGTGCAGAAGGAGCTGAGGAGGAAGATCAGGCACGCGGAAGCCGGCTACAAGAGGCGGATGGAGGACCAGCTGCAGCAAAAGAACATTCAGGGGATGTGGAGGAGCCTGAAAACCATCTCAGGCTTCAAAATCCCCCCTGCCCAGACGGAGAAGGACCTACAGTGGGTGAATGAGTTAAATTCTCACTTCCTGAAATTTGATCAATCTCCCATCCCTCCTCCTGCACAGCTGCATGCTCCCTCTTCCACAGCTGGACAATGCCCTGCATCTGTTCCTCTTCACTTCTCTGCCTCGGCCCGTCAGCTTCCCACTCCACCTGGACTCAACCATCCACCCCAGCACACAGTCCCCCTGCCATCCACTGACTGTCTCAGCAGCACAGGTGAGGAGAGAGCTGAAAAGGATTAAAGTGAGGAAGGCAGCAGGACCTGATGGCATCAGCCCCAGGCTCCTTAAGTCCTGCGCAGATGAACTGTGTGGAGTTATGGAGCATGTCTTCAACATGAGCCTGAAGCTGAGGGTGGTACCACAGGTCTGGAAGACCTCCTGTCTGGTACCTGTGCACAAGACACTGCGCGCCAAAGACTTCAACAGCTTAAGGCCAGTGGCTCTCACGTCCCACCTGATGAAGACACTGGAGCGGCTAGTCCTGGACCACCTCCGCTCCACCGTGAGCTCAGCCATGGACCCGCTGCAGTTTGCATATCGGTCTGGCGTCGGAGTGGAGGACGCCGTCATCTCCCTGCTGCACCGCTCTCTCTCTCACCTGGAAAAGCCTGGCAGCTCTGTGAGGATCCTGTTCTTCGATCTTTCCAGCGCCTTCAACACCATCCAGCCGCTGCTCCTGAGGGACAAGCTGGAGACGGCTGGTGTGGAGTATGACCTGGCAGAGTGGATTCTGGACTACCTCACAGACCGACCCCAGTTTGTGAGAGCCCGGGACTGTGTGTCTGACACTCGGCCCTGCAGTCCTTGCGCCCTCTCTCTTCAACCTCTACACTGCAGACCTCAGACACGACAGGGACAGCTGTGTCCTGCAGAAGTTCTCTGACCACTCTGCCATCTACGGACTCATCATCGGACTCATCACGGACGACGATGATGTGGAGGACAGAGGACTGGCGCAGGACTTTGTGGACTGGTGTCAGCGGAACCACCTCCTCATCAACGCGGAGAAGACCAAGGAGATGGTGGTGGACTTCCACAGACACCACTCTACTGCTCCCTCACCAGTGAACATCCAGGGAAGGGACATTGAGAGAGTGAACCACCATCTGAACCACAAACTGGACTGGACTCATAACACAGACAGTACAGGAAGAGCCAGAGTCGGCTCTACCTCCTGAGGAGACTCAGGTCTTTTGGAGTGACAGAGCCACTCCTGAAGACCTTCTACGACTCTGTGGTGGCATCAGCTCCTGTACGGTGTGGTCTGCTGGAGCAGCAGCATCACAGAGAGGGAGAGGAAGAAGCTGGACAAAGTCATCAAGAAGTCCAGCTCCGTCCTGGGCTGTGCTCTGGACTCGGTGCAGGAGGTGGGGGACAGAAGGGTCCTGGCTAGATTCATCTCTATTCTGGACCGTGAGTCTCACCCCCTGCAGGACACTCTGTCCCCTGCAGGACACTCTGTCCACTCTGGAGAGCAGCTTCAGTGAGAGACTGATCCACCCTCGCTGTGTGAAGGAAGGTTTCGCAGGTCTTTCCTTCCTGCTGCTGTCAGACTTTATAACAAACACTGCCCTGAACACGTGCAAAACTGACAATGTACTACCATTATATTCATGTGCAATTACTGTCGTACTCACACGCAATAATGTCACATTATATGTATATATATATATTATTTTGTCTTACGCTAGATGTTTTTATTTTATTTTATTCTATCTTTAATTACGCCATTCCTTATTAAGAAATGAGAGGTTCTGTCTATAGGAGTTTTATTTGTAAGAGTTCTTTCTATAAGTTATCTGTCCTTTTCCTCTGTATCTACAGCGTTGCAACAATAATTTCCCCATGTGTGGACAATAAAGGAATATCTTATCTCATCTTATCTATTTTGGAAAAACTATATTGTTTATAGGCCATTCTAAAAAAAAACAATAATTGAAATATTGGCAAAGGTTTGCAGCACACACTGTAAAACATAACATACATATTTTGATAAGTTTTCATGCCCAAGTCCCGAAGATGATTCTCACAAAATTTTGGGTTGGTCAGGCAAACGCTCAAGGAGGAGTTTGTAAAAGTATGTAAGAGTAAACGCCTCAGTCTTAATTTTGTTAGATCTGAGTGCTGCTTTTGACACTGTCGATCATGGGATCCTCTTACAGAGACTAGAGGACTGGGTGGGCATCACTGGCACTGCCCTAAACTGGTTAAGGTTCAATCTGGAAGACCGGAAGTACTTTGTTGAAATGGGTAACTGTGTCTCAGACCACATGCCCCTGACCTGTGGGGTTGCCCAAGGGTCAGTCCTGGGACCCCTTCTGTTCAACCTCTACATGCTGCCAGAACGCTGCTGCTCGGGTCCTAACTAGAACCAGGAAGTACCATCACATTAGTCCTGTTCTCAGGTCTCTGCACTGGCCCCTTTGGCTCAGAGAATAGACTTTAAAGCAGCTCTGCTTGTGTACAAGTCTCTCCATGGCCTAGCACCAAAGTACATCTTGGGCATGTTAGTGCCATATGAACCATTTCGGACTCTGAGGACCTCAGGAACCGGCCTCCTGCTGGTGCCAGAGTCAGGACTAAACATGGGGAGTCTTCTACTGTGACGATGTTCAAATCTAAACTAAAAACAGTTTTGTTTAGCTGTGCATATGACTGAAAGGATTTTTCTTTGCTCTCTTCTCTCTTATTTCTTAAACTATTTTGTGATTTCTGTAATTTCTTTGTGATTTGAATGCATTTTTCCTGTAGTGTGAAGCACTTTGAATTGCCTTGTGTATGAAATGTGCTCTACAAATTAACTTGCCTTGCCTAGATTAGGATTAAGTACAGTTATTCTTAAAGTCTGAGGTTGGTATTGGGAATCAACAGAAAAATGTGGGCGTCAATATTGAAGTCCCTGGATGAATGTCTCTTACCAATTCCCATTGAGACTGTCCTGTATAAAAGTGCAGCCTTAACCTTTGCAGTCTCATTTTTCTGTCTGTGTGAATGAGTTTTCTGTACGTCTGTTTTTAATGGAGCTGAATGTAACCTATATTATTCTGGATGGTTTTATGTACATAGAGCAATACAGAGTGCTGTATTTTATCATCATGTTTACAGCTTATGTCCTCATTCTCTGCAGTAACAGCACGATTGTATGTCTCATTTGGATCCACAAAGACCTGCATGAACCAATGTACTTTTTCATTGCTGCTTTGTTACTTAACTCTATTATTTTCAGCTCGGCTCTTTATCCTAAAATACTGACAGATATTTGGTCAGAGAAGCAGGTTGTGTCTTATTCCACGTGTCTTTTCCAGTGGTATATATTTTATGCAATTGGAGGTGCTGAATTTTGGTTGTTGATGATGATGGCCTATGATAGGTATTTGGCTATTTGTAAACCTTTGCAATATCCGACTGTAATGAGGAAATCCAAGGTGAATGTGTTGTTAGCAGTAGCTTGGATTGTACCAGTTTGTCTAGTTGCAATAACAATCATAATATTTAGTCAAAGACAAATTTGCACTTTCATTTTCCAGGGGATAATTTGTAATAGTATGGTTCAAAAACTTTACTGTGTATTTTCAGCTGCATTAAGCATATGGGGCATGATTGTCTTTTTAAATCTCGCTATCGTCCCATTAATCTTTAACTGTTTTTCATACTCAAGTATATTTGTAATTACCACCAAAAGAGGCCCGGAGGTCAGAAGGAAAGCACTGCAGACTTGTTTGCCTCACTTAGTGGTTTTGTTCAACTTTTGTTGGCTCGGAGCATTTGATGTGATATTGGCTCGATTAGACACAGAATTGCCCAAAATGGTGCGTTTTATCATGAGTTTTCAGCTCATTCTGTATCACCCTCTCTTTAATCCGATCATCTATGGACTTAAAATGAAGAAAATATCCACACATTTGAGGAGACTGCTCTGTGTAGGAAAACCTGATACGGTTCATGTAGAACAAAAATAAAAACTTGAGTAAACATGTTACACTGTGAACATGCTTAAGTGTTTCTTTTCACCAAGGTCAAAAGTTCAGAAAGAATTTGCCAAAGAACAGCAATCTTTTTTTTGGGGTTTGATTTTTAACTTTGTAGAATAGAATTACAGTGAACAGGATAAGACACACTAGAACCAAAGTTTTTGTTCAATATTGTGTGAACTAGATGTTCAAGAAAAATGGATACTAGAAGGGTCCTGGCTAAACTCACATCTATGCTGGACCATGAGTGTCGCCCCCTGCAGGACACTCTGTCCGTGATCCACCCTCGCTGTGCGAAGGAGTCGATTCACAGGTCTTTCCTTCTGCTGCTGTCAGACTCTACAACAAACACTGTTAGCCCTGAACATGTGTCATTCTGATTCATAAACATGTGCAATACTGTGACAATGTCAATCATCCCTGGTGCAATATTTTGTTGTGCATATTACTGTGAGTGAAGTTATTTGTTTTTTTATTATTATACTTCTGTTCCTGCTCTGTCTAATATGTGTTGTAACACTGGAATTATCTTATCTTATCTAGAGTAAAAAAGCTTCTACTGGAAGAAAATGTCTCAGTTTGAAAAATAAACCAACATATATTGACATGATATACATATTAATTAATTTAATTGAATATTAATATTCAATGTGTTTGTTGAAGTTGAGTAATTTGTCAATTTGGAGTCCAAGAAATGGTATGTAGTCAAATGTTTCAATAGCTCTGCTGTTTATAGTATCTGCAGATTGTCTGAGTTTTTTCTATCAATATTTGAACAAATACAATGATCTAGTTTTGCAATAATTTTTTTGCATTTGAACCAAGCGTCTATTTCTCCAGTTTACTATTTAAAACATACTGTGTATTTTTGTGAGATAGACATAAGTTTGTGTCATCAGCAAAGATGATTATCTGAAAAATGTTGGAGGAATTGATTAAATCATTATAATAAAAATATGCCGGCCCAGAATTGTGTCCTGTGAGTCACATTTAATGGTTTTCTGAGTAGATAAACTATTATTTGTAGTGACCTGCAGATGACTTCTGAATGCTGCCATGGTGACAGGAATGCGAGAGTAAAGCTACGTACAGACCGCAGACGCCTAATCGGGCCCGACGCAGAATTTGAGCTCGTGTGTATTTGAAAGGTTTACGCACCGGACACGCGTCCTCGACGCCCCGGCCACTGAACACAGGCGCGCGTACGGCGCGCTCGAGCTGTCTGCGCACATGTGCAGTAGAGGTGTTGTCGCATGAGCAGTGGAGTTGTTGTCGTGGCCTTGTATTGTGTAAAATGGCGGATATCGAGAGCATTGTTTTCGCGTTTTTGGTTTGTTTCTGTCTCTGTATTCCACCGTGAATACATCGTACAGCTCCTTTCGCCGCAAAAACGAAGAAATCGCGCCGCGGATAACGCACGACGTGCTCGACGCGCGTTTACTATAGACTTTGAATGTAAACTGGACGCTTCGGCCGCGGCGGTGTGGAAGCCCCTTAAGGGTTTACCATGGTACTGGAGATTTATGACTCTTTGCCCGAAAGAGAATCTTCACGCTTTGAACTAGGGATGTCCCAATCCGATCACGTGATCGGAAATCGGGCCCGATCACGTTGTTTCAGACTTGATCGAAATCGGATGTTGCAACCCGATCAGTGATCGGATATAAATTTTGCTCTTATTATTGTTACCAGCCTGGCTGGCCCTTTAAGAGAAAGGGGGGCATTGTGGGTAGCCCGGAAGAGTGGTGGTGTTTTCGGGGCGCGCGTTTGTCTGCCGCTGCCGGTCCTTAAAACGCCCCTGACGCGCCGCGGTCGACGCCGAAAACGCAGGAATTGCGCTGCAAAAACGCAGCACGTGTTTGACGCGTGTTTACATAGACTTTGAATGTAAACTGGACGCTTTGGACCCCCCGGTCTGAGGGGCCCTTTATGCTCTCTGCATCCTGGTTCATGTAACTAAATGAAATCGTGTTGCAAACGAGTCATATGCCTGCTGTTGTGGAAACTATTCCGTAACAAATGACAGAGAAAATGAGTCAAAATATAACCAAGTTACCAAGTTGTCTCGTTCAAAAGTGGTTCTTTATTTTAGTCGTGCACAGCAAAAAAAGCTCTCCCTGACATTTGTCTTTCTGTCCCTCCTGATCTGACCAGAGCAAACATTGAGTTCAGCTTATTAAGGCATAGCAAGTGCCACGTATGCACAAAACCAGTCTAAACATATTGCAGAAAAACACACTCAATGTTCTACCGCATGCGAGACATCCTTGGATCCGCAGCTGTCAGTCTGTGTTCCCAGGGACGTCTGCATACAGAGTCATAATAAGTGTGACCCGGATGTTACACATATGTTGACTTAAGTTTTATGGCATAAGGCAAAGACATAACATTTTTACACCACACTGCTCAGCCTCTGTACTACGGTCAGGAGATTACTGGGCAGGGGAAGAATGTAACATTAGTTTGATCAGCGCTATACATTTCAAGCTTATTATTAGACATGAAAACCACAGTAAAAGTCTCTCACCTCCGTATAATGCATGAATGGATCACCACATTTTACACTTTGCTAATTTGTTTACATGCCTGCTGGGTATTTTAAGTTGAGCTGCTATTTTTATTTAATTCAAATTGTCTTATTCAAGCTACCTCAAAGAATTTTTTTGAATGTGTAACGAAAGTATCGGATCGGGACTCGGTATCGGCAGATACTCAAAATCAGATGACTCGGAATCGGATCGGGGCCAAAAAAACCTGATCGGGACATCCCTACTTTGAACTTTGGGAAAAACGTTTTCCATCAAATTAGTGCTTTGGGATGAAAATGAACTCACAGAGTCATCTTCTCTCCAAAGACAAAAGTTAAAATACTAAAAAGATTATGCGGTTTTAGTAAACAGTCATCTGATTGCAGACTTTGTCCACCAGATGAATTTACTGTACATAATGTTATTGTGTTCTGCATCTTCATTTAACTGTTTTATAAAAGGTCTTGTGAATAATGATACCTTTATGTCTATGTGGTCTAAGGTTAACACTAAAAAGTGGCTGCATCATTTCAAATATGTTTCTCTGATCAATTCTGACTCAGCATGCATGCTGATTGGTCTAACACTGGTGCAAAACCAACCCCCTCTAGGGTCTGTGAGACTCTAGAGCGAGAGAAGACAAATTGAGTTCCATCAGAGGAGGTCCATGAGATAGGATCTCTGGAGGAGAGGGCTCATCTCTGGCCAACAATGCTAAGCTAATCTACAAAACAAAGACATTCCAGAGACACGCCCATGGGCGCTAACTTTTTTCTCCCATCACTAAGAATTCTGTGCCATTTTTTTTACGTGATTAAAACTGCATCATGCACACTCAACCAAAGAACCTTTTTGCAACTTTCAAGTCTACAACAAAACTTGAATCAAGGACAATCTCTTCAGACCAGCCTCATCGGTGAATCAATGCAACGGCCCTTTTCAACTGAGGAATGCCTCAGAGCCAATGAGAACGCAGATCACTGAACCTGATCCAGTGCTTCTTTGGCCCGACACAGTCAGAGCCTGGAGCTCCAGAGCAGCCGTGCCCTGCCCAACGTGTGGACTGAGCTGCATCGTGACCCCTGAGGGAACACTGGAGGCGACACGGACACACAGGCTCTCGGACACACACAGGCCCCTCTCCTGAGGACCACATCTTCTGGTTCTGGTCGTATGAATGCATTTCACAGCCTGGCTGATAATATCATCTTGAAATATGGTATTGGCAGTATTTTCGGTTGTCATGGTGATGATAATGCCACTACACTTAAAGTCGGTGTAATCCCTCATTCGTCCAGGCGTGTTCCATAGTAGAAAAAGCTTCAGTTGTAGTCATCTGGACTCAGTTTGAAAAAATAGACGTTTCGACTCTCATCCAAGAGTTATTGTCAATAACAGAATTTAGGTCGAGAACTCCGATATTAATACTGTTCTGTGGTAAGACCCGCCCATTGGGAGGAGCCTTCCTGAAGTAGAAAGAGTTGTTTGTTTCAACAGAAACTCCCCCTTGTATCTACCGAGCTAGCCTATTCAGAATCTTAATGGGCTATTAGAAACCTCTTTGTCTTTGTGAGACCCTGGCTCAACCACCATGAGTACCTGATTAGCATCTGAATGTCCTTTACCTTTCCAGGGGTTCAGAATCCCATTATAAATAACAGGAAGATGGAGGGCTTAGGTTTCATCTTCCTGTTATTTATAATGGGATTCTGAACCCCTGGAAAGGTAAAGGACATTCAGATGCTAATCAGGTACTCAGGGTGGTTGAGCCAGGGTCTCACAAAGACAAAGAGGTTTCTAATAGCCCATTAAGATTCTGAATAGGCTAGCTCGGTAGATACAAGGGGGAGTTTCTGTTGAAACAAACAACTCTTTCTACTTCAGGAAGGCTCCTCCCAATGGGCGGGTCTTACCACAGAACAGTATTAATATCGGAGTTCTCGACCTAAATTCTGTTATTGACAATGACTCTTGGATGAGAGTCGAAACGTCTATTTTTTCAAACTGAGTCCAGATGACTACAACTGAAGCTTTTTCTACTACTACACTTAAAGGCGGTGTGGACGATTTTTCGGCGATTTGAGAACGCAGGCGGAAGTGCGCATGCGCACTCCCAGTGCGGACCGATACAACACACACGTGCGTTTGTTTATTAGCGCAACGGAGCGCATCGCATCGCTCGTCTCCCGTAGATTTCTGTCCACTTCTGCGTCAGCTCGAACTGTCTTTCTCCGTCTTCATTTTGCCCCGTACACTGAGGGAACTATATTATGATAGATCCATGCGCTTAGGCACGCGGAAACGTGGGGACGCGCCTGACGCGGCTGCAGGTGAGCGATAGGTGCGTTTTATGATTGATACGTGGCAGGACAAATGATTTATCCACGCCACGAGGAAATGTGATAAAAAATTAGCTGAAAAAAATCGTCCATACCACCTTTAAGATGGTACTTAAGTGCTTAAAAAAGAAGAAGGAAACTATATATACTTGTATGCTTCATAAATTTGAGTTATTCCTTTGACATATAGTTTGGACTTCCATATTGGTTTTCTGTTTTGTGCACTCTGTGTCTAGTTACATGCACTCATGTGCGTGCTAAATGTGGGAAATGGATAAATATATACAGAGGGCAGTGCCGGTTAAGCGTAGTGGTCTGGGGACAGAGTGTACACATTTTTCAAAGAGGTTTGGCACTGGCTGTAGGCTGGAAGACGTTCGGGGGCTCTTCATAAGGAATGGACTTTCCTCCATTTTGCGATCTTAAAACGATCGGGTGTTGGGTTCAGTGCATGTTTTTGGCATGAACTTTTTGTTTTCTTATTGTATCCTCTCTTTGGTTTTGTGTTTCTGTAGTTCTCGTATTTGTGTGTTGTGTTGAAAAAGAGAGTTTTGTAGACATGGTCAATTGATGAGAGTAAAATCAATACAATCAAGCCAATAGCATCGGAAGCGTTTTGAGCAGCATTCTTTAACTTTACCGGCATATTGAACAATCAAAAATTTAAAAATAAAGTAGCAGCGATGATCGTAATTGCCTCCCTGTACCTCCGTCACCTAGCAACAGAGACCCGCCGCTAATGCACAAAAGGAAATGTTCCATCAAAATAAAAGAGGAAGTGGAAGTGAAGGCATTAATGGCGCCCCTGCTGGCCAATTGTGAAAATACACAATATCTGTTCTGCACTTTTTTTCATGGCGTCTCGAGGAGAATATAAACCATGAGTTTCAAACAAATCAGACAATGTTGAGTATTTCACATAATGGGTAGGGGGCGCTATAGAGTAAATTTGTTACATGGGTATTATGATACGTCATAAGGCGCTGGTACAGCTGGCAGCCCGGTGTAAACGCTCTCTCTTCTTTCTCACACTTATTGTGCTTTATCTCCTATATTTTGTAAATATAGTAAGTATATTTTTTCTACTTTACTGTACGATAGGGACACGCGCTGGAATAGTTTTTTAATTCAACTGTTTTTGACTTTTTTCGGCTGGATTTGAGCGTTTTTCGTTGCGTTCGTTGTGTTGTTGTGACGTGAGCTAGCTCCGAGCGAGCCCACCAGCCCCCCCCCGCGCCCTCCGGCCGCGCTAAAGTACGGCGTGACGTCGGTACACGTTTATATACACGTTTATATGAAAGAGGAACTTCACCAACGATCGGGACACGCACTGGAATCGCTTTAAATTAACTTGTTTTGACTTTATTCGGCTGGATTGAGTGTTTTCGTCGTGTCGTGGCGATGTGTCGTGGCTCTGAGTCCCCCGGCTCCGGCCCCGCCCCCCGGCTCCGGCCCCGCCCCCCGGCTCCGGCCCCGCCCCCCGGCTCCGGCCCCGCCCCCCGGCCGGCGCCGTACCGCGTTTCCACAAAGGAGGAACTCATGAAACTGCGGAGAACAGTCGTCTTACCCGGAGATCGTCACGTTATCCCGTCTGACCTAACCTAATACTGATGTGCAATTCTGTCGTATGTGCAATTGCTGTTGGAATTCATGTGCAATCTATGTGCTGTCGTGACACATATTCATGTGCAATTACTGTCGGGATCACATGCAATGGTATTTATGTATTTATTTGTCTATGGGAGTTTTTATTTATTTATAGGAGATCTTCTACTGAAAGTGTTTTTCAGACTTCCTATAAGTGATCTGTTCTTCTGTATCTACCTCTGTATCTACCTGCGTTGCACCAATGAAATTTCCCCATGTGGGACAATAAAGGAATATCTTATCTTATCTTATCTTATTAATAATTTCCAATCACACCATAAAAACACATTAGTGAGTGAAATATGAGCTCCGTAGATCAATTCCATTAGGCGTGATTTGTCCTTGAAAAAACAGGAAATTAAGCCTTTTTTGAGGGAGACGTACAGGTCCTGCAGAGATGGAAGTCTGCAGTCAATCACCATCTCAGCAGAGCGCACAATGCGCTGCAGTCTCTGTTTATCCCTGGCTGTGGCTCCAGCGTACCACACGGTGATGGAGGAGGTGAGGATGGACACATTTATGGCCGTGTAGAACTGCACCATCATCAGCGCTGTCAGCTTGGCTGCTGCAGGAAGTACATTCTCTGCTGGGCATTCTTGATGAGGGAGCTGAAAGTGGGCTCCCACTGGAGGTCCTGGGTGAAGGTGGTGCAGAGAAAGTTGAGGGAGTCTACAGTGGGGATGGGGTAGTCTGTGATGGTGAGGGGGGGCTGTGACTTTCCTGAAGTCCACGATCATCTCCACTGTCCTCTAGGCGTTGAACTCCAGGTTGTTACCGCTGCACCAGGACACCAGCCGGTCCACCTACCTCCTGTAGACAGACTCATCCCCGTCCAAGCTGAGACCGATGAGGGTGGTGTCGTCCGCAAACTTGATCAGTTTTACGGAGCCGTGGCTGGAGGTGCAGCAGTTTATGTACAGGGAGAAGAGCAGGGGAGAAAGAACACAGCCCTGTGGAGCTCCTGTGCTGATAGTCCACGTGTCCGAGACATTCTTTCCCAGCCGTACGGACTGCCTCTGATCTGTCAGGAAGTCAGTGCTCCCCCTGCAGGTGGAGTCATGCACGTTGAGCTGGGAGAGCTTGTCCTGGAGCAGAGCAGGAGGATGGTGTTGAATGCAGAGCTAAAGTTCACAAACAGGATCCTGGCATAGGTTCCCGGGGAGTCCAGATGCTGCAAGATGAAGTGGGGTGCCAGGTTGATGGCGTTGTCCACAGACCTGTTGGCTCTGTAGGTTAACTGCAGGGGGTCCAGTAGGGGGGAGGTGAGGGACTTGAGGTGGAGGAGGGCCAGGCGTTCAAATGACTTCATGACTACAACCGTCAGCGCCACAGGTCTGTAGTCATTAAGTCCAGTGATCCGAGGCATCTTGGGGACGGGGACGATGAAGGACGACTTGAAGCAGGCTGGGACATGGCATAACTCCAGGGAGCTGTTAAAAGTGTCAGTGAAAATGGGGGCCAGCTCACCTGCGCAGTGTCTTAAAGTGGCTGGGGTCTGGTCTAGCAGCTTTTTGAGGGTTGGATTTCCAAAATAGTCTGCATACCTCCTGTTCCTGAACTGTGAGAGGGGTGAGGGAGGTGGGGGTGTCAAATTATCAGGCGTTGGGTTGGCAGAGATGGCCCTAGTGGGAGAGGGGGTGTCGGAGGGGGTGTCAAATCTACAGTAGAAGGAGTTGAGTTGCTGTGCCAGTTTTTTGTCATCTGCAGAAGGGGGGGTTCTGGGCTTGTAATTGGTGAGAAGCCAGAGCCCACTCCACACAGAGGCTCGGTTGTTGGAGAACTGCTGCTTCAGACGCATATTGTACTGAGATCTAGCTCTCGACACCTCCCTGCTAAATCCATACTTTGCATCCTTGTAGCGCTCTCTATCGCCGGCCCTGTGCGCTGCCTCCTTCTGCTGTCTCGACTGCCTCAGTTTGGATGTGAAGCAGGGTTTTGTCATTGTTGAATCTGACGTTGGTGTGTGTTGGTATAATGTTGTCCTCACAGAATCTAATGTATGACGTCACAGTGTTCGTGTACTCATCCAAACCGTCTGTGACAGCTCTGAACACCTCTGAACACCTCTGAACACCTCCCAGTCTGTAATGTCCAAACACACACGTAGCTCCTCCTCCACTGCCTCATTGCTCCACCTCTTAGGAGTCCTCACTACAGGTTTGGAGAGCTTCAGCCTCTGTCTGTACGTGGGGATCAGGTGAACCATGACCTGGTCTGACGAGCCCAACACGGCTCGGGCCACGGCACGGAAGGTGTTGCTGAATGTTGTGTAGCAGTGATCCAGCGTGTTCTGCTCTCTGGTCAGGACTTTAATAAACTGTTCTGTACTTTGGTAGTTCGTGACTGAGATTCTCCTTGTTAAAATACAGATGGATAAGAGCTCTTCATGGGTGTAAGAGCACACTGACACACAATTTACGAACAAAAGCACACAAAACAAAGAGCACCGAAACGCTGAGGCAGCCTTCAGCGGCGACCTCTTGTATATCTGACCATGTGCTGCTTGGTGGTTGACACACTAACATAATGTACATGAGGCCTAATATAGATGAACCAGTTGATGAAACGCCGTCAGACGGCTCGTCAGAACACTGACACACGACCCAGAGGAAAGATGGGGCACCAAATCTCCACCAGGGGCCCACGAGCCATGGCCCAGCATTCATAGTCAACCTATGCTCCCAGCGCAGAGAGGAGGAAATCTAAACTAACTTCAATACATTATAATAATACAATATAATAGTATAATACAATATAATAAATAAATATGAATGTTCTCTGTCGCTCTGAGTTCTTCAGGCTGTTCCATAGACATGGGCCATATTACTGGAAAGACAGTAAAACCGGTGTAGCATGTATACAAAGCAAAAGGATAGTTTGGGGTACTCGCATGGTAGGCAGGAGCAGGGACACACACAGGAGCGCCACATTCAGGGAACAGGTGCACGAACACCAAAACTTCTAGTGTAAATTCATTTTGGTTTCTTAAAAGTAAAGTAAGTAAAAGTAACATACCCTCCTATGTTGTGAATGATGCAAATGCTGTAATGGCTGATGTAATAGGATTTTGCTGTCTGGAGCATAAACAAACTGGACCTGAGGGAGCAGAGAGAGACATAATTATCACCCAGCGGTCACTCTCCGGCCTGTGGAGACACTCAAGCTCAACAACACACTGACCCAACCCCATGGGGACTAATACTTCATTGACATTGTTAGATTTACCTTCTGACTCTCTTTCTTTATTAATATAATACACATAATATAAATAAACAAAGAAATAAGCATATAAAAACGTGGAAAGCTAAAAATTAGGTAAATTTCCTCCAAATCACTTTTAGTTAATGAATTATTAACTTAACAAATTAGTGATTATAACATAGATCTTCTAGCTCTAACTGAAACTTGGCTTCAACAAGATGATTATAGTGGACTAAATGTGTCCACCTCACCCACCCATGTTAACCCCACCCATGTTAACCCCACCCATGTTAACCCCACCCATGTTAACCTCACCCATGTTAACCCCACCCATGTTAACCCCACCCATGTTAACCCCACCCATGTTAACCCCACCCATGTTAACCCCACCCATGTTAACCCCACCCATCCATGTTAACCCCACCCATGTTAACCTCACCCACCCATGTTAACCCCACCCACCCATGTTAACTTTCAGACCTCCAGGAGCACAGGCCGAGGTGGTATTGTGGCAGAACTCACACTCAAGCCGACTCACAAGTCCTAAAATATATATTTTGCTCATTTGAAAGGCTCATGTGTCAATCACGTGTCCAAATTGGAGAAAGGAGTTTTAGTCAGTTATCTACTGACCTCCTGGTTTAACCAAGTTCTCTGGCTTCATACCAAACATATCAGCTTTACCCCTGGCTTGTGTGTGCTTTACAATGACATGTATTTATTTAACTGTTTTACTCATGTGTGTTCTTGAACCCAGACCAGCGCCTCCTAACCATGCGGTGTCCTGCTGTACATAGGGAAGGGCAAGATATTAGTCTCAATTAGATACAATTATTAAAAATACTGTGATTGTTAACGGGCCTAAAGCCGCACAAATACATTTTCACTCAAGCAATGCCACAAAAATCAGCCTAAAGCCTGCGAATCAGCCTAAAACTCACTCAACAACCAGTGCAAAAGACTCACAGCCTGGCTAGGTAGTGTGGGTTAGGGTTAGGGTTTCCACCCCAGAAAGTGTAATGTAAAAGCAGAACTTTGTGGAAACATCTGACCTTCACATGCTGTCTTATTCTAATAGTAGTAAACATTTTATATTTTAAAACTAAAGAAAGAGCGAGGTGAGTGATTGTATAAAAGCTGATCTAAAGCTGTGCTTGTGGTCAAAACATTGATGCATTTTAATACTATTGCTGTGCCAAAGGATTTCTGAGAGGTAGGAGTTAGAAAGGTTTAAACACCTACTTCCTTATTTCATTGTTTGAAAATGAGGTAGCTTTAAGGCTCTGTCCTTAGACCCTCCTTCCTCCTTCCTGAGAAGGAGGGTCTAAGGACAGAGGACCCTGGAACATAGTCCCTCGCCACCACAGACATTGCCTTATTCGTTTTTCACTGTCGTCCTCAGAGGCAATTGTTGTTGTGATTTTGGAAGTTACAAAAATAAATTGAATTCAATTCAATAAGGCAAAACTTACTAAAACGCTCCCCTGCATTGCTGAGGCCCCCTGCTGGTTGAGGCCTGTTCCTCGGTCTCAATGACAGTGAGTGATTTTAAAATGACGATTTAATATCATGACATGTCTAACCACTTTGCCTCTTTGCAAAGACAGCAGAAAACAGATAAATATAGCTTAATCACCTACAGTTATATACACCGACTCCAACCCCCGCCCCGTGTCTGAAGGATCACACTTAATCCTACAGCGTTGACCTAGTGACAGTTGAAACAGTAACCTAGTCTCTGCCTGTAAATAGAACAACGGCGGCTTCCATTCTCCACCACCACAAGCTTTAATGCATTTGGCCGTACAATTACCACACCGCACACGTAGTCAACCTGTCGTCGCTCAGTAATGACTCTTAATGACCGGCTTCTAAGGACGAAGAGGGAGCGTTCACTGCAGCTAAAAGCGTAGCTGCCTTAAGAAGCTTTGTGATCTGTTGAGGTACTTAAAGTTGCATAAATGACTGACAAGGGACTTTAATAGTTATCATCATGTGACTGAAAGCGATGAGCATGAGCGGATGTCGAATCATCTTGCGTAAAAAGGATGTCGAAATGACGGACAACATTTAGAAAAAGATGTTGCAAAGGTAGAGCGGGGAGCGAAACAAGAGGGATTAACGAGGATTAGCGACTGTTTTGGTCCCGTGGTAGTAAAATCACATCGTCAGACACAGCAAGCGACTGGCAGCACACGGACGCCAACTCAGAGGCCATGATAGCGCCGGCTAACAGCTGACGTGGCGCGACAGCGACGAGGAAACGTACACAAGCTGATGGGTGAGTCTCAAAATGTTTTTTGTTTTATTTCAAAGCCGACTTTAGTCGTGGCAATTTAGCAAGACGTTATTGCGTTGCCTGGAATGTAGGGCTGCTCGATTATGGCAAAAAATATTTAGAATCACAATTATTTGACCCATAATTGAAATCCCGATTGTTTCGAATGATCATTTCTTGCCGTCAGAATGAACATGCAGAGAAAGTATAAACCTTGTCTATTTTAATGGTAACATATGTGACGTTTAATGACACTTAAATCTACTCGCTTGCATCTATTGAAGATTTTCCAATTGTTTTAGTTCTTGTCAATTTTTAAATATTCCTTTAGGTAAGAAACCAAACATTTTAGAAACTGTCACCCAAAAGGTCCCAAAAAAATTTTAAAAGATGAGTTTGTCTTTACTGAATTCTCCCTGTATTAGAAAAGTGTCTTTGCTCCAGGTTTTGCGGGAGAACAATTGCAAACTGTATATCCTCCTGTACAGAGGGTAATTCATAGTATCGTATAAACTCCACGTGGAATTAGCACTAAAAGAGTTACTAAAAGACAGACAAAACACAAACCTCTAATTGGTTTCCCTCTGCCTCATCTCGAACTGGACGGATTTGTTTTTATGTGAAGTTTATGCAGTTTCATGTAGAAAGTCACAAACTAAATGAAAACACAATTTAAAGACAAAATTCTAAAATGTACAAGTTGAATTGATATTAGTAGACTGCTGACATCTAAAGGAAGAAAACCAGGAAGTAAATCAACTAAATGGTAGTAGAAAGGCGGATAAACAAGTACCTTTCATTTGTTAGTCTGTGCGTTGAGGAAAGCAGTTACTTAACATCAGACATTTCCATTTCAATAACTCAGATTGGTTAATTACAAACCGACGTTATTGCATTGCATTATTTGAGTGTGAATGTGGCGAGTCATTTCACAAACGCTGTATATTGGATTGTGCCTTTGGTTTAAACACTGGATCCTATACTTTCCCAACGCATTTGCCAACTCAGATTATGACATTGCACTGATTGAAGTGTCTAAATCAATTCATTAACTGAATAAACGTGCATGTAAATTTGTATTTTTATTATTTTTATTATTCTTATCTTAGAGGAGAAAAAAAAAAAAAGACTCAGCCATGCCACATTTGTCACGTTTTTTTAAATATTTTTTTTTACCAAACATTGCTAAATATGTCCATAATTGCAAAGTTGAGCGCCGGTTTATTCATTTTTGTTTTCTTAGCTGCCAAAAGTACACCAAGGAGTTTCATATCTGCGTCAAGGGGGATGTTTATGCTAAAAAGTCATTTGCATTGTGTTATTAATCTCATTCCGATATGTATTCATCATTAGGCGGTCCCAAAACACGTGCGTTACCGGGCAACTGCTCATGGCCTGTTCCGGCTCTTCGTCAGGGCGAGTTTTCAGCCAATCGCGTCTTGACCACGCCTCTCTTTCTCTTTCTGTGCTTCTCCTGGTTTGACTTGTAAAGTGGCTGCGTCCTGAAAGTCTCTCCTTGTCCCGCGATGCCATGAAACAAACAATGGAGGAAGGTAAGAAAGACGCAACTTTTGACCTCAACAATTAGGCTTTTATTGTTTTAACGAAGCGCAATATAAATTCTTTAAAGTCCATACGCAAAGTTGAACTACACATGTCACTAAAACATCCATCCATCCATCCATCTTCTGCCGCTTTATCCGGGGCCGGGTCGCGGGGGCAGCAGTCTGAGCAGGGACTCCCAGACTTCCTTCTCCCCAGCCGAGAGACATAGTCCCTCCAGCGTGTCCTGGGTCTTCCCCGGGGCCTCTTCCCGGTGGGACATGCCTGAAACACCTCCCGAGGGAGGCGCCCAGGAGGCATCCGAAACAGATGCCCGAGCCACCTCAGCTGGCTCCTCTCGACGTGGAGGAGCAGCGGCTCTACTCCGAGCTCCCCCCGTGTGGCCGAGCTCCTCACCTTATCTCTAAGGGAGCGCCCAGCCACACGGCGGAGGAAACTCATTTCGACCGCTTGTATCCGCGATCTTGTTCTTTCGGTCACTACCCAAAGCTCATGACCATAGGTGAGGGTAGGAACGTAGACCGACCGGTAAATAGAGAGCTTTGCCTTTCGGCTCAGCTCCCCCTTTACCACAACGGTCCGATGCAGCGACTGCATCACTGCAGCCGCTGCACCGATCCGCCTGTCGATCTCACGCTCCATCCTTCCCTCACTCGTGAACAAGACCCCGAGATACTTGAACTCCTCCACTTGGGGCAAGGACACCCCACCCACCTGGAGAGGGCAAGCCACCTTTTTCCGGTCGAGAACCATGGCCTCGGATTTGGAGGTGCTGATTCTCATCCCAGCCGCTTCACACTCGGCTGCAAACCGTCCCAGTGCATGTTGCAGGTCCGGGTTTGATGGAGCCATCAGGACAACATCGTCTGCAAACAGCAGAGATGAGATCCTGTGGTCCCCAAACCGGACACCCTCCGACCCCTGACTGCGCCTAGAAATTCTGTCCATAAAAATTATGAACAGAACCGGTGACAAAGGGCAGCCCTGGCGGAGTCCAACATGCACTGGGAACAGGTCTGACTTACTGCCGGCAATGCGAACACAGCTCCTGCTCCGGTCATACAGGGACCGGACAGCCCTGAGCAAAGGGCCCCGGACCCCGTACTCCCGGAGCACCCCCCAAAGGACACCCCGAGGGACACGGTCGAAAGCCTTCTCCAGATCCACAAAGCACATGTGGACTGGTTGGGCAAACTCCCATGAGCCCTCGAGCACCCGATGGAGGGTATAGAGCTGGTCCAGTGTTCCACGACCGGGACGAAAACCACTCTGCTCCTCCTGAATCCCAGGTTCGACTCTCGGTCGGATTCTCCTCTCCAGTACCTTGGAATAGACCTTACCCGGGAGGCTGAGGAGTGTGATCCCTCTGTAGTTGGAACACACCCTCCGGTCCCCCTTCTTGAACAGAGGGACCACCACCCCGGTCTGCCAGTCCAGAGGCACGGTCCCCGAACGCCACGCGATGTTGCAGAGACGTGTCAACCAAGACAGTCCTACAACATCCAGATACTTTAGGTACTCAGGGCGGATCTCATCCACCCCCGGAGCCCTGCCACGAGGAGTTTGCGAACAACCTCAGTGACTTCAGCTTGGGTGATGGATGAGCCAGCCACCGAGTCCCCGGTCTCCACTTTCTCTTCGGAAGACGTGACTGAGGGATTAAGGAGATCCTCAAAGTATTCCTTCCACCGTCCGACGACATCCCCAGTTGAGGTCAGCAGGCCTCCACCCGCACCGTAAACGGTGTTGGTGAGACACTGCTTCCCCCTCCTGAGGCGCCGGACGGTTTGCCAGAATTTCTTTGGTGCCGACCGATAGTCCTCCTCCATGGCCTCCCCGAACTCCTCCCAGGCCCGGGTTTTTGCCTCTGCGACAGCACGAGCCGCGGCTCGCTTGGCCTGCCGATACCCGTCGATGACCTCCGGAGACCTACAAGCCAGAGTGGCCTGATAGGCCTCCTTCTTCAGTCTGACGGCACCCCTTACTTCCGGTGTCCACCACCGGGTTCGGGGGTTGCCGCCACGACAGGCACCGGAGACCTTGCGACCACAACTCCGAGCAGCCGCATCAACAATGGAGGCGGAGAACATGGTACACTCGGACTCAATGTCCCCAACCTCCCCCGGGACATGGGAGAAGCTCTCCCGGAGGTGCGAGTTGAATACCCTACTGACAGAGGGCTCCACTAGACGTTCCCAACAGACCCTCACAATGCGCTTGGGTCTGCCAAGTCTGTCCGGCTTCCTCCTCCGCCAGCGGATCCAACTCACCACCATCACTAAAACATATTTAACACAATTATATTTCAGATTTGACTTCCCGTTTGTCCCCAGTTTGACCATTTTTGTAAAGTTTATAGTTCTTGGTTGGACGTGCGCACAGATATGACACAGTTAGAGGTAATTCCACAACAGTTACCTAGCAACAATATAAATGCCACAACAGTTATTATTTGACACACAATAATAACATAAAACACCTTTATTATGTCGAACGACGGTTTAAATGGTCTGAAAAGTGCATCGGTGTAAAAGTGTGTCTGGCACGTCGCACGTTGATGACATCACAGAGGGATTCAGCTCTCCTTCTTGTCATCTTAAAAACGTTCACAAACTGCAACTTGACGGGAGTAAAACTGTGCTTATTTACCATTAAACTAAGTGATCATTAGAAAAATAGGAGAATCTGTCACGTGCCCATTAAGATCAGAACGAGTCAAAACAAAAAAACGCTCTATCACGGCGTCTTTAATTTATGTGTAACCATGCGTGAGGACTAATTCAACGGGATTAGAGTCTGTGGGTCAAAGTTCACGTCTTAATCCAGGCTCTCCACCTCACACATCTGCCTGCGCTTTCCCCAGATTACGGGGTTTCAAATGGCACCACGCGCTCCCGTTCTCCCGGACACAAACGTTATTGACCTCATAGATCCTCGTCAGACGTTATAGACCTCGTATAGATCCTCGTCAGACGTTATAGACCTCGTATAGATCCTCGTCAGACGTTATAGACCTCGTATAGAGCCTCGTCAGACGTTATTGACCTCATAGATCCTCGTCAGTCGTTTTTGACCTCATAGATGCTTGTCAGACGTTATTGACCTCATAGAGCCTCGTCAGACGTTATTGACCTCATAGAGCCTCGTCAGACGTTATTGACCTCGTATAGAGCCTCGTCAGACGTTATTGACCTAGTATAGAGCCTCGTCAGACGTTATTGACCTCGTATAGAGCCTCGTCAGACGTTATTGACCTCGTATAGAGCCTCGTCAGACGTTATTGACCTCATAGATCCTCGTCAGACGTTATTGACCTCATAGATCCTCGTCAGTCGTTTTTGACCTCATAGAGCCTCGTCAGACGTTATTGACCTCATAGAGCCTCGTCAGACGTTATTGACCTCGTATAGAGCCTCGTCAGACGTTATTGACCTCGTATAGAGCCTCGTCAGACGTTATTGACCTCATAGATCCTCGTCAGACGTTATTGATCTCATAGATCCTCGTCAGTCGTTTTTGACCTCATAGAGCCTCGTCAGACGTTATTGACCTCATAAAGCCTCGTCAGACGTTATTGACCTCGTATAGAGCCTCGTCAGACGTTATTGACCTCGTATAGAGCCTCGTCAGACGTTATTGACCTCATAGATCCTCGTCAGACGTTATTGACCTCATAGATCCTCGTCAGTCGTTTTTGACCTCATAGAGCCTCGTCAGACGTTATTGACCTCATAGAGCCTCGTCAGACGTTATTGACCTCGTATAGGGCCTCGTCAGACGTTATTGACCTCATAGATCCTCGTCAGACGTTATTGACCTCGTATAGAGCCTCGTCAGACGTTATTGACCTCATAGATCCTCGTCAGACGTTATTGACCTCATAGATCCTCGTCAGACGTTATTGACCTCATAGATCCTCGTCAGACGTTATTGACCTCGTATAGATCCTCGTCAGACGTTATTGACCTCGTATAGAGCCTCGTCAGACGTTACTGACCTCATAGATCCTCGTCAGACATTATTGACCTCTTATAGAGCCTCGTCAGACGATATTGACCTCATAGAGCCTCGTCAGACGTTATTGACCTCATAGATCCTCGTCAGTCGTTATTGACCTCATAGATCCTCGTCAGACGATATTGACCTCGTATACATCCTCGTCAGACGTTATTGACCTCATAGATCCTCGTCAGTCGTTATTGACCTCATAGATCCTCGTCAGTCGTTATTGACCTCATAGATCCTCGTCAGACGTCATTGACCTCATAGATCCTCGTCAGACGTTATTGACCTCGTATACATCCTCGTCAGACGTCATTGACCTAATAGATCCTCGTCAGTCGTTATTGACCTCATAGATCATCGTCAGACGTTATTGATCTCGTATAGATCCTCGTCAGACGTTATTGACCTCATAGATCCTCGTCAGACGTTATTGACCTCATAGATCCTCGTCAGACGTTATTGACCTCATGGATCCTCGTCAGACGTTATTGACCTCATAGATCCTCGTCAGACGTTATTGACCTCATAGATCCTCGTCAGACGTTATTGACCTCGTATAGAGCCTCGTCGGACGATATTGACCTTGTATAGATCCTCGTCAGACGTTATTGACCTCGTATAGAGCCTCGTCAGACAATATTGACCTTGTATAGAGCCTCGTCAGACGATATTGACCTCGTATAGAGCCTCGTCAGACGATATTGACCTCGTATAGACCCTCGTCGGACGATATTGACCTCATAGATCCTCGTCAGACGTTATTGACCTCAGAGCCTCGTCAGACGTTATTGACCTCATAGATCCTCGTCAGACGTTATTGACCTCGTATAGAGCCTCGTCAGACGATATTGACCTCGTATAGAGCCTCGTCGGACGATATTGACCTTGTATAGATCCTCGTCAGACGTTATTGACCTCGTATAGAGCCTCGTCAGACGATATTGACCTCGTATAGAGCCTCGTCAGACGATATTGACCTTGTATAGAGCCTCGTCAGACGATATTGACCTCGTATAGAGCCTCGTCAGACGATATTGACCTCGTATAGACCCTCGTCGGACGATATTGACCTCATAGAGCCTCGTCAGACGTTATTGACCTCATAGAGCCTCGTCAGACGTTATTGACCTCATAGATCCTCGTCAGACGTTATTGACCTCGTATAGATCCTCGTCAGACGTTATTGACCTCATAGATCCTCGCCAGACGTTATTGACCTCATAGATCCTCTTCAGACGTTATTGACCTCATAGAGCCTCGTCAGACGTTATTGACCTCATAGATCCTCGTCAGACGTTATTGACCTCGTATAGATCCTCGTCAGACGTTATTGACCTCATAGATCCTCGCCAGACGTTATTGACCTCATAGATCCTCTTCAGACGTTATTGACCTCATAGAGCCTCGTCAGACGTTATTGACCTCGTATAGATACTCGTCAGACGTTATTGACCTCATAGATCCTCATCAGATGTTATTGACCTCGTATAGATCCTCGTCAGACGTTATTGACCTCATAGATCCTCGTCAGTCGTTATTGATCTCGTATAGATCCTCGCCAGACGTTATTGACCTCATAGATCCTCGTCAGACATTATTGACCTCATAGATCCTCGTCAGACGTTATTGACCTCATAGAGCCTCGTCAGACGTTATTGACCTCATAGATCCTCGTCAGACGTTATTGACCTCATAGATCCTCGTCAGACGTTATTGACCTCATAGAGCCTCGTCAGATGTTATTGACCTCATAGATCCTCTTCAGACGTTATTGACCTCATAGATCCTCGTCAGACGTTATTGACCTCATAGAGCCTCGTCAGACGTTATTGACCTCATAGATCCTCGTCAGTCGTTATTGATCTCGTATAGATCCTCGCCAGACGTTATTGACCTCATAGATCCTCGTCAGACATTATTGACCTCATAGATCCTCGTCAGACGTTATTGACCTCATAGAGCCTCGTCAGACGTTATTGACCTCATAGATCCTCGTCAGACGTTATTGACCTCATAGATCCTCGCCAGACGTTATTGACCTCATAGATCCTCTTCAGACGTTATTGACCTCATAGAGCCTCGTCAGACGTTATTGACCTCGTATAGATACTCGTCAGACGTTATTGACCTCATAGATCCTCATCAGATGTTATTGACCTCGTATAGATCCTCGTCAGACGTTATTGACCTCATAGATCCTCGTCAGTCGTTATTGATCTCGTATAGATCCTCGCCAGACGTTATTGACCTCATAGATCCTCGTCAGACATTATTGACCTCATAGATCCTCGTCAGACGTTATTGACCTCATAGAGCCTCGTCAGACGTTATTGACCTCATAGATCCTCTTCAGACGTTATTGACCTCATAGATCCTCGTCAGACGTTATTGACCTCATAGAGCCTCGTCAGACGTTATTGACCTCGTATACATCCTCGTCAGTCATTATTGACCTCATAGATCCTCGTCAGACGTTATTGACCTCATAGATCCTCGTCAGACGTTATTGACCTCGTATAGATCCTCGTCAGACATTATTGACCTCATAGATCCTCGTCAGACGTTATTGACCTCGTATACATCCTCGTCAGACGTTCTTGACCTCATAGATCCTCGTCAGTCGTTATTGACCTCATAGAACCTCGTCAGACGTTATTGACCTCGTATAGAGCCTCGTCAGACGATATTGACCTCGTATAGAGCCTCGTCGGACGATATTGACCTTGTATAGATCCTCGTCAGACGTTATTGACCTCGTATAGAGCCTCGTCAGACGATATTGACCTCGTATAGATCCTCGTCAGACATTATTGACCTCATAGATCCTCGTCAGACGTTATTGACCTCGTATACATCCTCGTCAGACGTTCTTGACCTCATAGATCCTCGTCAGACGTTATTGACCTCGTATAGAGCCTCCTCAGACGATATTGACCTCGTATAGAGCCTCGTCGGACGATATTGACCTTGTATAGATCCTCGTCAGACGTTATTGACCTCGTATAGAGCCTCGTCAGACGATATTGACCTCGTATAGATCCTCGTCGGACAATATTGACCTTGTATAGAGCCTCGTCAGACGATATTGACCTTGTATAGAGCCTCGTCAGACGATATTGACCTCGTATAGACCCTCGTCGGACGATATTGACCTCGTATAGATCCTCGTCAGACGTTATTGACCTCAGAGCCTCGTCAGTCGTTATTGATCTCGTATAGATCCTCGTCATGGCTTTTCCTCTCTTGTCTTTTGCACGTGTTGCTGCTGCTCTCCCCGTCCGTGGTCAGGTGTGGGCGAGGTGCTCTCCGATGTGGTGCAGGATGTGGGTCTGGTCGTCAGCGGCAACGGCGGGGCCCAGATTCTGCGGGAGTTGCTGAGCGCGCCGTGGCTCAGCGCTCTGCTTAAGGTAAAACCAAACGACTAAGAACGTCAGGAATACTAAAACGCACGATACGGAAACTCAACGCTGCAACGGAACGCCACTGTGAAGAAGCGGGGCTTATCTGTTTAGCAGTTTTTGAGCAGGAAGTCAATGGATCTGTGTCTATTAGTGAGCTGTTTTAGTGCTGTTTACGGTGAACGAAATGTACAAGTATGATCTCTGTATGTTTATAGTTCAATGATATACTCCCTCAATAAAGCATAAGATGTATTATTTTTAATATGGTCAGCAGTGGTAGAAAACGTTTCAAAGGCAGTTATCTGGACAATGTTTTAAACGGGCTGTACCTGATTTTTTTACTGTGAAAATCAGGCTTAGTCCATGTTAAACTCTGCAAAGCTCCACATGCAGCGCTCACTTACCTTATACATGTCCATCATCCTAAATAGTCACCGCGATGAGTTTAGAAGTGCTTTTTACACATCCCTGAGCCCTTCCAGGTAACGCTAACAAACAATAGCCTGCTAACGGCGCACATCTCATTTCCATCCAAAGCATGGGCGTCGCACCTAGTCGTTAAAGGGGCGGACACGTCCCTCCCACTTATGAAAAGGAGTGATTCGCACAGCTGCTGTAAAAAGCTGGTGAGAAACAGCAACTCGTGTGCGATTATTCCTTCTTCTCAGTGATAAATAAATGCTTCACAAACAGCCCAACAAATGTAAAACTTAAGCATTCAAAGTATCCCGAATACAGTACTCTGATTGGACCAAGAGACAGAATACGGGACACATTTTAATGTGGCTAGGTATTCAGTATTCTGTGACTAAACACGTTTTCAAAGTCTTCTTGCCAATGGCCAGATAAAAGCCCAAATGTCCCTCTGAGTGTGCTTTTATTCCCTTTCCTTTTTGAACAGATTTACGAGAGTCTGCAGCAGTTCCAAAGACTGAGGCCCGGCCCGCTGCTGCCGTTCTCCGCCGGACTCTCAAATGACGTGCGTACATTGCATTCACGCTTATATCTTAGCTGCGTTTTTGGTGTCCCTTTTGCTAGTTCTACCGCCGTCACCACAGAGTTGTCAAAGAAATTGGCAGCCGACCTTATACCTGAACCTTACGCGCTGTGCTCATCTCTCTCTCGCAGATAATGTGCGAGATGTCCAAGGTCCAGCGCCCGTCCGCCGAGGCCCGAGAGCTGTTCCGGATCCTCTGCTCTCCCCACGTGAAGGTCTGGACTCATTGCAAACGCCTGGCCGCTCGTCTCGCTCTTCAGACGGATCCAAACCGATACGCAAATGTTGTAATTATCATTTGCAAGGGATTGGTTCCACACGCTTTACATTACTCTGGATTTAAAAGAGACATATGCTGCTTTCCCCCCAGTGCTCTGTAATGAACTATAACACACAGGGATCATTATGAAACGTTTTGTTCATCGTAAACTCCAACGTATGTTAAGAAAACCGCAGAAATCATGAGTCTTTTCATCAAAGCATGTCACTCTCGCAAGCAGCAGATGTTAATTTACTTAAAACAAAATCAGTTTCGGGACATTTTCTGAGCACTCGAGCTTCAGTTGCAGGAGAATTCAGGATTACTCAAACATGCATGATTTCTAACCCTCTCCAGCTACTGCTGTGAGTAAGCTAATGATGAGGAAGCTTATTTACACTGACGGAGAAGACGTTATGCTTTGTGCCAGTGTTTGTTTCACGTGGATGGGCCCAGTAATTGCAGAGAAATTAACCGTAAACCAGCTGGACGAATCTGTAGTCTGACAGTTAAACAAGTCACGACCCTTGACCCTTGACACTAAGGGCCACTACATACTCACAGGAGGAGATGTTCACAACTTATTATGTGACAAATCTGATCTGGAAGAAATCCTTTTGAAACTTCTCCTGTTGTTTACTCACTTAACTTTAAGAGAAACATTATTACAATGTTTTCGTTTAGAAAAATTGCACATACCGCATTTTCCGGACTATAAGTCGCACCTTTTTTCATAGTTTTGGCCGGGATGCGACTTAAACTTATATTTATACTTATATACTTATTCTTTTACTCCGGAGCGACTCATATGTGATATTATTTGTTATTTTCACACTTGCAACTGCATTTCATACTCCAGTGCAACTTGTGTATGTTTTCTTCTCTATTAGGCATTTTTTTGGCTGGTGCGACTTAAACTCCGGAAAATACGATATTTTAGACATTTAAATCTGAAAAAACCCTAACCCTTCATTAATTTTGTTGACCTATTGGATACTGTACAAAAGCGTACAAAGGGGATTTTGGATCTCTATTTTGCCACATTTTTTCTACTTAAAACTTTCATTAATCAGGCTTCGAATTAGATACCAACAAGTCCATTATTGTAAAGTTTGGTGTGTGCAGGAGCTACTTCAAGGGCTGATCTTTATGTTCCCATGGGAGAAATGCTTTTTAAGTGATCCGCCTTTGAAGTTACAATGTCCCAGTGAAATCTATGGATACAAGTGGCTTCAATGCAATAATTAAACATCTTTAGGGGCAGATTGGACAATTGTGTTGCAAAAAACAAACAAAAAAGAGGGGAAAATGGGTGTGGCCTGTAGTGTCTCGCCTTAATAACCATCGGCACAAATTCCAATGTAGCTGAAGCTCGTAACAGCTTCAAAGGACATTTTATTCCCTCGTCTCATATTGAGCTCGTTTCCTCCTCGGACCGTGACATTTCTTTCCTCTCTCATTGAGGCGTGACTCCGGGTTCCCGTACGGTTCTGACCTGTTCTCCGGGCTCAAGTTCAAACTGCAGACGTTCTGTGTTTCCCCCAGGCCCTGCTCTGGTCCCATGACACCGTGGCTCAGCAGGATTTCGGCCCCGTTCTGGAGCCGCTGCCCGACGACCTGCCCGACGACGAGGAGGCCGTGCGCGTCGTGTGTCTCGTCAAGAACAACCAACCCCTGGTGAGCCTTCCTCCCTCCATTACAGCCGACGTCTGCGGAAGGCTGTTCATCCAAGGTTTGAAATGACATGGAAGGTTCTCAACATGTCAGAGAGCAGTTCAGACTTTGGAATAAATGTTGTTGTTTTTTAATTGCGATGAACGGTACTGAGACGATTTGTTTGTTTTTATAAATACAAAATTGAACTGAATCAACCGTGATCAATCCATGCAAATGTTAACGTTCATGCAGTACATCCAAGGACAGATACAATATGGGACTGTCATGGGACAATCAAACGAACTATTGCAATTTAGCGGTTGTAATTAGTGCATATCAGTGTGATGTCAGGGTGATGTCAGGGGGATGTCAGGGGGATGTCAGGGGGATGTCAGGGTGAAGAATAAGTCATAAGAATAAAGTCTAAAGAATAAAGTCTAAAGAATTAAGTCTAAAGTCTAAAGAATAAAGTCTGGTGGTAATGTAACACTTGGATACCAACCGCCATAAAACACCAATGAATCAAGAAGAAGAAGATGTCAGGGAAGAGCTGTTTAAACTCACTGTTGACCTGAGAATATGAACAAATCACTATTAAATAAACAGTTTGCTGTAAAGTTGCTAGCCTTAGCCGCTAACCTTAGCTTAAGCCATCACACTCGAAAAGACGCGTAATCCAGTCCGTTTGATGTTTAATGTTTAATTAATTAGTCCATAAATATGCGCGACAGATTTTTATTATAGAAGTCATTTTTTCGCGGCGTCACGTGACCCGCGGTGAGGAGAAAGTGGTGGGCTGAGAGTCGGAATCGCTCCGTGATTGAGTGCACTGCCTCGTCTGCTAAACAGAGCAGGACCGTGTAGTGAGCGAGGGGTCAGGGATCTGTTACTCTGACTCGACATACTCCTAACACTTCTGACCGTTTGTCTAACATCAGTGGGGAAGTTTGCATCGTGAGCTGGAGAAAAGGCGGGCGTGGTCAGGGGAGCAGCTCGCCGCGCCCGAAAGCGTAGCTCGACTCCTCCCGTTTCACCGCGGCGACGCGGCCGAGCCTTTCCTGCCCCGGTACCAGTCCACAGGAAGCTGCTGCGTTTGCCCGCAGGCGTGGAAGACGGGGCTCAACCAATCAGCTCCCACCGTCTTTAGCCCCGCCCCCTACCGCGGTAAGAGAGAGGAAGTGACGTCATCTCAAACCGCCGTGTCATGCATTTCGATCAGCCGTGCGTCGAGAATCATCGTCATAAGCATCTCACTAACATTCCGCATTGTTTCCTCTGTCACGGTTTCATTCTTCTCACCTTCATGTGGAGAAAGTGGACGCAAACGTCAAAACGTCTGCCCGTCTTCCACGCCTGACGTCGCCTGATGTGTAGAGACGGACGGTCAATTTCGCCCAAACGTTTGAGATCTTGGGACTAAACTTGACTAAATGTAGAGGTTCACTGTCAGTCGTCCATATCATGAGAGCAACAGATTTGTGCGAGAAAGACTGACACAACCTCGATTTCTCACCACACGAACGTAGCAATAGTTGAAAACACATATTACATTTGCTTTTTGACTCGTCGTGAAAACTGTCCTAATTTTAATCACGTAAAACCCAGGGTAGCAACATACTTTTTTTTACACTCGAGTTAGATTTGTTGCATTATCCATATGTTACATTCAATTTCATGGCTGCACTTGCCGGTGCTAAGCTGCTGCAGTGGTCAGAGCTGCCCAGTCTATGTGGTGGCAAAAGTGTGTTACCCAAAGACACAACAAAAGCATTCATGCGTTGAAGATGGAATCGAATGACCAACCGAGTCCCTGTTTAAAGGCAAGAGGGCAAAGCTTTTACTCTGTTGTTGAATCATCATACAGTGTCATTTTCGCTTATTGTCCTTTATCCTTCATCACATTTATTTTTGACAATCAGTTCCAACACCTTCACCAAGATCTAAACCCACAACCACCTCTTGATTTCTCATTTCATCAGCTCCAAGTGTCAAAAATGAGTGTTTCATTTTCTCGTTTCAATCCTCTGTTCTTGTGCTTCCGAATCAGAGCGACGCAAACGGAGCGACAGCGCCGATGAATATGCGTTTCCGCCTCCTCCGGCCCCGGTCTGCAGCGTGAGCCTCCCCAGCTCTCCCGCGCCCTTCAAAAAGACGAGCGCATATGGACCTCAGTATCTGACGATCCCCACGCCGAGCTCAACATCCAAGTCTCTCCCCTGCAGCCCGGCCACGCGCCGCTCCACTCCTCCACAAGGGGGCGGCGCTCGTCCCACACCATCCGGCTCCTTCTCGAGACGCCGCGAAGAGTGTCAGCATCTCTACTGCAACTTCTCGCACGCCCAAACGAAGCAGATCAACCAACAGCGGCCCGCGTTACGCAAGCAACGTAGCATAGACGAGCTACGATCTGTCGTGCAAGACGTGGCCGGCGCTTTCAGCAACGAGGACGTCCACCATCTCGGGCACAAAATGGCCGCCGCAACCGAGCTGATGACGGACAGCGTCGAAGAGAACGCCCAAGCGCTCAATTTATTGGTCGAAGTTGTAGATAAACTTCAAGGGCTGATTGTCGCCAGCAGAAGCCAGACTTCGTCGCCGCAAAGTCGCCCAAAACAAACACACCGGACTCCGCCTCCTCAACCTCCGAGGAGAGTTTCGGCGACGTCGTCTAAAACTGTTCGCAAAGCTCCAACGCCGCATCCGCGTCCACTGTCTACATCTTCCTCGTCTAGTTCTTGTTCAACGTCGTCGGCGTCGTTGCACTTTTGCCCCGATGCGTACAAACCATCAAGACGAGACCCCAGGAAGTCCGTGACGTTTGGGGGAAGGAGTAACGAACAAGTGAGGCTGAACAACGGCTCGGTGTCCAGAGCGCCCTCTAGTGATCAATATGACTGTAACACCAGCTGCTTGACGGGCAAAAAGAAGAAAAAGAAGTAGTTAGCATTTGTCGCTAAGCTAACAGTAGACAGTCGTTGTTGTGCGTTCTGATCACTCTGTGTAGCACTATTGCTCATTCCTAGTTTATCAAATGCATTTTTTAATTTGTAAGAAATCACATTAAATATTCAATTCATTTTTTAATAAACATCTGTGAATGAATAAAGAAAAGTTTAAAAAAATGGAGGAGAAGAAAGAGATAACAAAGCAATGAAGGGTTATATAAATAGAAACACAAAAGTCTTGCTATGTAATATGACATCGTGCTGCACAGTTTGGATCCAGCTGTTTAGACTTTACTATAAATACTCACAGAAATACTTTCACAGATGCAATACAATTTTGGGGCCAGAATTTATTCATGTTTTTCAATGTGTTTTAGTAATACATAGGCCACTGAGTAGGAATGCTGACTTATTTTACTATGTATCTAATGCATAAATTGTTTCTTGATAAATCATAAATAAAGTACAACACTTCTTTAGTCATGTTCTTTTACAGAAATGTAATCATTTTGACACTGCAGGTAAGAAACATAGTTTCCCAAAACCAAAAAGGAAAACCTAGAGCTATTTTGGCTTACAAAAAAAGTTTTTTTTCCCCCCTTTTAACGTTTGTTCTTCTTTAACAGGGCGCAACAATAAAACGTGATGAAAAAACTGGACGGATCTACATCGCCCGAGTCATTCACGGAGGACTGGCCGATCGCAGCGGTGAGAAGAATGCACGTTTTATGAATACAAGCACCCTGAAGACACCAGGAACATGAAGTATTCAGATTCATACTGTTTGAAATGCCATTTGTTAAAGAACACATCGTATATAAAAGTATAGATATGCATGAAACCTTTTGAACATGAGCATATTGCATTTGACTTGTGATTTAGTACTGGTCTAGTCCTCATTTTGTCCTAGTTTAGTCCATGAATCACGTGAAGAACTCGTCCTAAGCGTCCTAAACGTTTTATTATGGATTTAAGCTACTGTTCATGTCTTGTCCGTGAGTGCTTTGTCTTTGTATCAGGTCTCCTTCATACTGGTGATCTTCTGCTGGAGGTGAATGGAAACCCAGTGGCAGATTTAGAGCCAGAACAAGTCATACAAATACTGGTAATAATCATCTAAATCAATAAATACAGTTTGGCTGAATTTTAAAACGAATTGCAATGATAGTTTTTTCTGTTTCAGGTTGAGTCACAAGGCACAATTTTGTTCAAAGTCATCCCAAACCCAAGTCAATCCTGCAGCAGCCAAAAGCCTGTAAGGGTGACTTTTTTTTTTACTGTACTTTCCTTCGCTTGGCCTTCAAGTGACCATGGCAGGTCTGAAGGCAGGACGGTCCTGGACGAGGGTGATGAGGTCAGGGATGAAACAATCGTCTGAAGGCAGGACGGTCCTGGACGAGGGTGATGAGGTCAGGGATGAAACAATCGTCTGAAGGCAGGACGGTCCTGGACGAGGGTGATGAGGTCAGGGATAAAACAATCGTCTGAAGGCAGGACGGTCATGGACGAGGGTGATGAGGTCAGGGATAAGACAATCGTCTGAAGGCAGGACGGTCCTGGACGAGGATGATGAGGTCAGGGATGAAACAATCGTCTGAAGGCAGGACGGTCCTGGACAAGGGTGATGAGGTCAGGGATAACACAATCGTCTGAAGGCAGGACGGTTCTGGACGAGGGTGATGAGGTCAGGGATGAAACAATCGTCTGAAGGCAGGACGGTCCTGGACGAGGGTGATGAGGTCAGGGATGAAACAATCGTCTGAAGGCAGGACGGTCCTGGACGAGGGTGATGAGGTCAGGGATGAAACAATCGTCTGAAGGCAGGACGGTCCTGGACGAGGGTGATGAGGTCAGGGATGAAACAATCGTCTGAAGGCAGGACGGTCCTGGACAAGGGTGATGAGGTCTGGGATAAAACAATCGTCTGAAGGCAGGACGGTCATGGACGAGGGTGATGAGGTCAGGGATAACACAATCGTCTGAAGGCAGGACGGTCCTGGACGAGGATGATGAGGTCAGGGATGAAAAAATCGTCTGAAGGCAGGACGGTCCTGGACGAGGATGATGAGGTCAGGGATGAAACAATTGTCTGAAGGCAGGACGGTCCTGGACAAGGGTGATGAGGTCAGGGATAACACAATCGTCTGAAGGCAGGACGGTCCTGGACGAGGGTGATGAGGTCAGGGATGAAACAATCGTCTGAAGGCAGGACAGTCCTGGACGAGGGTGATGAGGTCAGGGATGAAACAATCGTCTGAAGGCAGGACGGTCCTGGACGAGGGTAATGAGGTCAGGGATGAAACAATCGTCTGAAGGCAGGACGGTCCTGGACGAGGGTGATGAGGTCAGGGATGAAACAATCGTCTGAAGGCAGGACGGTTCTGGACAAGGGTGATGAGGTCAGGAATAACACAATCGTCTGAAGGCAGGACGGTTCTGGACGAAGGTGATGAGGTCAGGGATGAAACAATCGTCTGAAGGCAGGACGGTCCTGGACGAGGGTGATGAGGTCAGGGATGAAACAATCGTCTGAAGGCAGGACGGTCCTGGACGAGGGTGATGAGGTCAGGGATGAAACAATCGTCTGAAGGCAGGACGGTCCTGGACGAGGGTGATGAGGTCAGGGATGAAACAATCGTCTGAAGGCAGGACGGTCCTGGACAAGGGTGATGAGGTCAGGGATAAAACAATCGTCTGAAGGCAGGACGGTCATGGACGAGGGTGATGAGGTCAGGGATAACACAATCGTCTGAAGGCAGGACGGTCCTGGACGAGGATGATGAGGTCAGGGATGAAAAAATCGTCTGAAGGCAGGACGGTCCTGGACGAGGATGATGAGGTCAGGGATGAAACAATCGTCTGAAGGCAGGACGGTCCTGGACAAGGGTGATGAGGTCAGGGATAACACAATCGTCTGAAGGCAGGACGGTCCTGGACGAGGGTGATGAAGTCAGGGATGAAACAATCGTCTGAAGGCAGGACAGTCCTGGACGAGGGTGATGAGGTCAGGGATGAAACAATCGTCTGAAGGCAGGACGGTCCTGGACGAGGGTGATGAGGTCAGGGATGAAACAATCGTCTGAAGGCAGGACGGTCCTGGACGAGGGTGATGAGGTCAGGGATGAAACAATCGTCTGAAGGCAGGACGGTTCTGGACAAGGGTGATGAGGTCAGGAATAACACAATCGTCTGAAGGCAGGACGGTTCTGGACGAAGGTGATGAGGTCAGGGATGAAACAATCGTCTGAAGGCAGGACGGTCCTGGACGAGGGTGATGAGGTCAGGGATGAAACAATCGTCTGAAGGCAGGACGGTCCTGGACGAGGGTGATGAGGTCAGGGATGAAACAATCGTCTGAAGGCAGGACGGTCCTGGACGAGGGTGATGAGGTCAGGGATGAAACAATCGTCTGAAGGCAGGACGGTCCTGGACGAGGGTGGTCCGTTAGCGGGTCCTTCCCCAATTTGAGTTTTCTGTCAACCGTGCAAGTTGTTTGATTGACTATATTTTCATTATTTTAATTCGCCAGAAACGGTTAAAAATGTTCTGTCATCTGTAGCCGTGGCTCGTCAAGCATTTAGAGAAACATGTCAAATATCGCAC
Source organism: Eucyclogobius newberryi (assembly GCF_026437365.1). Classification (NCBI taxonomy): domain Eukaryota; kingdom Metazoa; phylum Chordata; class Actinopteri; order Gobiiformes; family Gobiidae; genus Eucyclogobius; species Eucyclogobius newberryi. The sequence goes on from NW_027315768.1 coordinate 33,843,675, forward strand.
CTGCCATGGTCACCGAAATGTTACGGTAAAATCTGTTGCCTCAGTGTTTCTCTGCTCAGGTTTATTCCCTGTTAAATTTTGGGTTTCCTCCAACGTTGGGCTCAAATTTAACTTAAAATAAACATGTTTGCTCACGTTGGTGTTGCCGTAGCAAGAGACCACCACGTGCACACTTGAGCAGAAGCGTCCGGGCCCTGGCTCAGTCTCAGGGCGTTCTCTCTGTATCTGTATCCTAGTCTCTTTGTCTCTTTATACGTGAGGTGTACATGAGAGCGATGGTGGACTACTGCCCCCTGGAGGACAGCTCGATCCCGTGCCCGGCGGCCGGGGTGAGGTTCGGTCGCACTGATGTTCTGGAGGTGGTGGACCAGTCGGACGGACAGTGGTGGCAGGCGCGGCGACTCCCGTGCACTGGGTCCTGCGCTGGACTCATCCCCTCTGCCAGCAACCTAAAGAGGTACCAGCTATTTATTTTGATACTGAATCTTATGTTTTTGCTGATTAAATATCTAGTTATTTTTACGTGACGATCGTGTCGGAGGGTTGGAGTCCTGCTTATCTTCGTGTGTGAATGAGGCTTGAGAATGCATTTTGTCCCTGTATTTTTTGTAACAATAAAAGCACCTGTAATGGAATAAATGCAAGATATACTGAGATATACCATTGGCAAGGCAAGGTAAGTTTATTTGTAGAGCACATTTCATACACAAGGCAATTCAAAGTGCTTCACACAGCAGGAAAAATGCATTAAAATCACAAAGAAATGACAGAAATCACCAAACAATTTAAGACATAAAAGAGAAGAGTGCAAAGAAAATCCTTTCAGTCATAAGCACAGCTAAACAAAACTGTTTTTGAACATTGTCAGAGTAGAAGCCTGTCATACTGTGCAACTGTATTTTTACAGCTGTCAAAAAGTGTGGAGTAAAAAGGCGCAAATTTTTAAATCCAATGTAAAATTTTCCATTTGATTTTTCTTCTGTTTTAGTTTTTGGTTTTCCATTTTTTAAAATCAAAATAAGAGCCAGGGTTTCTCAGGAGAGTTGTCCTCAGTCAAAGCCGGCCAACATGTTTCCGCATCGAGACAGCAGGGGGCGACGACGGGCACTTCAAACGCCACCAAAATACATATTCAACCATCACAGCGACTTATTAAGACGTTCAGTGCGGTGAAAATGTCCCTTAGTTCTCCTTTAAGCGTGAAAAAGGCACATGGAATAACCGTTTACTGTACCCACGAGGCCTTTTAACGTTTGTGTTTATTCCGTTGTTGTTGTTTTGTTGTCTTGCAGTAAGCAGCGGGAGCAGTGGTGGTGTCAGCCGCTACAAACTCACACCTGCATCAAACCACGTGAGTCCTCCTGCTTTATGTTCCATCAAATGTGTCTGATTCCCACTGACGTCTTCTTCTTCTGTTATTTCTGCTGCTCAAAGTGAGTTCGGGCGACAGCGGTGAGTGACTTTTAGACGTATTGTTTCTACACCGTACATAAAGGAGCACTGTGTCACTTTTCAGGTAAGGGCTCGCCACCGGCTTGTTTCTATGGAGATTAAACCTTAAATCCTGTTCACGAGCCCGTCTTCTCCGCTCCTTCGCCGAGCCTCCCAAAAACACTCAGGTTCAGGTTTGCCAGTTTTCGACACAGATCCGAGGGGCTCCTGTGCTGTTTTTAAGTCAATAAATCATCACCAGACTTTTATTTCCTCATGGTAATTCCCCCTGATGCCAGTAGATGGAGATGTGGTTTTCAACACTTTAAGTTCTAAATCTGATATGCCAAAGGAAAGGTGCAAGAGCAAGTTTAGAATACATTAGAGAATACAAATAATGCAGAATAATTAATAATTCACCTTTACCAGACTGATCATTTCGCTGATCACGTTTCTCCCTCTAGTTTATCATGTTATAAGCTGCTTTACGCCTCGGTGTATCTGCTGCCCTCTACTGGTGTTTGTGTGCACGGACAGGCCTCTAATGAATGAACTTAGATTATTGTTTGTAATATTATGTTAATCTTACAGGGTTCGACCGTTTTGTTAGTCATTTTCAAACAGTAACTTGAATTTCTCTCCCTAAACTCATTGTGTATTTTCTTGTATGTTTTCAGAGAACGACCAAATACAAATCGATGACCAAAACTTTGCAGCAGGTACGGACAGGCATTATGTTAAATGTTTGTATTATTTTCGCACCATTTTTAATGATTTTGTTTATCGCTTCCTCAGATTTGGAAGATTTAACAATGGGTGGGTAAGTGTGTTTCAGTAGTTTAGCGTTTAGCTTTAGTAAACTGGTGTGAATCACGAATGTGGTTACTTTTAAATGAAATCATGTATATCTGAATATACATATTAAATATTTTTTTTACACTCCTCCAGATGACATGGACAAGCAGCACATTGGTATGATTTCTACTTCTCCAAATGTGAACTGGTTAAGATCTGGTTTAGATCTAATGTAGTCCGTATTACATCAGAGGACTGTCCTGGATACGTCCTTTTAGACCCTTCTTCAGTCCGGCTTTAGTCCTGGCTTTCGTCCAGGTTTAGACCCTTCTTCAGTCCGGCTTTAGTCCTGGCTTTCGTCCACATTTAGACCCTTCTTCAGTCCGGCTTTAGTCCTGGCTTTCGTCCACGTTTAGACCCTTCTTCAGTCCAGCTTTAGTCCTGGCTTTCGTCCACATTTCGACCCTTCTTCAGTCCAGCTTTAGTCCTGGCTTTGATCCACGCTTAGACCCTTCTTCAGTCCGGCTGTAGTCCTGGCTTTCGTCCAGGTTTAGACCCTTCTTCAGTCCAGCTTTAGTCCTGGCTTTCGTCCAGGTTTAGACCCTTCTTCAGTCCGGCTTTAGTCCTGGCTTTCGTCCACATTTAGACCCTTCTTCAGTCCGGCTTTAGTCCTGGCTTTCGTCCACGTTTAGACCCTTCTTCAGTCCAGCTTTAGTCCTGGCTTTCGTCCACATTTCGACCCTTCTTCAGTCCAGCTTTAGTCCTGGCTTTGATCCACGCTTAGACCCTTCTTCAGTCCGGCTGTAGTCCTGGCTTTCGTCCAGGTTTAGACCCTTCTTCAGTCCAGCTTTAGTCCTGGCTTTCGTCCACATTTAGACCCTTCTTCAGTCCGGCTTTAGTCCTGGCTTTCGTCCACGTTTAGACCCTTCGTCAGTCCAGCTTTAGTCCTGGCTTTCATCCACGTTTAGACCCTTCTTCAGTCCGGCTTTAGTCCTGGCTTTCGTCCACATTTAGACCCTTCTTCAGTCCGGCTTTAGTCCTGTCTTTCATCCACGCTTAGACCCTTCTTCAGTCCGGCTGTAGTCCTGGCTTTCGTCCAGGTTTAGACCCTTCGTCAGTCCAGCTTTAGTCCTGGCTTTCCTCCACGTTTAGACCCTTCTTCAGTCCGGCTTTAGTCCTGGCTTTCCTCCACATTTAGACCCTTCTTCAGTCCGGCTTTAGTCCTGGCTTTCCTCCACGTTTAGACCCTTCTTCAGTCCGGCTTTAGTCCTGGCTTTCCTCCACGTTTAGACCCTTCTTCAGTCCGGCTTTAGTCCTGGCTTTCGTCCACGTTCAAACCCGTTTCAAGTTCCGTTTCTTTTTTCTTTGCAGCTGGTTTTCTTCAAAGTTTCCGTTACTGGAGGAGAAGCTCTTTGCGGCGGAGGAGACAGTCGTGTTCGTCCTGTTGCCCCGGTAACAGTGCTTTGGCCACGCCCTACGAGGAAGTGACTCTGTACCAGCGCCCCCTGCAGGACACGCACAGACTCATCGTTCTCGTGGGTGAGACAAAAATTCCCCCCAACTTTTCTCCTCTGTCTTTAGTCTTTCATGATGCATTATTCCTTCCTTCATCCGACATTAGATCTAAAGTTGGATGCATTTTGTATTTATTTATGGACTAAACTGTTTTTCCTCTGCCCAGGTGCGTCAGGTGTGGGCGTGAACGAACTGAGGAAGAGGCTGATCAGAATAAACCCGTTAATTTTCCAGGGACCTGTTCCACGTATGTTTTATTCTTTTTTTCCTCCACAAGCTTTGGTTTTTACTCTTCACATCCAGCTGGTGTGATTGTGTCTTATGTTGTTCTTTGGTTTTCAGACACGACTCGTCCGATGAGAGCAGACGAGCAAACAGGACGAGAGTACCACTTTGTGACAAGGGAGCAGTTCGATCACATGCTCTCCAACCACAGGTACAAAGAGCTCCACAGCCACTTTGAATAAGGGCTACGGTCGACTAAAGTCATTGTTGGTCGACTAAAATTATTGTTGGTCAACTGAAGTCATTGTTGGTCGACTAAAGTCATTGTTGGTCGACTAAAGTCATTGTTGGTCGACTTAAGTCATTGTTGGTCGACTTAAGTCATTGTTGGTCGACTAATTTCATTGTTGGTCAACTAAAGTCATTGTTGGTCGAATAAAATCATTGTTGGTTGACTTAAATTATTGGTGGTCAACTAAAGTCATTGTTGGTCGACTAAAGTCATTGTTGGTCGACTTAAGTCATTGTTGGTCGACTAATATCATTGTTGGTCAACTAAAGTCATTGTTGGTCGACTAAAGTCATTGTTGGTCGACTAAAGTCATTGTTGGTCGACTAAAGTAATTGTTGGTCGACTAAAGTCATTGTTGGTCGACTTAAATCATTGTTGGTCGACTTAAGTCATTGTTGGTCGACTAAAAGTGTGTGAAACTGGAAGCTCCACTTGATCCGGCCCAAACTGCGACTACAAGACGACGAGTGCACCGGAGCTGATGCAGAAACAACATTTTACACATAAACGTTCTAACGACTAAACGCTGACAGTTCTAGATCAAATGCAAGTGTCTGGGATTAAGCGCACAACAATAAACTTCCCGTTAAGATTGTTTTGGCCCAAACGTGACCTGGATCGCAGCCCAGGTCACGCAGCCCAGGTCACCCAGCCCAGGTCACGCGTGACCTTGTTCGCAGCCCAAACGTGACCTTGATCGCAGCCCAAACGTGACATTGATCGCAGCCCAAACGTGACCTTGATCGCAGCCCAAACGTGACCTTGATCGCTGTCCAGGTCACGCGTGACCTTGATCCCAGCCCCAACGTGACCTTGATCTCAGCCCAAACGTGACCTTGATCGCAGCCCAAACGTGACCTTGATCGCAGCCCAAACGTGACCTTGATCGCAGCCCAGGTCACTCGTGACCTTGATCGCAGCCCAGGTCACGCGCTGAATCTGATATGAATCAGTCAGTCCAAAAAGGCAAGTCTCGTTACTCGGACTTCGACTGCGCCGCAATCAAACAAGAGATGCTTTTTTAAATGAGAAAAGACGGGAAATAAACAGATGAAACTAAACGCCAGACAACAGCAGCAAAGAGCAAAAAAGTCACGTTTTAACCTTAACTGCTTTGGTAAAATGTGACGAGGAGAACGTTTGCCTCTCCAAGACCAAAGATAAAGATAATTCTAGACTTGTGTTGGGGTTAATAACTGTTTCTAATTGTGTGGTTTTATTGTCTGTGCCGTGTCAGTGCAACGGCAGGCGCCTGTAAATAGACTGCATTATTATTCATAAAATCATCTGTAATTTAACTCATGCACAATAGATACATTTGTCGACATATTATACATATAACGCCTTTGTGTAGACGAGCGGGCGGCGCACGCTACACCAGAGCAGTTACAAAGTACACGCCTAAAATAATACAGATTTGAAAAGAAAATGAAATGATAAATGGAAATATAACACTATGTACTTCATGTTTTCATGTGCAATACTGTCATATTCATGTGCAATACTGACATAATCATGTGCAATACTATCATATTCATGTGCAATACTGTCATAATCATGTGCAATACTGTCATATTCATGTGCAATACTGACATAATCATGTGCAATACTGTCATATTCATGTGCAATACTGTCATACCCATGTGCAATACTGTCATAATCATATGCAATACTGTCATACCCATGTACAATACTGTCATAATCATATGCAATACTGTCATACCCATGTGCAATACTGTCATAATCATATGCAATACTGTGACATAATGTCAATCATCCTGGTGGAATATTCTCTGTCCATTTAACAGCTGAAAATAAGAGTTATTATTGTTATTATTTTTATTAAGGGTATAAGAGGGTTTATCTGTTATCTGTTTTTATTATTAATAATTCTATAGCTACTTTGTGTTGCAACAATGGAATTTCACCATTGTGGGAGAAATAAAGGCTTCTCTTCTCTTATGTTTGTGGTGTGTGCAGGTTGGTGGAGCACGGAGAGTACGGAGCACATCTTTATGGCACCAGCTTCGATGCGATGGAGGAAGTTCTTCAACAGGGAAGAACCTGTGTCATCGACGTGGAGCCGAGCGTGAGTGAATCCACCTGATCCTCTGTACCTTCTGCACTCTCTCCTCTGCACCTTCTGCACTCTCTCCTCTGCACCTTCTGCACTCTCTCCTCTGCACCTTCTGCGCTCTCTCCTCTGCACCTTCTGCACTCTCTCCTCTGCACCTTCTTACTCTCTCCTCTGCACCTTCTGCACTCTCTCCTCTGCACCTTCTGCACTCTCTCCTCTGCACCTTCTGCAATCTCTCCTCTGCACCTTCTGCACTCTTTCCTCTACACCTTCTGCACTCTCTCCTCTGCACTTTCCGCACTCTCTCCTCTGCACCTTCTGCACTCTCTCCTCTGCACCTTCTGCAATCTCTCCTCTGCACCTTCTGCAATCTCTCCTCTGCACCTTCTGCAATCTCTCCTCTGCACCTTCTGCAATCTCTCCTCTGCACCTTCTGCAATCTCTCCTCTGCACCTTCTGCAATCTCTCCTCTGCACCTTCTGCACTCTTTCCTCTACACCTTCTGCAATCTCTCCTCTGCACCTTCTCCACTCTCTCCTCTGCACCTTCTGCAATCTCTCCTCTGCACCTTCTCCACTCTCTCCTCTGCACCTTCTGCACTCTCTCCTCTGCACCTTCTGCAATCTCTCCTCTGCACCTTCTGCAATCTCTCCTCTGCACCTTCTGCAATCTCTCCTCTGCACCTTCTGCAATCTCTCCTCTGCACCTTCTGCACTCTCTCCTCTGCACCTTCTGCAATCTCTCCTCTGCACCTTCTGCAATCTCTCCTCTGCACCTTCTGCACTCTTTCCTCTACACCTTCTGCGCTCTCTCCTCTGCACCTTCTGCACTCTCTCCTCTGCACCTTCTGGACTCTCTCCTCTGCACCTTCTGCGCTCTCTCCTCTGCACCTTCTGCACTCTTTCCTCTACACCTTCTGCGCTCTCTCCTCTGCACCTTCTGCACTCTCTCCTCTGCACCTTCTGGACTCTCTCCTCTGCACCTTCTGCACTCTCTCCTCTGCACCTTCTGCACTCTCTCAGAACACTCACGCAGATGTTTTCATTTCGTTCTGCAGAGCGTCCAGTCGCTGCGGACGAAGACGTTGAAACCTTTCGTCATTTTTGTCAAAGTCCCCGATTCAGACAAGCTGAGAGAAACCCGGAGAGAGGCTCAGATTTTGACCGGACGCGGACACAGCCGGAAGTTTACGGTAAAGACAACAGGACGTTATAATGGCCAAATGCTGGAAAATATATCTTTATTTTGGCTGGTAACACAACTCCCGGCCTCTGTGTTTTAATCTTTCTTAAATGTCTCTCGCTGTAAAACTGTTTTGTGATTTCAGGAGGAGGACTTTGTGGAGCTGGAGGAGACGTCCAAACTCATCGAAGTGAAGTACAGGCAGTACTTTGACTCGGTTTTAGTGAACGAGAATCTGCACGAGTCCTGCCTCCAGCTCTGCTCCATTGTCCAACACGTCCAAGACCAAGAGCTCTGGGTCCCAGTCAGCTGGACCAGAGAGGACCTGTGACGGACCAGGAGAAGACCACGGGAAGACCACAGGGAAACCACAGGAAGACCACAGGAATAACCCAGGAAGACCACAGAAAGACCACAGCCCACAGGAAGACCACGGGAAGACCACAGAAAGACCACATGAAGACTACAGGAAGACCAAAGGATGACCATGGGAAGATCACAAGAAGACCAAAGGAAGATCAAAGGAAGACCACATGAAGACCACAGAAAGACCAAAGAAAGACCGAGATGGAGACGTTCAGTCTTTGCAGTGAACAGACCAAAGAAGGACCTTGAGAAGGGAACAAGAGCGTACAATGAATGAAAGACTTTATTTTAGTATTATATTGATTTACTTTTAACCATGTTTAAAGGCAAAGCTTGTGTTGTGTTTGGTTTGGTTTCATTCACACACTCAAAAAGCTCAAAGTGTTTAGATTTTGAGCTGTATATTTAAGTGCCACTGTAGTTCTAATAATTAATCTGTATATTATAAACATTTATGTAATCTATGATTCTATTACAAATATATTCTGTTAAGGAACATAATATGTGGCCCTATATGTTCTGTAAATAAAGGCATCTGAACGGTTTAGACTGATTAAAGTTATATCGTGTGTGCATGGATAGCACTCTCCTCACAGCAAGAAGGTCGCAGAGGCGACCAAAGTCATGCACATGGTCTATAGAGCCGGGGACATGGAATGTCACTTGGCTGGTAGAGAAGGAGCCGGAGCTTGTTAGCCGGAGCGTTACAGACTAGATATAAGCCTCACCGCCACTCACAGTTCAGGGTCTGGATGAAGGTCTACATTTCACTGGTGTTGCCCATGATGAGCGGTGGCGGGCTGGTGTGAGCTTGCTAATAGCCCCATAGCTCAGCCGCCACATGACAGGGTACAGGTCTCACTGTTGTGTCGGCCTATGGGCAGTGTACCCAGCCCTCTTGGAATCCCTGGGAAGGGTACTGGAGGTCGCCGATGTTCTATTCTGTGGGACTTCAACTCATGTGGGCAACGCCAGTGACACCTGGAGAAGAGTGATTGGTGAGAACCTGAACTGTGTTCTGTTATTGGACTTCTGTATGTCCATAACAAACACCATGTTCAAGCACAAGGGTGACCATCAGTGGACGGCGAGGTCTGAGGGTACATCTTGTGGCAGTGATGTGTGGTCAGGGAAATCAAGGCAATCAGTGATTGAACAATGAAATCTAAAATTACCGTGTGTCACAACTATATACAAATTGTTCTGAAATATATCCAAATAAGCCCGTTTTCCCCTCACTTCTGCTGCTGAAGCTCGGCTGAAGTCACAGTGTCTCTTAGTGGCCTCTACAGGCCGCTGAGCAGTACTGCAGGAAGCTTGGTTCTTCTTCTCCTGCAGCTGACCGTGTTCAGAGGCCCGTTCATGATCCGCTCTCTAACATGAGCTTTTAGAACCAGAGCGAACAGCAGCTTCTTTTAGAGCTCTGCACATGTGCTCTGAGGACAAACTCAAACCACCTGAACAAACCTGTGGGAGAACCTTGGATGTAACTGAGCATGTGCAGAGGAGAAGAAGTAAAAGCAGCGCCAAGTTTCAACAAGCTTGGTCTTGGTTTGTAGCTAAGGCTCTGTTCATTTTTATGTTTACAATGATTAGACATTAGTTAGAAATACATTTAACAACATCGGGAATGAATTTGTGTAATGAGTTGGTCTGTGAAGTGAGACTATGTAATCCATTCAGCTCTTTGTTCAGGTATGGGACTTTAGCTCAGTAGGATTGCTGTTCGCGCTTCAAGCCTGTTGTCCATCCATAAAAGTCACCACAGGCTACTCTCTTGTGGAGCCCTCTGTCTGCAGGGTCTTCAACTCACACCTCAGGGAGCTTCTCCCAGGTCCCGGGGGACTCTGAGGACATTGAGTCCGAGTAGACCATGTTCTCAGCCTCCACTGTCAATGCGGCTGCTCGGAGCTGTGGTCGCAAGATCTCTGGAACTTGTCATGGTGGCAATTCCCAAACCTGGTGGTGGACGCCGGAAGTAAAGGACGCTGTCAAGCTGAAGGAGTCCCATCGAGCCTTAGCTTTAGGTCTCAGGAAGTAAACAGGGAGTGGCAGTCAAAGCACACCGCAGCTTATACCGTCACAGAGGTGAAAACACAGGACTGGGAGAAGTTCTGGGAGGCCATGGAGGATCAGAATCAGAAAAGGTTTATTGTCAATGAACTGAAAACACAAACACAGGAACTTAGAGCTTTGGTGGAGGATTATCGATCGACCTTGAAGAAGTTCTGACAAACCGCCCGACGCATCAGGAGAGGAAGCAGTTCTGTCAGAGGAGCTGACATTGTCTCTTTCATTGTCTCATTGTGGACACCTCTGACATATGGACAGTATATAAAGCGTTGGGCCATGTGACATCAGCGGCCAATCAGATTAGTGGATTCCCGGCTCAAGCCACCTGCTGTTTGTAAGCCTTAAGCCTTTTCTCCTTCTCCTCTGAAACTTTCCTCCTCCTCTGAAGCTCGCCTCCTCTTCTGCAGCTCACCTCCTCCTCCTCCTCTGCAGCTCACCTCCTCCTCTGCACCTCGCCTCCTCCTCTGCAGCTCCTCTCTACATGTTTGCACGCGCGATTGGATAAATCTACTGAGGTATTTTTGATTGATTGGGACTAGAGCCAACACAGTGAGAGAAAGAGGGATTTCCTTTCATTTTGGAGCTCCAGCCCCTCGTGGTAAACAAAGCACTCAGGTAAGCAACTTGTTTACTTCTTACGGACTTTGAGATTGAGTCATTTAGATTTGTTTAGGGCCAGTTTTATCCTGGTTTTGCCCTGGTTTAGGCAAGGCAAGTTCACAAAGTAACTCAAGGTGCTTTACAGAACAAGAAAAGATGCATTAAAATCCCAATAAAAACGGATAAAAGTGGTAAAACAGTGAGAAGAATGAGGTGGAAATAGTTATTAGTAACAGCAGAGACAAAATATTGCAAAAACCCCAAAATGATAATAATAATTCTAACGTTTTGATCAATTTGGCGACAATAGGACTTTACAGACCTAAAGTTTACGCGTATGTGTCGACATTAGGCATTCTCTTTCAACAATTGAATGTCAAATCCGTAGAGAGGCAAGTCCACTGACAGTAAGAAATGATGATCTGATCTAACGTTGAGGCATTAAAATGGGGCAGACGGGGCACATTCTAGCCCGGCGTCGTCTTTAGCTTCAGTGCCACAGATCGGGCTTAAACCAATTACGCAGACGACAGACTTCACCTGGCGCTTCTTGGCCACAGTCGAGAAGTCAAGGAAACAAGTGAAATAAAAGAGACTCTTCTCCAGAATCTTAACCAGTTTGTCCGACAGGAAGCAGCATGCCGACCGTGAAAGGCAAGAAGAAGAAACCAAAGAGGGAAATGAGTCAAGACGAGCCTCCAGCAGAAGGTTAGACCGGCTTTAGACCTGGCTTAGATTTGTTTGTTTTTAAGACAAAGTAGGTTATTGCTGTTGTTATTCTAATACTTCATTTTTTCAGTTTCTGCAAGTACACAGAATATAAAACCCGACAGAGACAGAGAGAGAGAGTGAGAGCAAAGGAGATAAAGGAAAACAAAAGACATTCAAAGAAGCTACGGCACAAACTGTCCAACATTCACTATCTAAGTTTGTCCAAATTAAGCCCAAATGTCATTTTGTTTCAGTTCAGAGCTTGTTTGTCGGCTCGGTTTGTGTAAGTAATTAAGTAAGTCAAGTTCTATTTATAAAGCACCTGTAAACACCACAATGATCCAAAGTGCTGTAGAAAGGCAACATAAAATACAATAAAGCATAAGACAATGGTAAAATAAGGTAAAAATAACGCTATAAAAATGTTCTGCGTCATTTGTTTAAAGCCTGTGTGAACATAAAGGGTTTAAAGAAAGATTGAACAATATTCAGAGATCAGGCTAATGTCCAGAAGAAGACTAGACCAGAGGAAGACTGAACCAGAGGAAGACTAGACCAGAGGAAGACTAGAACAGAGGCAGACTAGAACAGAGGAAGACTAGAACAGAGGCAGACTAGAACAGAGGAAGACTAGACCAGAGGAAGACTAGACCAGAGGAAGACTAGACCAGAGGAAGACTAGAACAGAGGCAGACTAGAACAGAGGAAGACTAGACCAGAGGAAGACTAGACCAAAGGAAGACTAGACAAGAGGAAGACTAGTCCAGAAGAAGACTAGACCAGAGGAAGACTAGTCCAGAGGAAGACTAGACGTCATAAGGCGCTGGTACAGCTGGCAGCCCGGTGTAAACGCTCTCTCTTCTTTCTCACACTTATTGTGCTTTATCTCCTATATTTTGTAAATATAGTTAGTATATTTTTTCTACTTTACTGTACGATAGGGACACGCGCTGGAATAGTTTTTTAATTCAACTGTTTTTGACTTTTTTCGGCTGGATTTGAGCGTTTTTCGTTGCGTTCGTTGTGTTGTTGTGACGTGAGCTAGCTCCGAGCGAGCCCACCAGCCCCCCCCCCGCGCCCTCCGGCCGCGCTAAAGTACGGCGTGTCGTCGGTACACGTTTATATACACGTTTATATGAAAGAGGAACTTCACGAACGATCGGGACACGCACTGGAATCGCTTTAAATTAACTTGTTTTGACTTTATTCGGCTGGATTGAGTGTTTTCGTCGTGTCGTTGCGATGTGTCTTGGCTCTGAGTCCCCCGGCTCCGGCCCCGCCCCCCGGCTCCGGCCCCGCCCCCCGGCTCCGGCCCCGCCCCCCGCCCGGTGCCGTACCGCGTTTACACAAAGGAGGAACTCATGAAACTGCGGAGAACTGTCGTCTTACCCGGAGATCGTCACGTTATCCCGGCGGATATCCTAAGGAAAACGCAACGAGGCAGACGGGCTGGACGTAAACTCCGAGAGAAGAGAGGAGAAAACAGGAAGTCGGTTCCCGCCGTAGTCATGGGTAACGTGAGGTCCCTTCAAAATAAAATGACGGAAATAGCGAGCCTCATGCGGTCCCAGAGGATTTATAGGGACAGCAGCGTCTTGATTTTCACAGAGACCTGGTTAACAGCAGAAATGCCAGACTCTATTGTAGGTTTGGACAATTTTCATCTGCTGCGGGCGGACAGAACTAGAGAATCCGGGAAGAAAAGAGGAGGCGGTCTGGCGGTGTATGTGAACACGAGCTGGTCCAAACCCGAACACTGCACAGTGAAGGAGCAGCTATGTAACAAGGATATTGAACTATTGGCTATTGGCATGAGGCCATACTATCTGCCCCGGGAGTTCTCACATGTGATTTTAATCGCAGTCTATGTGACCCCGTCTGCCAATGCTGAAAATGCTTGTGAAGCACTGCTCTCCTGCACTTGTAGGCTGCAAACACAGCATCCACAGGCTCTCTTCCTCATCTCTGGTGACTTTAACCACGCTTCTCCCTCTTCTGTCCTACCAACATACACCCAGTATGTTACCTGCCCCACCAGAGAGAATAGAACATTGGACTTGTTTTTTGCCAACACCAAGGAGGCTTATTCCTCTTCCCCCCTCCCTCCCCTGGGCAGCTCGGACCACAACCTTGTACATCTGAGGCCTGTGTATGAACCCATCGTGCGCAGGCAGCCTGTGGTGTCCCGTGAGGTGAGGATGTGGTCTGCTGAGAGCGAGGAGGCTCTGAGGGACTGCTTCAGCACCACTGTCTGGATTGAGCTTTATGACCCACATGGGGAGGACATCAACACCATCACAGAGTGCATCACGGACTACATCAACTTCTGTTTTGAGAACATTGTTCCCTCCCGGACGGTGCGGTGTTTTCCAAACAACAAGCCATGGATTAACCGTGAACTGAAGGCTCTGCTGAAGGAGAAGAAGAGAGCCTTCAGGTCAGGGAACAAGGAGGAGCTGAGGACTGTGCAGAAGGAGCTGAGGAGGAAGATCAGGCAGGCTGAGGCCGGCTACAAGAGGAGGATGGAGGAGCAGCTGCAGCAAAAGAACATTCAGGGAGTGTGGAGGAGCCTGAAAACCATCTCGGGCTTCAAAATCCCCCCTGCCCAGACAGAGGGGGATCTACAGTGGGTGAATGATTTAAATGCTCACTTCTTGAGGTTTGATCGGTCACCCGCCCCTCCCCCTGCACAGCTGCATGCTCCCTCTTCCACAGCTGGACAATGCCCTGCATCTGTTCCTCTTCGCTTATCTGCCCCGGACCATCAGCTCCCCACTTCGCCTGGACTCACCCATCCCCCCAGCACACGGTCCCCCTGCCAACCACTGACTGTCACAGCAGCACAGGTGAGGAGTGAGCTGAAGAGGATTAAAGTGAGGAAGGCAGCAGGACCTGATGGCATCAGCCCCAGGCTCCTTAAGTCCTGCGCAGATGAACTGTGTGGAGTTATGGAGCATGTATTCAACATGAGCCTGAAGCTGAGGGTGGTACCACAGGTCTGGAAGACCTCCTGTCTGGTACCTGTGCCTAAGACACCGCGCCCCAAAGACCTCAACAGCTTCAGGCCAGTGGCTCTCACGTCCCACCTGATGAAGACACTGGAGCGGCTAGTCCTGGACCACCTCCGCTCCACCGTGAGCTCAGCCATGGACCCGCTGCAGTTTGCATATCGGTCTGGCATCGGAGTGGAGGATGCCGTCATCTCCCTGCTGCACCGCTCTCTCTCTCACCTGGAAAAGCCTGGCAGCTCTGTGAGGATCCTGTTCTTCGATCTCTCCAGTGCCTTCAACACCATCCAGCCGCTGCTCCTGAGGGACAAGCTGGAGACGGCTGGTGTGGAGTATGACCTGGCAGGGTGGATCCTGGACTACCTCACAGACCGACCCCAGTTTGTGAGAGCCCGGAACTGTGTGTCTGACACTCGGACCTGCAGTGTGGGGGCGCCCCAGGGCACTGTCCTCGCGCCCTTTCTCTTCACCCTTTACACTGCAGACTTCAGACATGACACGGACAGCTGTGTCCTGCAGAAGTTCTCTGACGACTCTGCCATCATCGGACTCATCACGGACGACGATGACGCGGAATACAGAGGACTGGCGCAGGACTTTGTGGACTGGTGTCAGCGGAACCACCTCCTCATCAACGCGGGGAAGACCAAGGAGATGGTGGTGGATTTCCGCAGACGCCACCCCACTGCCCCCTCACCAGTGAACATCCAGGGACGGGACATTGAGAGAGTGGACTCATACAAGTACCTGGGTGTTCATCTGAACCACAAACTGGACTGGACTCATAACACAGACGCACTGTACAGGAAGAGCCAGAGTCTGCTCTACCTCCTGAGGAGACTCAGGTCTTTTGGAGTGACAGGGCCACTCCTGAAGACCTTCTACGACTCTGTGGTGGCATCAGCCCTCCTGTACGGTGTGGCCTGCTGGAGCAGCAGCATCACAGAGAGGGAGAGGAAGAGGCTGGACAGAGTCATCAAGAAGTCCAGCTCCGTCCTGGGCTGTGCTCTGGACTCGGTGCAGGAGGTGGGGGACAGGAGGGTCCTGGCTAGATTCACATCTATGCTGGACCATGAGTGTCGCCCCCTGCAGGACACTCTCTCTGCTCTGGAGAGCAGCTTCAGTGAGAGACTGATCCACCCTCGATGTGCGAAGGAAAGGTTCCGTAGGTCTTTCCTTCCTGCTGCTGTCAGACTTTATAACAAAAACTGTTAGTACTGAACACTCGCAATACTGACCTAACCTAATACTGATGTGCAATTCTGTCATATGTGCAATTGCTGTTGGAATTCATGTGCAATTCATGTAAAATTCATGTGCAATCTAGGTGCTGTCGTGACACATATTCATGTGCAATTACTGTCGTGATCACATGCAATGGTATTTATGTATTTATTTATTTATTTGTCTATGGGAGTTTTTATTTATTTATAGGAGATCTTCTACTGAAAGTGTTTTTCAGACTTCCAATAAGTGATCTGTTCTTCTGGATCTACCTCTGTATCTACCTGCGTTGCACCAATGAAATTTCCCCATGTGGGACAATAAAGGAATATCTTATCTTATCTTATCTTAGACCAGAGGAAGACTAGTCCAGAGGAAGACTAGTCCAAAGGAAGACTAGACCAGAGGAAGACTAGAACAGAGGAAGACTAGTCCAGAGGAAGACTAGAACAGAGGCAGACTAGAACAGAGGAAGACTAGACCAGAGGAAGACTAGACCAAAGGAAGACTAGACCAGAGGAAGACTGAACCAGAGGAAGATTAGACCAGTGGAAGATTAGACCAGAGGAAGACTAGTCCAGAGGAAGACTAGTCCAGAGGAAGACTAGACCAGAGTAAGACTAGTCCAGAAGAAGACTAGACCAGAGGAAGACTAGTCCAGAGGAAGACTAGACCGGAGGAAGACTAGACCAGAGGAAGACTAGACCAGAGGAAGACTAGTCTAGAGGAAGACTAGACCAGAGGAAGGCTAGTCCAGAGGAAGACTAGTCCAGAGGAAGACTAGACCAGAGGAAGACTAGTCCAGAGGAAGACTAGAACAGAGGCAGACTAGAACAGAGGAAGACTAGTCCAGAGGAAGACTAGTCCAGAGGAAGACTAGACCAAAGGAAGACTAGACCAGAGGAAGACTAGTCCAGAGGAAGCCTAGAACAGAGGCAGACTAGAACAGAGGAAGACTAGTCCAGAGGAAGACTAGTCCAGAGGAAGACTAGACCAAAGGAAGACTAGACCAGAGGAAGACTAGTCCAGAGGAAGACTAGAACAGAGGCAGACTAGAACAGAGGAAGACTAGACCAGAGGAAGACTAGACTAAAGGAAGACTAGTCCAGAGGAAGACTAGACCAGAGGAAGACTAGACCAGAGGAAGACTAGACCAGAGGAAGACTAGACCAGAGGAAGACTGGACCAGAGGAAGACTGAACCAGAGGAAGATTAGACCAGTGGAACATTAGACCAGAGGAAGACTAGTCCAGAGGAAGACTAGTCCAGAGGAAGACCAGAGGAAGACTAGTCCAGAGGAAGACTAGACCAGAGTAAGACTAGTCCAGAAGAAGACTAGACCAGAGGAAGACTAGTCCAGAGGAAGACTAGACCAGAGGAAGACTAGTCCAGAGGAAGACTAGTCCAGAGGAAGACTAGACCAGAGGAAGACTAGACCAGAGGAAGACTAGACCAGAGCAAGACTAGTCCAGAGGAAGACTAGACCAGAGGAAGACTAGTCCAGAGGAAGACTAGACCAGAGGAAGACTAGAACAGAGGAAGACTAGACCAAAGGAAGACTAGTCCAGAGGAAGACTAGACCAGAGGAAGACTAGACCAGAGGAAGACTAGACCAGAGGAAGACTAGACCAGAGGAAGACTGGACCAGAGGAAGACTGAACCAGAGGAAGATTAGACCAGTGGAACATTAGACCAGAGGAAGACTAGTCCAGAGGAAGACTAGTCCAGAGGAAGACTAGACCAGAGGAAGACTAGTCCAGAGGAAGACTAGACCAGAGTAAGACTAGTCCAGAAGAAGACTAGACCAGAGGAAGACTAGTCCAGAGGAAGACTAGACCAGAGGAAGACTAGTCCAGAGGAAGACTAGTCCAGAGGAAGACTAGACCAGAGGAAGACTAGACCAGAGGAAGACTAGACCAGAGCAAGACTAGTCCAGAGGAAGACTAGACCAGAGGAAGACTAGTCCAGAGGAAGACTAGACCAGAGGAAGACTAGAACAGAGGAAGACTAGTCCAGAGGAAGCCTTGAACAGAGGCAGACTAGAACAGAGGAAGACTAGACCAGAGGAAGACTAGACCAAAGGAAGACTAGTCCAGAGGACGACTAGAACAGAGGAAGACTAGACCAGAGGAAGACTAGACCAGAGGAAGACTAGACCAGAGGAAGACTGGACCAGAGGAAGACTAGACCAGAGGAAGACTGGACCAGAGGAAGACTAGTCCAGAGGAAGACTAGTCCAGAGGAAGACTAGACCAGAGGAAGACTAGTGCAGAGGAAGACTAGACCGGAGGAAGACTAGACCAGAGGAAGGCTAGAACAGAGGCAGACTAGAACAGAGGAAGACTAGACCAGAGGAAGACTAGTGCAGAGGAAGACTAGTCCAGAGGAAGACTAGAACAGAGGAAGACTAGACCAGAGGAAGACTAGACCAGAGCAAGGCTAGTCCAGAGGAAGACTAGTCCAGAGGAAGACTAGACCGGAGGAAGACTAGACCAGAGGAAGACTAGTCCGGAGGAAGACTAGTCCAGAGGAAGACTAGAACAGAGGAAGGCTAGACCAGAGGAAGACTAGACCAGAGGAATACTAGACCAGAGGAAGATTAGACCAGTGGAAGACTAGACCAGAGGAAGACTAGACCAGAGAAAGATTAGACCAGAGGAAGACTAGAACTGAGGAAGACTAGACCAGAGGAAAACTGGACCAGAGGAAAACTGGACCAGAGGAAGACTAGACCAGAGGAAGACTAGACCAGAGGAAAACTGGACCAGAGGAAGACTGAACCAGAGGAAGACTAGTCCAAAGGAAGACTAGACCAGAGGAAGACTAGAACAGAGGAAGACTAGTCCAGAGGAAGACTAGAACAGAGGCAGACTAGAACAGAGGAAGACTAGACCAGAGGAAGACTAGACCAAAGGAAGACTAGACCAGAGGAAGACTGAACCAGAGGAAGATTAGACCAGTGGAAGATTAGACCAGAGGAAGACTAGTCCAGAGGAAGACTAGTCCAGAGGAAGACTAGACCAGAGTAAGACTAGTCCAGAAGAAGACTAGACCAGAGGAAGACTAGTCCAGAGGAAGACTAGACCGGAGGAAGACTAGACCAGAGGAAGACTAGACCAGAGGAAGACTAGTCTAGAGGAAGACTAGACCAGAGGAAGGCTAGTCCAGAGGAAGACTAGTCCAGAGGAAGACTAGACCAGAGGAAGACTAGTCCAGAGGAAGACTAGAACAGAGGCAGACTAGAACAGAGGAAGACTAGTCCAGAGGAAGACTAGTCCAGAGGAAGACTAGACCAAAGGAAGACTAGACCAGAGGAAGACTAGTCCAGAGGAAGCCTAGAACAGAGGCAGACTAGAACAGAGGAAGACTAGTCCAGAGGAAGACTAGTCCAGAGGAAGACTAGACCAAAGGAAGACTAGACCAGAGGAAGACTAGTCCAGAGGAAGACTAGAACAGAGGCAGACTAGAACAGAGGAAGACTAGACCAGAGGAAGACTAGACCAAAGGAAGACTAGTCCAGAGGAAGACTAGACCAGAGGAAGACTAGACCAGAGGAAGACTAGACCAGAGGAAGACTGGACCAGAGGAAGACTGAACCAGAGGAAGATTAGACCAGTGGAACATTAGACCAGAGGAAGACTAGTCCAGAGGAAGACTAGTCCAGAGGAAGACTAGACCAGAGGAAGACTAGTCCAGAGGAAGACTAGACCAGAGTAAGACTAGTCCAGAAGAAGACTAGACCAGAGGAAGACTAGTCCAGAGGAAGACTAGACCAGAGGAAGACTAGTCCAGAGGAAGACTAGTCCAGAGGAAGACTAGACCAGAGGAAGACTAGACCAGAGGAAGACTAGACCAGAGCAAGACTAGTCCAGAGGAAGACTAGACCAGAGGAAGACTAGTCCAGAGGAAGACTAGACCAGAGGAAGACTAGAACAGAGGAAGACTAGTCCAGAGGAAGCCTTGAACAGAGGCAGACTAGAACAGAGGAAGACTAGACCAGAGGAAGACTAGACCAAAGGAAGACTAGACCAGAGGAAGACTAGACCAGAGGAAGACTAGACCAGAGGAAGACTGGACCAGAGGAAGACTAGACCAGAGGAAGACTGGACCAGAGGAAGACTAGTCCAGAGGAAGACTAGTCCAGAGGAAGACTAGACCAGAGGAAGACTAGTGCAGAGGAAGACTAGACCGGAGGAAGACTAGACCAGAGGAAGGCTAGAACAGAGGCAGACTAGAACAGAGGAAGACTAGACCAGAGGAAGACTAGTGCAGAGGAAGACTAGTCCAGAGGAAGACTAGAACAGAGGAAGACTAGACCAGAGGAAGACTAGACCAGAGCAAGGCTAGTCCAGAGGAAGACTAGTCCAGAGGAAGACTAGACCGGAGGAAGACTAGACCAGAGGAAGACTAGTCCGGAGGAAGACTAGTCCAGAGGAAGACTAGAACAGAGGAAGGCTAGACCAGAGGAAGACTAGACCAGAGGAATACTAGACCAGAGGAAGATTAGACCAGTGGAAGACTAGACCAGAGGAAGACTAGACCAGAGAAAGATTAGACCAGAGGAAGACTAGAACTGAGGAAGACTAGACCAGAGGAAAACTGGACCAGAGGAAAACTGGACCAGAGGAAGACTAGACCAGAGGAAGACTAGACCAGAGGAAAACTGGACCAGAGGAAGACTGAACCAGAGGAAGATTAGACCAGTGGAAGATTAGACCAGAGGAAGCCTAGACCAGAGGAAGATTAGACCAGAGGACGATTAGACCAGTGGAAGACTAGACCAGAGGAAGACTAGACCAGAGGAAGACTAGACCAGAGGAAGACTAGAACAGAGGAAGATTAGACCAGTGGAAGATTAGACCAGAGGAAGACTAGACCAGAGGAAGACTAGACCAGAGGAAGATTAGACCAGTGGAAGACTAGACCAGAGGAAGACTAGACCAGAGGAAGACTAGACCAGAGGAAGACTAGACCAGAGGAAGATTAGACCAGAGGCTGCTGCAAAAGTGCGGTGCCCTCTGTTTTTTAACCGTGACCTCAGGACATCCAAAGGTCATCAGGTTGAGCTCTACAAAGAACATGGACGGACAAAACTCTGAAAGTAACAAATGTTCATCTTTTTGCAATGATTATTTTCAAAATCCGTTGTCATCTTCCTCCGAAGCGTCGTCCGACTGCTGTGACGTGTCTGTTTCATCAGCTGATCTTCCAGGATGTGGTCAGTCTGGCGAACCTGACCGCTTTGCCTGGCCATGCCGCCTGTCGCCCGGTGCGTCCTGGAGAAGTGTGTCCCAGACGAGCAGGAGCAGATACTATCAGACTATCAGCGCAGGAGCTCCACAGGGCTGTGTATTTTCTCCCCTGCTCTTCTCCCTGTACACAAACTGCTGCACCTCCAGCCACGACTGTAAAACTAATTAAGTTTGCGGACGACCCCCCCCCCCCCCCCCACCCCCCCCCCCCCTACACAGCCATCATTGAGTCCATCCTCACCTCCTCCATCACCTCCTCCATCACCATGTGGTACGCTGGAGCCACAGCCAGGGACAAACAGAGACTGCAGCGCCCTCTGCTGAGAAGGTGATCGGCTGCAGACTTCTGTCTCTGCAAGACCTGTACGTCTCCAGGGCTCTGGGACATGGACTATTTGAGCCACTCCCCCCAGGCAGGAGGCCACCCCCCTCAGGCGGGAGGCCACTCCCTTCAGGCAGGAGGCCACTCCCTTCAGGCAGGAGGCCACTCCCCTCAGGCAGGAGGCCACTCCCCTCTTAAACACTGTCACTTTCTGCACAACATATGTAAATTTAACTGTATATTTTCTGTACACAGTGAGCATATTTTTATCTTATAGTAAATTTAAATAGTTTTTCTTCAATGCATGCTCTTTTCTGATTGTATACATCTTGTTTTTATCATTGTTCATCGTTGTATATTGCACAGAATCACCAAAACAAGTTCCTATGTTTGTGAATTTAAGATTTATTTTCACAAGCCTTTACAAAGTACTACACACAATCATGTGAAAATCAAATTAAATTAAAGATGGGTGAAATAACAACCTTTTGTTTAATACTGTACATTATGAAATCATCTTTCAGTTTAATTTAAATGTTCAATTTGTTAGACATTTGTTTGTTTCTCGTCAGTTGTCGTGGAGATGGAGGAAGACAAGAACAGGAAGAACTCCCAAAGCACCGAGCGTTTTACCCCTGACCCCAGCGACCCTGCGCCACACAAGAAGAAGAAGAAAAAGAGGGCGCCCACCATCGGTAACAACATGCTAACGCGCTAACAATATGCTAAGAAACAAATAGATTTTAGCATTTCATATTTTAAAGCTACATATTCTGCTTAATTGACTTTCTTTTACCATTAACCGTGTCATATAGTTATTGTTTGCTTCACTCACACTTTTCCATCTTTTACTCCCATTGCTGACAGCAGAGGGCGCTCCAACAGCTAAATACTGCATTGGAAACCGAGGTGTAGTTTGTAATGCGTTTCCAAATGTATGCATATTTTTTTAAGTTTGAAAATGTGAAATACTTATCCCAGAATGTTCAAACGGTAATTAAAACCACTTTTAATTGTACAAAACATGGTGCGATTTTTGTCTGTTGCTCAAACTGTGGCCCTCTGCTGGCAAAAGTAGGGACTGCAGTGTGTCAAAATCCCAAATATGGTGCACAAAACACATCATATCAAATCCATAACGCTCAGGTCACCTCCCGAGGCGCTTCCTTCCAGCTACAGTCATTATGTATCGAAGCGGGATTGTTTTAGTGTCGATTCATATCTGTGGATTGAAGCTCTGACAATACGAGTTTACGTTTTATTTGGCTGAACATAAAAGTGTCTAAACGTTTCAGACGTGGAGACGGAGCCGGACGTCCCGAACGGAGAGATGAATGACCAGACGGAGCCGGAGGAGCAGGCGGCGCCGGTGACCAAGAGGACCAAACGCAAGAGGTGCGAAGAAGAAGAAGGTTTTACTGCTGAAAGTAGGACGCTGTCAGTTCTGTGTCTTTATTATGCGTTATTATGGGTTTTTATGGGTTATTATAGGTTATTATGGGTTATTATAGGTTATTATTTGGTATTATGGGTTATTATGGGTTATTAAAGACTATTATGGGTTATTATGGGTTATTATGGGTTACTATAGGCTATTATAGGTTATTATGGGTTATTATGGGTTATTATAGGTTACTATAGGCTATTATAGGTTATTATGGGTTATTATAGGTTATTATGGGTAATTATGGGTTATTAGGGGTTATTATGGGTTATTATAGGATATTAAGGGTTATTATGGGTTATTAGGGGTTATTATGGGTTATTATAGGTTATTGTAGGATATTAAGGGTTATCATGGGTTATTAGGGGTTATTATGGGTTATTATAGGTTATTGTAGGTTATTGTGGGTTGTTAGGGGTCATTATGGATTATTATAGGTTATTATGGGTTATTATGGGTTATTATGGGTTATTATGGGTTATTAGAGGTTATTATGGGCATTGATCAAAGGCCTTGAACTTCTATGTCCTAATAATACTCAATTGCTGTCTTACTCTGGAGCGAATTGAATTCATCCATGAAAATACATGAATTAGAGCTGGAGTGGTTAGGTCAATATGTTGAATATTAAAACAAGCAGAACAGGCTCTTCCAGGGCAAGTACGAGTCAGGTTTAAGATAAGAGGAGATAACTTAAAGTGCCATAAAATCATAGAAAGCAAAAAAAATCATGCTTTTATTTTAGTTTTTTTTTCTTTCTTTCTTGGCTGTGACATACTTTAAGTCAGGTTTAGACCAGGTTTTGACGTACTTTCCACAAAAGACTAAAACATGTAAACTGAGAATATGGAGTATGCATAAAATGTTCTCAAATAAAATAAAAATACCTTAAATGATACTTTCCACCAGTGAGAGAACATAAAGACAGACTCCTTATAGACTCTGATGTTGCAGGAAAACCCGCACTGCTGACAGCTGCAGTACCGACCTTCTGCCAGAAGAGGAGGATGTTGTGGACACTCGCTCGTCTCCTCTGCCCCTGCCCTCTGTGCCCTCTGTGCCTTCTGCTCACGCTCACAGCCAGGGCTCAGGGCGGGTCTTTGTGGAGCGTCACCGTGAGTAACTGTCACTCAGAATATCCTCTGCACTTGACCCGTTTCAGTCCCAAAAGAACTGATGTGGCAAAATAAAACACAACATTGCTCTGTAAACCAGGACTTTCACAAAATTAAACCAGGGCAAAGAAAGAACATTTATGCTCTGACGGTGTAAAGGATCAGACGTTTGATGGGCCTGACCTGGTCTTAAGTTGATTAAATGTCTTGTATTGAGTATTGAAGGTCATATAATGATCCAAACTACACTGAACACCATAGATACAAGATAAGAGATTTTTATTGTTCCTGGTGAAGAGACAAACCATGAAATGACATTTGGCACAGACGTAGACAAAACACAAAACACAATTAGAGAATAAATCTATTTTCAGTCTTGAAGTGTGAGTTCTCATTGACTTGGTGAGACTGGTCTGAGATCACGCCTAAATGATAATGATTGAATGAGTAAGAAGAAGGACCATGAGCAGAAAGAAATCAGATTATTATAGATTTTGCCATTTTAATTATCTTAGATCTCCAAAATGTTGATAAAAGGAGGCAGGAGAGCTTTGTCTGAACAGATAAACAGTCAGACAACCATTCATTTGCAGAGATTATGTCCAGGCCTTAAAATATGTTATATAAAAGAGGTCCAGCAGGTGGTGCTAGGCCTGCATCTTAATATTTTCCAGCGTCCTCCACTGTTCTGAAATTTCCCCCATTTTGGCACAAATAAAAGTTCTCATCTAATCAAAACGAAGAATCAGTTCCAGTTGATGTCGCCCTCCTCCTGAGCCCGTACGTCCTGTGTCTGATCTCAGGGCGGTTCCAACCTGAGCAGCAGAGGCACTCGGACCTGATGGAGGAATACATGGACCCTCGAGCCGACTGGACCACCAGAGACGTGGCCCTCAGAGTCCACAGCGGCTTCAAGTACAGAAACACTCGAATCTCCCACAAAAAACAGTCTCACAACGGCCCCAGCAAACGCAGAGCGGCTGTAGAACTGACTCACACATTTGTAATCGCGACAGTTGTGTTCGCTCATTATTCTCCCCCATCTCCCCCATCGTCAGGGTGATAGGCCTGTTCTCTCACGGCTTCCTGGCGGGCTTCTCCGTGTGGAACGTGATCGTGGTGTACGTTCTGGCGGGCGAGCAGATGACCAGGCTCTCTAACCTCCTGCAGCAGTATCACGCCCTGGCCTACCCGGCTCAGTCCCTGCTCTACCTGCTGCTCGCCGTGAGCGCCGTCTCCGCGTTCGACAGGTACGACCGCGGCAGCACACGGGCCTGGTAACGTCTACGACCGCGGCGGCACACGGGCCTCGCAACGTCTATGACCGCGGCGGCACACAGGCCTCGCAACGTCTACGACCGCGGCGGCACACGGGCCTCGCAACGTCTACGACCGCGGCAGCACACAGGCCTCGCAACGTCTACGACCGCGGCGGCACACGGGCCTCGCAACGTCTACGACCGCGGCAGCACACAGGCCTCGCAACGTCTATGACCGCGGCGGCACACGGGCCTCGCAACGTCTATGACCGCGGCGGCACACGGGCCTCGCAACGTCTACGACCGCGGCAGCACACAGGCCTCGCAACGTCTACGACCGCGGCAGCACACAGGCCTCGCAACGTCTACGACCGCGGCGGCACACGGGCCTCGCAACGTCTACGACCGCGGCAGCACACAGGCCTCGCAACGTCTATGACCGCGGCGGCACACGGGCCTCGCAACGTCTACGACCGCGGCAGCACACAGGCCTCGCAACGTCTATGACCGCGGCGGCACACGGGCCTCGCAACGTCTACGACCGCGGCAGCACACAGGCCTCGCAACGTCTATGACCGCGGCGGCACACGGGCCTCGCAACGTCTACGACCGCGGCAGCACACAGGCCTCGCAACGTCTACGACCGCGGCGGCACACGGGCCTCGCAACGTCTACGACCGCGGCGGCATACAGGCCTGGTGAGGTCTACGCTCGCGGCAGCACACACGCCTCGCAACGTGTACGACCGCAGCGACATACAGGCCTGGTGAGGTCTACGACCGCGGCGACACACGGGCCTCGCAACGTCTACGACAAACCCTCAATCCCATTTCAAAACCC
This sequence comes from Eucyclogobius newberryi, assembly GCF_026437365.1. Lineage (NCBI taxonomy): Eukaryota > Metazoa > Chordata > Actinopteri > Gobiiformes > Gobiidae > Eucyclogobius > Eucyclogobius newberryi. The sequence goes on from NW_027315768.1 coordinate 33,869,406, forward strand.
TCCGCATGCATTTAAACTGGCCTTTTGGCATCCGTTATAAAAAGAGTCATATTCAGGACGTTTACGGGAATGAGCACAGTTATTTTCCGGGTGTATTTGATCCGTTTCGTTTGTTTGGTTTTGTTTTCCAGGGTGAATCTGGCCAAAGCGTCGATGGCTCTGAGGGGCTTTTTGACCCTGGACCCTGCAGCTCTGGCCTCTTTCTGTAAATCACAAACACTTGCATTCAATATCCAATTATACACAGTTTGGTCCTCTTTGTTCGAGTCAAAAAGAATTGACTTAAAACACAATTTGGTCCTATAACATTCCAATAAAACAATAACGAGCTCTTACTTCAGATGGTGTCACACTTCTCTTCTTTTTCCAGTGTACTTCGTGGCTCTGATTTTGTCCTTGTCTCAACAAATGACCAGTGACCGCATCAACCTTTACCCTACGGCCAACACGACGCTGTGGTAGCTTTTATATCAAACCAGACTTAGTCATAAAGCGTAACGTGCGGTGGCGTCATGGTCCTTCTTGTTCAGGCCTCCTGGTTCAGAGCAGCAGATCCTGAGGCCGTGGATCGTGGTCAACCTGGTGGTGGCGCTGTTGGTGGGACTGGCCTGGGCTGTGGTTTCCACCCGACCGGACATCGACTACACTGAGGGTACAGCACTGTGGATTAGCTAAACACCGGCTAACCTAACAAACTAACTCCACCCAAGTAACTATTAACTATCTCACAAACCAACCAACTAAGTCATTAACTAACTTACAAACTAACAAACGGACTAGCTAAGTAACTCACAAACCAACCAACTGAGTAATTAACAAACTTACAAACTAACTAGTTAACTAACTAACTCACTAACTAACAAACTAAAAAACCATCCAACCAACTAACTAAATTACAAACAAACTAACAAACAAGCTTACTAACTCACCAACCAACCAACCTACCAACTAACAACTAAGTAATTATCCTACTTACAAACTAACGAACCAACCAACTAACTAGCTAAATATCAAACTCACAAACCAACTAACTAACCAACTAAGTTACAAAATAACAAAAAAGCAACTATCTAACCAACCAATGAACTAACTAGTAAACTAACAAACCAGTTAACTGTAAACTAACTGACAAACAAACAAGCTAAATAACTCACAAACGAACCAACATAACAACTAACAAGCTAACTAACTCACAAACGAACCAACGTAACAACTAACAAACTAACTAACTCACAAACGAACCAACGTAACAACTAACAAACTAACTAACTCACAAACGAACCAACGTAACAACTAACAAACTAACTAACTCACAAACAAACCAACGTAACAACTAACAAACTAACTAACTCACAAACAAACCAACGTAACAACTAACAAACTAACTAACTCACAAACGAACCAACGTAACAACTAACAAACTAACTAACTCACAAACAAACCAACGTAACAACTAACAAACTAACTAACTCACAAACGAACCAACGTAACAACTAACAAACTAACTAACTCACAAACAAACCAACGTAACAACTAACAAACTAACTAACTCACAAACGAACCAACGTAACAACTAACAAACTAACTAACTCACAAACAAACCAACGTAACAACTAACAAACTAACTAACTCACAAACAAACCAACGTAACAACTAACAAACTAACTAACTCACAAACGAACCAACGTAACAACTAACAAACTAACTAACTCACAAACAAACCAACGTAACAACTAACAAACTAACTAACTCACAAACGAACCAACGTAACAACTAACAAACTAACTAACTCACAAACAAACCAACGTAACAACTAACAAACTAACTAACTCACAAACGAACCAACATAACTAACAAACTAACTAACTCACAAACGAACCAACGTAACAACTAACAAACTAACTAACTCACAAACAAACCAACGTAACAACTAACAAACTAACTAACTCACAAACGAACCAACATAACAACTAACAAACTAACTTACTCACAAACAAACCAACGTAACAACTAACAAACTAACTAACTCACAAACGAACCAACGTAACAACTAACAAACTAACTAACTCACAAACGAACCAACGTAACAACTAACAAACTAACTAACTCACAAACAAACCAACGTAACAACTAACAAGCTAACTAACTCACAAACGAACCAACGTAACAACTAACAAACTAACTAACTCACAAACGAACCAACATAACAACTAACAAGCTAACTAACTCACAAACAAACCAACGTAACAACTAACAAACTAACTAACTCACAAACAAACCAACGTAACAACTAACAAGCTAACTAACTCACAAACGAACCAACGTAACAACTAACAAACTAACTAACTCACAAACGAACCAACGTAACAACTAACAAACTAACTAACTCACAAACGAACCAACGTAACAACTAACAAACTAACTAACTCACAAACGAACCAACGTAACAACTAACAAACTAACTAACTCACAAACGAACCAACGTAACAACTAACAAACTAACTAACTCACAAACAAACCAACGTAACAACTAACAAGCTAACTAACTCACAAACAAACCAACGTAACAACTAACAAACTAACTAACTCACAAACGAACCAACGTAACAACTAACAAACTAACTAACTCACAAACGAACCAACGTAACAACTAACAAACTAACTAACTCACAAACAAACCAACGTAACAACTAACAAGCTAACTAACTCACAAACAAACCAACGTAACAACTAACAAACTAACTAACTCACAAACGAACCAACGTAACAACTAACAAACTAACTAACTCACAAACGAACCAACGTAACAACTAACAAACTAACTAACTCACAAACGAACCAACGTAACAACTAACAAACTAACTAACTCACAAACGAACCAACATAACAACTAACAAGCTAACTAACTCACAAACAAACCAACGTAACAACTAACAAACTAACTAACTCACAAACAAACCAACGTAACAACTAACAAACTAACTAACTCACAAACAAACCAACGTAACAACTAACAAGCTAACTAACTCACAAACAAACCAACGTAACAACTAACAAACTAACTAACTCACAAACGAACCAACGTAACAACTAACAAACTAACTAACTCACAAACAAACCAACGTAACAACTAACAAGCTAACTAACTCACAAACAAACCAACGTAACAACTAACAAACTAACTAACTCACAAACGAACCAACGTAACAACTAACAAACTAACTAACTCACAAACAAACCAACGTAACAACTAACAAGCTAACTAACTCACAAACAAACCAACGTAACAACTAACAAACTAACTAACTCACAAACGAACCAACGTAACAACTAACAAACTAACTAACTCACAAACAAACCAACGTAACAACTAACAAACTAACTAACTCACAAACAAACCAACGTAACAACTAACAAACTAACTAACTCACAAACGAACCAACGTAACAACTAACAAACTAACTAACTCACAAACAAACCAACGTAACAACTAACAAACTAACTAACTCACAAACAAACCAACGTAACAACTAACAAACTAACTAACTCACAAACGAACCAACGTAACAACTAACAAACTAACTAACTCACAAACGAACCAACGTAACAACTAACAAACTAACTAACTCACAAACAAACCAACGTAACAACTAACAAACTAACTAACTCACAAACAAACCAACGTAACAACTAACAAACTAACTAACTCACAAACGAACCAACGTAACAACTAACAAACTAACTAACTCACAAACGAACCAACGTAACAACTAACAAACTAACTAACTCACAAACGAACCAACGTAACAACTAACAAACTAACTAACTCACAAACGAACCAACGTAACAACTAACAAGCTAACTAACTCACAAAACAAGTGTAGTTTAGTGAGAGCTTATGGTCAAATCACGCTTTGTTTTTCAGATTTCTTGGTGACGATGGAAGTGGAGGGTTATCCACGAGGACCGGAGGAGAACCACGACCTCCCGGCATGACCATATATGGGCGTGACCCTCCATGGGCGTGACCCTCTATGGGCGTGACCCTCTATGGGCGTGACCCTCAGACTCTGAGACCCTCCTCCAGACTGTAGCGCCCTCTCTGGCCCGGATGTCGCAGGGATTTCTGAGCATGTTTTTGTAAATAAACGCAGAGGTGCATTGTAACCATGGATCCATTATAATATTGTAACCATGGATACGTTATAATATTGTAACCATGGATCCATTATAATATTGTAACCATGGATACGTTATAATATTGTAACCATGTATCCATTATAATATTGTAACCATGGATACGTTATAATATTGTAACCATGGATCCATTATAATATTGTAACCATGGATACGTTATAATATTGTAACCATGGATACGTTATAATATTGTAACCATGGATCCATTATAATATTGTAACCATGGATACGTTATAATATTGTAACCATGGATCCATTATAATATTGTAACCATGGATACGTTATAATATTGTAACCATGGATCCATTATAATATTGTAACCATGGATACGTTATAATATTGTAACCATGGATCCATTATAATATTGTAACCATGGATACGTTATAATATTGTAACCATGGATCCGTTATAATATTGTAACCATGGATCCGTTATAATATTGTAACCATGGATACGTTATAATATTGTAACCATGGATACGTTATAATATTGTAACCATGGATACGTTATATTATTGTAACCATGGATACGTTATATTAATGTAACCATGGATCCATTATAATATTGTAACCATGGATACGTTATATTATTGTAACCATGGATACGTTATAATATTGTAACCATGGATCCATTATAATATTGTAACCATGGATACGTTATAATATTGTAACCATGGATCCATTATAATATTGTAACCATGGATACGTTATATTATTGTAACCACGGATACGTTATATCATTGTAACCATGGATACGTTATATTATTGTAACATGCTGTCTGTCCTTGGCGCAATTACAGCTTTAGGCCACACGGTGGAGGTGCTGTACAGTAAAAAGTCACTTTGAACACTGGAGAAAAAAACACATTTGTTGTATTGTTATAAGAAAAATAAAAGTTCAGAAGTAAAAGTACAAAGTAGTGGTCCAAGAAATGACTGAAGAGCAAAAATAAATTATGATATTTTATTTGTTTTTATACACAGGAAAAAACTAAAACATTTATTTTACACGATTTTACACAAAATATATCCAATTGTTTCTCAGTTTGACCGTTTTTGTCAAGATTATAATTGTACTTCCTGGTTGAACACAAATATGACATAGGTATAGGTCATTCCACAGCTGTTACCATAGCAACCAGACATTAAACAAGAGCTAACCTCCACATAAATGACACAACAGTTCTGATCTGACACACAATAATACCATAAAACACATGTATTTAGTCCAACCATGGTTATAAACTGTCAGAAAAGTGTGTCGGTGTAAACTGTCTCTGTCGCACACTGATGACATCACAGAGGGATTCAGCTCTACTTCCTGTCATTTTAAACTTCAAAATGTCCTCACAAACTGCCACTTCACAGATGACAAACTATGACAAATATATAACCACAGATGCGATCCACTAAACTAAGTCATAATCAGGAAAACATGAGAACCTGTTATAGATGCACTTTAATAAAGAATAATATTGTGATGAGAAAACAATGTTTCCCATTTTTCAAATATCATAAACTATACATTTTCGGAGTGTATAGTTTACACTCCGAAACTATACATTAGTATAGTTCTGAAACTATACTCTCGCGCATTCCTACCTCATGGTGTGGGTCCCTGGTCACTGACGGGTACTTTCGTTAATTTTGAGAGGGCTCCGCCCACTTTGTGTTTTTGGCCCTCTATACAGTAATAATGTTATATTTCTGCATTACATGCAAGAGATGGGGAATGTATTTGTGAGCGACTTAGAGCAAACGAGCGCTTTACATGGGGATGACGACCGCGAAGCGCTGGTTTAGTGCACACTTTGCACGCGGTAATGTTCCATTTTCCTACTACTAATTAGAATGCACGGGGCGTGCATGAGGGAGTGTGTTAGTGAGTGTTTGGAAGTGGGCGAGCGCTGAGCGCTCGATTTCGCAGCCGTGCTTCAAACGGCCTTACGGAACTAATAGGCCTCTCGCCAGCTTGTAGCGCTCGGGCAATGATCAAGCGGCAATGATCGGCCCTCGCCACATCACCAGGAGGGGGCGCTAGAATCAGAATTATTTCCATTGTCAGTGAACAAGTTTGCAAACTAGACATTTGTTTATGGTTTTATATAATATTTGTGATAAACCACAAAACACTGAATAATAACTGTAAAATACTGATAGAACCATGAAAACAAATAGATTTTGGTAAAACATATACAACATTTTCACTTTAGCATTAAATTGAGCCAATGTAACTGTTGTAAAAGTAAAGAAGTGACACAACAGCATCAGACCATGAGCTGGTGAAGATCCATGTTGAACTGGTTTGATTTTATGATGACGCAGTGACAGCTGCTCACTCCTCGCCTCGTGCTCACTCCTCGCTCACTCCTCTCTCCGTGCTCACTCCTCGTCTCGTGCTCACTCCTCGCCTTGTGCTCACTCCTCGCTCACTCCTCACCTCGTGCTCACTCCTCGCTCACTCCTCTCTCCGTGCTCACTCCTCGCCTTGTGCTCACTCCTCGTCTCGTGCTCACTCCTCGCCCTGCGCTCACTCCTCGCTCACTCCTCACCTCGTGCTCACTCCTCGCTCACTCCTCTCTCCGTGCTCACTCCTCGCCTCGTGCTCACTCCTCGTCTCGTGCTCACTCCTCGCCCTGCGCTCACTCCTTGCTCACTCCTCGCCTCGTGCTCACTCCTCGCTCACTCCTCGCCTCGTGCTCACTCCTCGCCTCGTGCTCACTCCTCGCCCTGCGCTCACTCCTCGCTCACTCCATGCCTCGTGCTCACTCCTCGCTCACTCCTCGCCTCGTGCTCACTCCTCGTCTCGTGCTCACTCCTCGCTCACTCCTCGCCTCGTGCTCACTCCTCATCTCGTGCTCACTCCTCGCCTCGTGCTCACTCCTCGCTCACTCCTCGCCTCGTGCTCACTCCTCGTCTCGTGCTCACTCCTCGCCTCGTGCTCACTCCTCGCTCACTCCTCGCCTCGTGCTCACTCCTCGTCTCGTGCTCACTCCTCGCTCACTCCTCGCCTCGTGCTCACTCCTCATCTCGTGCTCACTCCTCGCCTCGTGCTCACTCCTTGCTCACTCCTCGCCTCGTGCTCACTCCTCGTCTCGTGCTCACTCCTCGCCTCGTGCTCACTCCTCCCTCACTCCTCGTCTCGTGCTCACTCCTCGCCCTGCGCTCACTCCTCACTCACTCCTCGTCTCGTGCTCACTCCTCGCCCTGCGCTCACTCCTCACTCACTCCTCGCCTCGTGCTCACTCCTCGTCTCGTGCTCACTCCTCGCCTCGTGCTCACTCCTCGCTCACTCCTCGCCTCGTGCTCACTCCTCGGCACTTGGATGCCGGTCGCCAAGGAGCAGGATGAAGATGAAGATCTCATGTGCTTGGAACTAATGGGCTTCTGAAGAATAAAGTCTAAAGAATAAAGTCTAAAGAATAAGATATGAATTCCTTTCCTCTTTATCCCATGGGCTTTGAAGACAATGAAACAATGAAATTAGTAGTTGGCCGTAAATGGAGCCGGTCAGACTGACAAATGAAGTCTAAAGCAATGGAAGGAGTACTTTTACGGACTACGACGGAGTCTGAGGACTATGAAAAGTCTGAGGAATAAAGTCTGGCGGTAATGCAACACTCGGATGCCAACCGCCATAAAACAACAACAACAACAACAACATGTTTCACCGCCCCTGCGTTGCTTTAAGTGCCAGCGCTTTGGGCATATTGCAGCGGTCTGTAGAGGGAGGCAAAGATGTGGTAAATGTGCAGGAGATCACGAGTATGGGAAGTGTGACGTGGGTGCAAAACTGAAGTGCTGTAACTGTGGGGAAGAACATAGCTCTGCCTACGGGGGATGCAGGTTTAGCAAAAGAGCTGCTGAGGTGCAGAAAATAAAGGTCTCTCAAGGTATATCCTATGCAGATGCAGTCAAGAAAGTTTCAAGTAATGAGTTTAGAGTAAATAGAGAGAGGAGCCAGCGCTGCTCCCAGCCAGGGCGAAATGAGAAAGGCCAGCGTGGCTCCCAAGAAGTGTGAAGGTTTCAAGAGTGGAGGTCCCAAGTGTGCAGGTTCCAGAATTAATGAGAATACCCTGGTTGTGGATAGAGAGGATTTTGTACTTTTTATGGTGGATGTTGTAAACTGTGCTGCTCAGACTCAAAGCAGAACTGAAAGGATCAGGATCATTGCTAAAGCTGCAGGGAGATTCCTTGGAAGAATGGAGCTTGATTGGGCAGATATAGAAAACAGGCTAAAGGCGCTAAATGGGAGTCGGAGTGATGGGGGTCTGCTTTTTGGGAGTCAGAGTGATCAGAGTGACGAGATGGGGGTGGGGGTGGTCTCCTGTCCTCGCCCAGTCTCGTAGACACACGGCTACCAAGCAGCGACATCAGTGGAAATATTAAAGCCTATAGAATGAAGCCTAAAGAATAAAGCTGTACGGTGGAAGCACCGAACGTCAAAGAAGGAGAGGAAGATGAAGAAGAGTCTCCCTGGAATAAAGCCGGTTGTTGTTGTTGTTGTTGTTGTTGTTGTTGTTGTTGTTTTATGGCGGTTGGCATCCGAGTGTTGCATTACCGCCAGACTTTATTCCTCAGACGTTTCGTAGTCCTCAGACTCTGTCATAGTCCGTAAAAGTACTCCTCCCATTGCTTTGGTGTTACAAAGCCCATGAGGTCATGATATGACTTTGTGACTAGAATAGTTGTTGTGTCAGAGACCAACCGGCTTTATTCCAGGGAGACTCTTCTTCATCTTCCTCTCCCTCTTTGACATTTGGTGCTTTGGAAGTACAAAGCCCATGAGGTCATGGGACGTCTTTGTTGTTTTACAAAGCCCATGAGGTCATGGGACGTCTTTGTCGTTTTATCCTTTAGAAGTCCTTCTTCCATCACTTTGGTGTTTCTAGGCCCATGAAGTCAAAGCGCGTTAGAACATCCTCTTGCTCCTCATCCTCGGCTCAGTCTCCAACACCCCCCACCTCTATAAACGTTTACCCAGCCCTGTGCTACATAAGTAAGCAACCACAGCCTGACACAAATCCTGTGACTGGATCGCCAGAACGTTCCGCAGATTGAACTCCCGCCCATTATTCCGAAACCACAAGGCCAACCCGGCCCTTTCTCCATCATAAGCCTCACAGCAAATCAGCACATGCTCGACAGTCTCTGGCACCCGACAGTGACCACACAGACCGGTCGGATGTTTGCCTATCCTACTCAGTGACCAATTGAGTCCAGTATGGCCAATCCTCATGCGGGCGAAGGCCCTTTCCTTCCACGCGGTCCTGCCCATAGACCCGCAAGGACCCACACTACCCTGTATGTGATAGAAATGCCGTCCAGTAACACAGTGGCTCCAAAATTCCTGCCAAAGGCCGACCACATGACTCTTGATAACGGGCTTGATTTCAGATTTGCTTAACTCAACCGCCACATCAATTGATGGCCGCCTAAGGGAACGTTTAGCCAGTGTATCAGCCATTTCGTTACCATCCACCCCCACATGCGCAGGGACCCAAATGAAGGAAACCCTCACATCCTTCTTGGACAGGGAGAGCATCAGACAGAAGATGCCATTCAACACATCCTGTCTGCAATCCAATTTCCCAGATTTAATGCTTTGCAATGCAGAAAGGCTGTCAGAGGCCACCACAATGCCGCAACACTGCAAAGCAGATTCCGCCCATTCCAATGCCAACCGTATCGCTATGAGTTCCGACGTGAAAACAGAAAGGCGATCTGTCAACCTCTTCTTGACCGCCAGCCCCAGGTCAGGCACAAAATAAGCGGCGCCAGTACGCCCACTCTCAGGATCCCTAGACCCGTCGGTATAAATAAACACATCACCTGAGTGCTTATCGATGAGCGCTTGAACGGCAAACTGCGGTGCCCTCCCAGCGACTCCTCTAAGCTTGCCATGCAAGCTAACATCAACAGGAGCCGGGACAAACTTCCACGGAGCTATAGCAGACAAAGCCACCGACGGGCTCACACGCAGATCACCAACCCCCGCAAGCCGCGCCTTCGCATTTCCTACCTGGCTGAAAACCATACCGCCAGCCTCACTCTGCCCCCATCAACCCTGAGAAAGTCCCTCACCGGGTGAGAGCTCGTATGACCTTGCACATTCACCCAGTAAGCCAACAGAAGTTCTAGCCTCCGGAGCCGTAACGGCAATTCCCCCAACTCAACCTGCAGCGCCGAGACAGGGGAGGTCCTAAAAGCCCTACAGCAGATGCGCAAGGCCTGGGCTTGCTCCACATCAAGCTTCTTTAAGTTAGTCTCAGCTGCAGACATGTAGGCTATACAGCCATAATCAATAGCCGCCCTCATGACGGCCCGATAAATACCCAGGAGCGACCTTCTGCTGGCCCCCCAGTCCTGACCGGATAGACAACGAAGCAAGTTATTCACCCTTTTGCATTTACCACTGACCTCATCAATGTGCTGACGCCAACTAAGCCTCTCGTCAAAGGTGACCCCCAAGAACCTCACCTCCCTGACCTGTTCGAGCACCTGCCCATGCAGTTGAAGGGAGACGTCCCTATGCCCATTGAAGAAACAGATCACTTGAGACTTCCGTACGGACAGTTTAAACCCCCACTTCAGGGTCCACTGCTCCACCTGCTGTATTGCCCTTTGCAGTTTCGCCTCGTAAAACCGGAGATTCCTCCCTCTCACCCATAGAGCGCCATCGTTAGCATAAAGGCTCCTCCCAACAGACCCATCCACGTCGTCAAAGATGTCCTTAATCATAACATTGAACAAGATAGTGCTACACACACTCCCCTGCGGGATCCCATTCTCCACCCCATAGACCCCAGAGTAAGCAGTGCCCACTCTGGTTTGGATACGCCGGCCAGACAGAAAGCTCCGGACCCAGTTAAACAGTTTACCCTTCACACCACACTTCCGCAGCTTAATGAGGAGCCCATCCTTCCAAACCATATCGTACGCCTTCTCCACATCGAAGAGCACCGCAATAACCTTTTCTTTCTGAGCCCTGGCCAGCTGGATATCAGATTCCAAACACAACACGGAATCCATGGTGTTCCTGCCCCTACGGAAACCACTCTGGTGCGCGGGAAGCAAACCCTGACTCTCCAAGAAGTAATCCAACCGCTCGGTAACCATGCGCTCCATCGTTTTCCCGAGCTGCGACGTCAAGGCAATCGGCCTATAACTTGAAGGGTCAGACGCTGGCCTACCCGGCTTCAGAACCGGCACCACCGTAGACTGTTTCCACGCAGATGGAACACAACCTGAATCCCAAACACGGTTGAAAAGACCCAGGACTAGCCCAAGCGTGTCATCAGTCAAATGAGAGAGCATGTCATAGCACACCTCATCTTTACCCGGGGCTGTCTGTTTCGCCTTAGAAAGTGATCTCCTTAGCTCAAACAAACTAAACGGAAGGTCAAGGTCATCTTGAGTCGAAGGCTGGTGCCCAATCAGCTCAGAATTCTGGGCCAGAGTACTCTCCCTGTAGTGCCTTTCCGCAGGTGAGAGATTGTCAGAGCTGTGCACCGACACAAAGGTGCTGGCCAACAGTTCAGCTTTGTCAACGTCGCTGACTGCTTCAACACCATTCAGTATTAGGACCGGGGTCCCATGACGGCGCTCAACCCCATGCATCCGCTTAATCATCCCCCAAACATCCCCGAGACGCGTTTCTCTCCCAATTTTGGAACAATACCGCCTCCAATAGGCACTCTTGGCCGTTCTTACAGTTTTCCGCACAACAGCGCGGGCCCTCTTGTAGTCAATGAGGGCACCCTCAGTGTGGGTAACCCTTAGCCGGCGAAACGCCGCATTTCTCGCCCTAACAGCATGACCACATGCTTCATTCCACCACGGCACCCGCTTCCTATGTCCATTACCACCACTCTTAGGAATCGTGCCTACCGCTGACTGCGTGATGAGCGAGACAATTGCACTATTGAGATCATCCACCTGAGTCAATCCTCCTTCCTGCAGAACCCTAGAACCATCATCAGCTTTCCTCAGGAAAGCCCCCCAGTTCTTCCTTGCCAACTGCCACCTCTGGATCCTCGTCCCCCTGACCACACAGCTCCCAAAGCCAATCTCGGTGCGGACTAGATAGTGATCGCTACCAAAAGAAAGATTACCAAGAACCTCCCAACTACAAACACCAGCTAACTCCTTGGACACAAGCGTAAGATCTATTGCACTTTCCGTACCGGTCCCCATATCATAGCGGGTCCCACTCCCATCATTCAGACAAACCAACTCCCTTTGATTGATAAAACCCTCTACCACCTGCCCATACCTATCGGTACCACTACCGCCCCACAAAGCGCTATGCGCATTAAAATCCCCACACCACACGGCCTTTCCCCGAACATCCTTACCGATACTATGTAAGGACTCTAACGTTAACTCACCACACGGATTATAAAGGTTAACCACAGTAACAGCTTCACCACCCAGCCAGACCCTCACCGCCAGAGCCTCCGGCGCTTTACTCACACTGACAACAACGTAATTTAGGTCATCTCGGACAAACACAGCCACACCTCCGCCTCTACCCTGCTCCCTATCATTCCTAACACACACATACCCTTGTATCCCAAAACCCCACCTAGGTCGTAACCAAGTCTCCTGCACGCACATAACGTGAGGCTTGTTCAACAAGGTAGAGACAAAATGCTTAAATTCCTGGCCATTAGCACGAAGACTACGCGCATTCCATTGCAAGACAACCACCGCCATTATGAGCCCCCGGAACCTGACGGCGCATCGGGAGCCCCCCCCACTCCCACTGCCAGAATGGGGCAGGGTGCCTTCCCGCAGCGCATCCTCTATCTCCGTCCACTCGGGACCCCCAGCTCCAAAGTACTTCCCTGCAGCCTTAGCGATGATCCTAGTCCTTTCGGATCTCTTCTTGGTTTGACCAGTAGTTAATCACTTCCACCATAAAGAGGAAGAAATCTTTCCTCTTCACAACCAGTACATCCTCCGCACCCACAGGGCCTCTGCCCGTGGAAGCCACACTCACAGGCATCCCAGTGGGGACCTCCCCCTGGCCGCGGGCAACGCTGCCCCCTCCCCTGTCGCCTAGGACACCAGCAGCACTGGCAGCCCCCACTGCATCCACCTTCACCTGACCACCAGACACCTTCCTGACCGCATCCGCGTAGGATATGCCCCGAGAGGCTCCAACTTTCTGCACCTCAGCAGCCCTCCCGCCGAACACGCATCCCCCGCAGGCAGAGCCATGCTCTCCCCCACAGCCACAGCACCTGAGCCCTGCTCCGTCGCCACACCTCCCACACTCGTGGTCTCCTGCACATCCACCACACCTCCGCCTCCCTCCACAGACCGCTGCAACATGCCCAAAGCGCTGGCACCCGAAGCAACGCAGGGGCGGCAGAACACACGGGCGTACGCCATAGCGCATGCACCCAACGCACACCACACGAGGCAGGATCCCACCTTCAAATCTAATCACCATCGACAGGCTGTCACACCCTACCCCATCCCGGGTCATCCTCAACCGCCCAGCATCCACCACCCCAGCTCCAGTCAAACTCTCCTCCATGTCATCCACAGATGTCGTCGTAGGGACGCCCACGACAACTCCCCCGACCGTGCCCCTCACAGCACCAGACACAAGAACGTCCTTCCCCCCCAGACACCCAGCTTCAATCGCCCTCCCTTGCTGAGCCACATCCCTGCACACGACCAGCAGCGAGCCATCCCCAAGGACACTCGCATGCCTGACCACTCCCACAGCTACAGTCAGGCTCCCCGTCAACGCCATCGGATCCCACCCCTCAAAGGACGCACCATCCTGCGCGAGCTCTATGAACACCTTACACTCTGAACTCACATCCCCGATATCTGCAACCCCCCCGCCCTGCTCCTCACTGAGAGAGCCCTCCATAGACGAGCAAGAAGACGCCCTACGCTGCACAGGACCAGTGGCTCCAGGGGAGTCCTCCCCGCTGTTCATATCGTCACCGACCAGGTCACGCTTCCTCTTCCTCTTCCCCGTCATACGGACCGAGGCGTTCCTCTATGTTGCCGTAATATCCAAACAACGCTCAATAATCCACCGTCAGCGATGTTGTTATTGGCAGAGGCCAGTTTGAGTTGTTGTTGTTGTAACTGATAAATGGACCACTCAGTTGTTGTTGTTGTTGTTGTTGTTGTTTTATGGCGGTTGGCATCCAAGTGTTGCATTACCGCCAGACTTTATTCCTCAGACTTTGTCGTAGTCCTCAGACTCTGTCGTAGTCCGTAAAAGTACTCCTTCCATTGCTTTGGTGTTACAAAGCCCATGAGGTCATGATATGTCTTTGTGACTAGAATAGTTGTTGTTTCAGAGACCAACCGGCTTTATTCCAGGGAGACTCTTCTTCATCTTCCTCTCCTTCTTTGACGTTCGGTGCTTCCACCGTACAGCTTTATTCTTCAGGCTTCATTCTATAGGCTTTAATATGTCCACTGATGTCGCTGCTTGGTAGCCGTGCGTCTACGAGACTGGGCGAGGACAGGAGACCACCCCCACCCCCATCCCGTCACTCCGATCACTCCGACTCCCCACAAGCAGACCCCCATCACTCCGACTCCCACTCAGCGCCCCAAGCCCGCTCTCCACATCTGCCCAATCAAGCTCCCCCGCTCCAAGGAATCCCCCTGCAGCTCCAGCAAGGACCACTCAGTTGGTCTCTGAAACAACAACAACTATGACAGAGTCTGAGGACTACGGCAAACAACAACGTGCACTTGGATGCCAACTGCCATAAAAAAACAACAACGACAACAGTTTGGATATTACGGCAACATAGAGGAACGCCTCGGTCCGTATGACGGGGAAGAAGAAGAGGAAGCGTGACCTGGTCGGTGACGATATGAACAGCGGGGAGGACCCCCCTGGAGCCACTGATCCTGTGCAGCGTAGGGCGTCTTCTTGCTCGTCTATGGAGGGCTCTCTCAGTGAGGAGCAGGGCGAGGGGGTTGCAGATGTCGGGGATGTGAGTTCAGAGTGTAAGGTGTTCATAAAGCTTGCGCAGGATAATGCGTCCTTTAAGGGGTGGGATCCGATGGTGTTGACAAGGAGCCTGACTGTAGCTGTGGGAGTGGTCAAGCATGCGAGTGTCCTTAGGGATGGCTCGCTGCTGGTCGTGTGCAAGGACGTGGCTCAGCAAAGGAAGGCGATTGAAGCTAAGTGTCTGGGGGGGAAGGACATTCTTGTGTCTGATGCTGTAAGAGGCACGGTTAGGGGAGTTATAGTAGGCGTCCCTACGACGACATCTGTGGATGACATAAAGGAGAATTTGACTGGAGCTAAGGTGGTGGATGCTAGGCGGTTGAAGATGACCCGGGATGGGGTAAGGTGTGACAGCCTGTCGATAATGATTAGATTTGAAGGTGGGATCCTGCCTCGTGTGGTGTGCGTTGGGTACATGCGCTATGGCGTACGCCCATATGTTCTGCCGCCCCTGCGTTGCTTCAAGTGCCAGCGCTTTGGGCATATTGCAGCAGTCTGTAGAGGGAAGCAGAAGTGTGGTAAATGTGCAGGAGACCACGAGTATGGGAAGTGTGACGACGGAGCAAAACTCAAGTGCTGTAACTGTGGGGGAGAGCATAGCTCTGCCTACGGGGGATGCGTGTTCAGCAAGAGGGCTGCTGAGGTGCAAAAAGTTAGGGCCTCTCAAGGCATATCCTATGCGGATGCGGTCAAGAAGGTGTCTGGTAGTCAGGTGACGGTGGATGCAGTGGGGGCTGCCAGTGCTGCTGGTGTCCTAGGCGACAGGGGAGGGGGCAGCGTTGCCCGCGGCCAGGGGGAGGTCCTCACTGGGATGCCTGTGAGTGTGGCTTCCACGGGCAGAGGCCCTGTGGGTGCGGAGGATGTACTGGTTGTGAAGAGGAAAGATTTCTTCCTCTTTATAGTGGAAGTGATTAACTGTACTGGGCAAACCAAGAAGAGATCCGAAAAGACTAAGATCATCGCTAAGGCTGCAGGGAAGTACTTTGGAGCTGGGGGCCCCGAGTGGACGGAGATAGAGGATGCGCTGCGGGAGGGCGCCCTGCCCCATTCTGGCAGTGGGAGTGGGGGGGCTCCCGATGCGCCGTCAGGTTCCGGGGGCTCATAATGGCGGTGGTTGTCTTGCAATGGAATGCGCGTAGTCTTCGTGCTAATGGCCAGGAATTTAAGCATTTTGTCTCTACCTTGTTGAACAAGCCTCACGTTATGTGCGTGCAGGAGACTTGGTTACGACCTAGGTGGGGTTTTGGGATACAAGGGTATGTGTGTGTTAGGAATGATAGGGAGCAGGGTAGAGGCGGAGGTGTGGCTGTGTTTGTCCGAGATGACCTAAATTACGTTGTTGTCAGTGTGAGTAAAGCGCCGGAGGCCCTGGCGGTGAGGGTCTGGCTGGGTGGTGAAGCTGTTACTGTGGTTAATCTTTATAATCCGTGTGGTGAGTTAACGTTAGAGTCCTTGCATAGTATCGGTAAGGATGTTCGGGGAAAGGCCGTGTGGTGTGGGGATTGTAATGCGCATAGCGCTTTGTGGGGCGGTAGTGGTACCGATAGGTATGGGCAGGTGGTAGAGGGTTTTATCAATCAAAGGGAGTTGGTTTGTCTGAATGATGGGGGTGGGACCCGCTATGATATGGGGACCGGTGCGGAAAGTGCAATAGATCTTACACTTGTGTCCAAGGAGTTAGCTGGTGTTTGTAGTTGGGAGGTTCTTGGTAATCTTTCTTTTGGTAGCGATCACTATCTAGTCCGCACCGTGATTGGCTTTGGGAGCTGTGTGGTCAGGGGGACGAGGATCCAGTGGTGGCAGTTGGCAAGGGCGAACTGGGGGGCTTTCCTGAGGAAAGCTGATGATGGTTCTAGGGTTCTGCAGGAAGGAGGATTGACTCAGGTGGATGATCTCAATAGTGCAATTGTCTCGCTCATCACGCAGTCAGCGGTAGGCACGATTCCTAAGAGTGGTGGTAGTGGACATAGGAAGCGGGTGCCGTGGTGGACTGAAGCATGTGGTCATGCTGTTAGGGCGAGAAATGCGGCGTTTCGCCGGCTAAGGGTTGCCCACACTGAGGGTGCCCTCATTGACTACAAGAGGGCCCGCGCTGTTGTGCGGAAAACTGTGAGAACGGCCAAGAGTGCCTATTGGAGGCGGTATTGTTCCAAAATTGGGAGAGAAACGCGTCTCGGGGATGTTTGGGGGATGATTAAGCGGATGCATGGGGTTGAGCGCCGTCATGGGACCCCGGTCCTAATACTGAATGGTGTTGAAGCAGTCAGCGACGTTGACAAAGCTGAACTGTTGGCCAGCACCTTTGTGTCGGTGCACAGCTCTGACAATCTCTCACCTGCGGAAAGGCACTACAGGGAGAGTACTTTGGCCCAGAATTCTGAGCTGATTGGGCACCAGCCTTCGACTCAAGATGACCTTGACCTTCCGTTTAGTTTGTTTGAGCTAAGGAGAGCACTTTCTAAGGCGAAACAGACAGCCCCGGGTAGAGATGAGGTGTGCTATGACATGCTCTCTCATTTGACTGATGACACGCTTGGGCTAGTCCTGGGTCTTTTCAACCGTGTTTGGGATTCAGGTTGTGTTCCATCTGCGTGGAAACAGTCTACGGTGGTGCCGGTTCTGAAGCCGGGTAGGCCAGCGTCTGACCCTTCAAGTTATAGGCCGATTGCCTTGACGTCGCAGCTCGGGAAAACGATGGAGCGCATGGTTACCGAGCGGTTGGATTACTTCTTGGAGAGTCGGGGTTTGCTTCCTGCGCACCAGAGTGGTTTCCGTAGGGGCAGGAACACCATGGATTCCGTGTTGTGTTTGGAATCTGATATCCAGCTGGCCAGGGCTCAGAAAGAAAAGGTTATTGCGGTGCTCTTTGATGTGGAGAAGGCGTACGATATGGTTTGGAAGGATGGGCTCCTCATTAAGCTGCGGAAGTGTGGTGTGAAGGGTAAACTGTTTAACTGGGTCCGGAGCTTTCTGTCTGGCCGGCGTATCCAAACCAGAGTGGGCGCTGCTTACTCTGGGGTCTATGAGGTAGAGAATGGGATCCCGCAGGGGAGTGTGTGTAGCCCTATCTTGTTCAATGTCATGATTAAGGACATCTTTGACGACGTGGATGGGTCTGTTGGGAGGAGCCTTTATGCTGATGATGGTGCTCTATGGGTGAGAGGGAGGAATCTCCGGTTTTACGAGGCGAAACTGCAAAGGGCAATACAGCAGGTGGAGCAGTGGACCCTGAAGTGGGGGTTTAAACTGTCCGTACGGAAGTCTCAAGTGATCTGTTTCTTCAATGGGCATAGGGACGTCTCCCTTCGACTGCATGGGCAGGTGCTTGAACAGGTCAGGGAGGTGAGGTTCTTGGGGGTCACCTTTGACGAGAGGCTTAGTTGGCGTCAGCACATTGATGAGGTCAGTGGTAAATGCAAAAGGGTGAATAACTTGCTTCGTTGTCTATCCGGCCAGGACTGGGGGGCCAGCAGAAGGTCGCTCCTGGGTATTTATCGGGCCGTCATGAGGGCGGCTATTGATTATGGCTGTATAGCCTACATGTCTGCGGCTGAGACTAACTTAAAGAAGCTTGATGTGGAGCAAGCCCAGGCCTTGCGCATCTGCTGTAGGGCTTTTAGGACCTCCCCTGTCTCGGCGCTGCAGGTTGAGTTGGGGGAATTGCCGTTACGGCTCCGGAGGCTAGAACTTCTGTTAGCTTACTGGGTGAATGTGCAAGGTCATACGAGCTCTCACCCGGTGAGGGACTTTCTCAGGGTTGATGGGGGCAGAGTGAGGCTGGCGGTATGGTTTTCAGCCAGGTAGGAAATGCGAAGGCGCGGCTTGCGGGGGTTGGTGATCTGCGTGTGAGCCCGTCGGTGGCTTTGTCTGCTATAGCTCCGTGGAAGTTTGTCCCGGCTCCTGTTGATGTTAGCTTGCATGGCAAGCTTAGAGGAGTCGCTGGGAGGGCACCGCAGTTTGCCGTTCAAGCGATCATCGATAAGCACTCAGGTGATGTGTTTATTTATACCGACGGGTCTAGGGATCCTGAGAGTGGGCGTACTGGCGCCGCTTATTTTGTGCCTGACCTGGGGCTAGCGGTCAAGAAGAGGTTCACAGATCGCCTTTCTGTTTTCACGTCGGAACTTATAGCGATACGGTTGGCGTTGGAATGGGCGGAATCTGCTTTGCAGTGTTGCGGCATTGTGGTGGCCTCTGACAGCCTTTCTGCATTGCAAAGCATTAAATCTGGGAAATCGGATTGCAGACAGGATGTGTTGAATGGCATCTTCTGTCTGATGCTCTCCCTGTCCAGGAAGGATGTGAGGGTTTCCTTCATTTGGGTCCCTGCGCATGTGGGGGTGGATGGTAACGAAATGGCTGATGCACTGGCTAAACGTTCCCTTCGGCGGCCATCAATTGATGTGGCGGTTGAGTTGGGCAAGTCTGAAATCAAGCCCGTTATCAAGAGTCATGTGGTCGGCCTTTGGCAGGAATTTTGGAGCCACTGTGTTACTGGACGGCATCTCTATCACATACAGGGTAGTGTGGGTCCTTGCGGGTCTATGGGCAGGAACGCGTGGGAGGAAAGGGCCTTCGCCCGCATGAGGATTGGCCATACTGGACTCAATTGGTCACTGAGTAGGATAGGCAAACATCCGACCGGTCTGTGTGGTCACTGTCGGGTGCCAGAGACTGTCGAGCATGTGCTGATTTGCTGTGAGGCTTATGATAGGGAAAGGGCCGGGTTGGCCTTGTGGTTTCGGAATAATGGGCGGGAGTTCAATCTGCGGAACGTTCTGGCGATCCAGTCACAGGGTTTGTGTCAGGCTGTGGTTGCTTACTTATGTAGCACAGGGCTGGGTAAACGTTTATAGAGGTGGGGGGTGTTGGAGACTGAGCCGAGGATGAGGAGCAAGAGGATGTTCTAACGCGCTTGGACTTCGTGGGCCTAGAAACGCCAAAGTGATGGAAGAAGGACTTCTAACCGAACGTCAAAGAGGGCGAGGAAGGTGAAGAAGAGTCTCCCTGGAATAAAGCCGGTTGGTCTCTGACACAACAACTATTCTAGTCACAAAAACACATCATGACCTCATGGGCTTTGTACGCCAAAGCAATGGGAGGAGTACTTTTACGGACTACGACAGAGTCTGAGGACTACGAAACGTCTGAGGATTAAAGTCTGGCGGTAATGCAACACTCGGATGCCAACCGCCATAAAAAAAACAACAACAACAACAACAACAACTGTTCTAGTCACAAAGACACATCATGACCTCATGGGCTTTGTAACACCAAAGCAATGGAAGGAGTACTTTTACGGACTACGACAGAGTCTGAGGACAAAGCACTGGAAGTCAAGGCACTGGAAGAAGAACTTTTAGGACTACGAAAAGTCTGAGGAATAAAGTCTGGCGGTAATGCAACAATTGGATGCCAACCGCCATAAAACAACAACAACAACAACAACAACAACAACAACAACAACAACAGGACTACGACAAAGTCTAAGGAATAAAGTCTGGCAGTAATGCAACACTCGGATGTCAACCGCCATAAAACAACAACAACAACAACAACAACAACCAATGGGAACCCGCAGGGGAGTGTGTGTAGCCCTATCTTGTTGTTGTTGTTGTTGTTTTATGGCGGTTGACATCCGAGTGTTGCATTACCGCCAGACTTTATTCCTTAGACTTTGTCGTAGTCCTAAAAGTTCTTCTTCCAGTGCCTTGACTTCCAGTGCTTTGTCCTCAGACTCTGTCGTAGTCCGTAAAAGTACTCCTTCCATTGCTTTGGTGTTACAAAGCCCATGAGGTCATGATATGTCTTTGTGACTAGAATAGTTGTTGTTGTTGTTGTTGTTGTTGTTGTTTTATGGCGGTTGACATCCGAGTGTTGCATTACCGCCAGACTTTATTCCTTAGACTTTGTCATAGTCCTAAAAGTTCTTCTTCCAGTGCCTTGACTTCCAGTGCTTTGTTGTTGTTGTTGTTGTTGTTGTTTTATGGCGGTTGGCATCCGAGTGTTGCATTACCGCCAGACTTTATTCCTCAGACTTTTCGTAGTCCTCAGACTCTGTCGTAGTCCATAAAAGTTCTTCTTCCGGTGCCTTGACTTCCAGTGCTTTGTCCTCAGACTCTGTCGTAGTCCGTAAAAGAACTCCTTCCATTGCTTTGGTGTTACAAAGCCCATGAGGTTGTGATATGTCTTTGTGACAAGAATAGTTGTTGTTTCAGAGACCAACCGGCTTTATTCCAGGGAGACTCTTCTTCATCTTCCTCTCCCTCTTTGACGTTCGGTGCTTTGGAAGTACAAAGCCCATGAGGTCATGGGACGTCTTTGTCGTTTTATCCTTTAGAAGTCCTTCTTCCATCACTTTGGCGTTTCTAGGCCCATGAAGTCAAAGCGCGCCAGAACATCCTCCCGCTCCCCATCCTCTCAGACTCTGTCGTAGTCCGTAAAAGTACTCCTTCCATTGCTTTGGTGTTACAAAGCCCATGAGTTCATGATATGCCTTTGTGACTAGAATAGTTGTTGTTGTTTCAGAGACCAACCGGCTTTATTCCAGGGAGACTCTTCTTCATCTTCCTCTCCTTCTTTGACGTTCGGTGCTTCCACCGTACAGCTTTATTCTTTAGGCTTCATTCTATAGGCTTTAATATTTCCACTGATGTCGCTGCTTGGTAGCCGTGCGTCTACGAGACTGGGCGAGGACAGGAGACCACCCCCACCCCCATCTCGTCACTCTGATCACTCTGACTCCCCAAAAGCAGACCCCCATCACTCCGACTCCCATTAAGCGCCTTTAGCCTGTTTTCTATATCTGCCCAATCAAGCTCCTTTGTTCCAAGGAATCTCCCTGCAGCTTTAGCAATGATCCTGATCCTTTCAGTTCTGCTTTGAGTCTGAGCAGCACAGTTTACAACATCCACCATAAAGAGTACAAAATCC
Organism: Eucyclogobius newberryi; assembly: GCF_026437365.1. Classification (NCBI taxonomy): domain Eukaryota; kingdom Metazoa; phylum Chordata; class Actinopteri; order Gobiiformes; family Gobiidae; genus Eucyclogobius; species Eucyclogobius newberryi. The sequence goes on from NW_027315768.1 coordinate 33,891,537, forward strand.
TCTCTATCCACAACCAGGGTATTCTCATTAATTCTGGAACCTGCACACTTGGGACCTCCACTCTTGAAACCTTCACACTTCTTGGGAGCCACGCTGGCCTTTCTACTTTCGCCCTGGCTGGGAGCAGCGCTGGCTCCTCTCTCTGTATTTACTCTAAACTCATTACTTGAAACTTTCTTGACTGCATCTGCATAGGATATACCTTGAAAGACCTTTATTTTATGCACCTCAGCAGCTCTTTTGCTAAACCTGCATCCCCCGTAGGCAGAGCTATGTTCTTCCCCACAGTTACAGCACTTCAGTTTTGCTCCCACGTCACACTTCCCATACTCGTGATCTCCTGCACATTTACCACATCTTTGCCTCCCTCTACAGACCGCTGCAATATGCCCAAAGCGCTGGCACTTAAAGCAACGCAGGGGCGGTGGAACATATGGCCTAACGTCATGGCACATGAACCCAATGAACACCTTACTAGGCAGGCACCTCCCTTCAAGTGTTACCATTACGACAAGCTGTCACATCTTACCCCAGACCGGGTCACCTTCAACCGCCTAGCGTCCAGCACCTTAGCTCCAGTCAAATTCTCCTTAACTTCATCCACAGACGTCGCCGTAGGGACGCCTACGATAACTCCTCTGACCATGTTTCTTTCAGCATCAGACACAAGAATGTCCTTTCCACCCAGACGTTTAGTTCCAATCGCCTTCCGTTGCTGAGCCGCGTCCTTGCACACGACCAGCAGCGAGCCATCTCTAAGGACACTCGCACTCTTGATCACTCCCACAGCTACAGTTAGGCTCTTTGACAATGCCACTGAATTCCACTCCTTAAAGGATGCACTATCCTGTGCAAGCTTTATGATCACCTTACAGTCTCTGCTCTCACCCCGGATATCAATAGCTTCAGCCTCATCCTGCTGCGCATTCCCAGAACCCTCGGACGAGCTAAGGGACTTTTTACGTTTCCGGGCACGTGCAGCCAGAAAAGGCTGCTCCTCCACGCCGTCCAGAACGTCTTCGACCACCGATCCACTCTCCTCCGCCATCTCCCGTCTCTCCCAGACCGGGTCACCTTGTTCAATGTTATGATTAAGGACATCTTTGACGACGTGGATGGGTCTGTTGGGAGGAGCCTTTATGCTGATGATGGCGCTCTATGGGTGAGAGGGAGGAATCTCCGGTTTTACGAGGCGAAACTGCAAAGGGCAATACAGCAGGTGGAGCAGTGGACCCTGAAGTGGGGGTTTAAACTGTCCGTACGGAAGTCTCAAGTGATCTGTTTCTTCAATGGGCATAGGGACGTCTCCCTTCGACTGCATGGGCAGGTGCTCGAACAGGTCAGGGAGGTGAGGTTCTTGGGGGTCACCTTTGACGAGAGGCTTAGTTGGCGTCAGCACATTGATGAGGTCAGTGGTAAATGCAAAAGGGTGAATAACTTGCTTCGTTGTCTATCCGGCCAGGACTGGGGGGCCAGCAGAAGGTCGCTCCTGGGTATTTATCGGGCCGTCATGAGGGCGGCTATTGATTATGGCTGTATAGCCTACATGTCTGCGGCTGAGACTAACTTAAAGAAGCTTGATGTGGAGCAAGCCCAGGCCTTGCGCATCTGCTGTAGGGCTTTTAGGACCTCCCCTGTCTCGGCGCTGCAGGTTGAGTTGGGGGAATTGCCGTTACGGCTCCGGAGGCTAGAACTTCTGTTGGCTTACTGGGTGAATGTGCAAGGTCATACGAGCTCTCACCCGGTGAGGGACTTTCTCAGGGTTGATGGGGGGCAGAATGAGGCTGGCAGTATGGTTTTTAGCCAGGTAGGAAATGCGAAGGCGCGGCTTGCGGGGGTTGGTGATCTGCGTGTGAGCCCGTCGGTGGCTTTGTCTGCTATAGCTCCGTGGAAGTTTGTCCCGGCTCCTGTTGATGTTAGCTTGCATGGCAAGCTTAGAGGAGTCGCTGGGAGGGCACCGCAGTTTGCCGTTCAAGCGCTCATCGATAAGCACTCAGGTGATGTGTTTATTTATACCGACGGGTCTAGGGATCCTGAGAGTGGGCGTACTGGCGCCGCTTATTTTGTGCCTGACCTGGGGCTGGCGGTCAAGAAGAGGTTGACAGATCGCCTTTCTGTTTTCACGTCGGAACTCATAGCGATACGGTTGGCATTGGAATGGGCGGAATCTGCTTTGCAGTGTTGTGGCATTGTGGTGGCCTCTGACAGCCTTTCTGCATTGCAAAGCATTAAATCTGGGAAATCGGATTGCAGACAGGATGTGTTGAATGGCATCTTCTGTCTGATGCTCTCCCTGTCCAGGAAGGATGTGAGGGTTTTCTTCATTTGGGTCCCTGCGCATGTGGGGGTGGATGGTAACGAAATGGCTGATACACTGGCTAAACGTTCCCTTAGGCGGCCATCAATTGATGTGGCGGTTGAGTTAAGCAAATCTGAAATCAAGCCCGTTATCAAGAGTCATGTGGTCGGCCTTTGGCAGGAATTTTGGAGCCACTGTGTTACTGGACGGCATCTCTATCACATACAGGGTAGTGTGGGTCCTTGCGGGTCTATGGGCAGGAACGCGTGGGAGGAAAGGGCCTTCGCCCGCATGAGGATTGGCCATACTGGACTCAATTGGTCACTGAGTAGGATAGGCAAACATCCGACCGGTCTGTGTGGTCACTGTCGGGTGCCAAAGACTGTCGAGTATGTGCTGATTTGCTGTGAGGCTTATGATAGAGAAAGGGCCGGGTTGGCCTTGTGGTTTCGGAATAATGGGCGGGAGTTCAATCTGCGGAACGTTCTGGCGATCCAGTCACATAAAACAACAACAACAACTATTGTAGTCACAAAGACATATCATGACCTCATGGGCTTTGTAACACCAAAGCAATGGAAGGAGTACTTTTACGGACTACGACAGTCTGAGGACTACGAAAAGTCTGAGGAATAAAGTCTGGCGGTAATGCAACAATTGGATGCCAACCGCCATAAAACAACAACAACAACAACAACAACAACAACAACTTAGGTACCAATCGCTCTAAAACACCAAAGAAGAAGACTTTGTATTTAGACTTTATTCTTTAAACTTTGTTCTTCACACCCCCAACTCTAAGCCCACCCCGCTGCCAGCCGCCTTTACAAGCAACCACAACAACCTCTGCGCAGCTCTAGTAACTCTCGCTCTGATTGGTCAGCACGGTCCTCGAAGAGCTAAAGGCTAACTGGCGACATGCGCCACTGAGCAGCTGCCGTTGACTTCAACGAACATCGCCATCTTTGGCCCTGGGGGCTTGATTGACGCTTTACAAACTGAAAAAGCTAAAACTAAAGCTAAAAACAATTTGTAAAATGTGTGGAAGGAGTTTGGCGCTGAGAGCTCTGGTGTAGGAGCGTCTGACTGCAGCGGAGGAGGACATCTTTCCACTGTTTGAAAGAACATTAGCGGAGTTTGAGGAGGAGAACCAGAGGAAACAGCTGTGGTGTGAGTCCAGTCAAGTTTGTGGTTCAGATGGTGGTTCACTCTCTCAATGTCCCTTCCCTGGATGTTCACTGGTGAGGGGGCAGTGGGGTGGCGTCTGCGGAAATCCACCACCATCTCCTTGGTCTTCCCCGCGTTGATGAGGAGCTGGTTCCGCTGGCACCAGTCCACAAAGTCCTGCTCCAGTCCTCTATACTCCGCATCATCGTTGTCAATGATGAGTCCGATGATGGCAGAGTGGTCAGAGAACTTCTGCAGGACACAGCTGTCCTGTAAGTGTCCATAAGGGCTTTCCACACTTTCAGGAGACTTTTCCGTAACTACTCTTTACTTTTGAGCAATCTATCTGTACTTTCTGCTCAAAACAAGCACGTAAATCCACTGCTCTGTTTTCACTTTCAGATGTTGTTGTTGTGGCAGAAGGATTTATGGATCATAGTGTAAAATACAACTAGATATCAACATGTATGTTTAAGATTATGATGACTAGAACAGCTATGCCACTCCACAGGCCTGATTCAGAGCTAAGAAGTTGTAAAAAAGGCCCCCAGGTTCTTCCACATTATAAACACCAAACAAGTGACAGCACCATTTGTTGAGGGCGGAGCAATTCAAATCAATGTCTTTATTTGTAGTTGAACAATATTATATTATTATATATATTTCCTGGGAGCTCTCAACAGGGGGCGCACTTTTAACACAGAACATTTCAGATTGTGGCCAAATCCAATTTAAAATAAGGAGACTGAGGCCGCAAGTGTGAGTGTGACAGGGCCGTGAAAGGGCCCCTAGGCCCAGCACACACACAACACAGAACACACAACAAAGACCAAAACCAAACGAGACACCACCACCAGGGGTCACCTGCAGGACCAGACGGTGGTTTGGGAAAGACATAGAAGACATGTCTGATCAGAAATGATCAGACAGTGCAGTATCGATCACATTGACATTTGAAATATTTACCCCCTTTGTGATTATGAGAGCTAGAGTGTGCCCTCTGCTGTGGGTGGGGCAACTCTGCTGTGGGTGTGGCCACTCTGCTGTGGGTGGGGCCTCTCACATGCTGAGTATGACTGAAGGTTTCAAGGACAGCATCAAGCTCTTTAGCGTTTCTGTCACAAATATTATCAACGTACACATTGAAACCACCTGTAATGACCAAATCATCAAAGTCTGTGCATACGACTGAAAGCATCTCAGTAAAATCATCAATAAGACGGCACCACTGTGCCCTCTGTGCCAGGGCTGGGTGGCCTTTGGGTGCAGGAGGGTCACACATTGGATGTTTTTTGTTCAAAAAGTCATATGTAATTGTGTCCCTCGTACTTGTGTGCCTGGTGCAGAGCGGAGGGTCATTATGCCCTGCTCACCACATACGTAAAGCCTGTCCCATGTGACAAGCGTTCTCTTAAGCTGCTCCAGCAGCTTGGAAGCCTAACCCAACAGAGTTGAGGGAGAGCTGATCTCTTTTTTTGTGTACGATTTAAAAAACAAAGAAAAGGAAACGTTTAAAACTGGTCTGTGATTTTAAATGTAATACTTTTTTTATTTGTTCTTAAATGTCTTATTATGAGTGGAATTGTTTTTATGATTTGTATTCTGTCGGGTCTTTCCATTGCCCCAGGTCGCCCCTGTAAAAGAGCTCTCCATCTCAGTGGGTTTCTTACCTGGTTGTTTTTCTCCTGCAGGTGTTCAGGTGAAGCCTGATCCTGGAGGTGTTCAGGTGGAGCCCAATATGAAGCAGGAAAAGCCAGAGACTCCTCAGATTAAAGAGGAAGCAGAGGGACTGAGCTCAGAGACTCCAGACATTATTATTAGTGATGTGTTTTCACTGAGGGATTTATTTGCACAGATGGAGACAGAGGCAGATGGAGACCACGACAACCAAGTCCAGATAAAAGACACAAGTACAGCTGAACACAACTCAGGTCTATTCAGCAAATACAAGTGTGGAGCAGAGTCAGGGACTGAAGAAGGAGCAGGAGGAGCAGGAGGAGCAGGAGGAGCAGGAGGAGCAGGAGTAGAGAGCAGAGCCACTGTCACAGAGGGACACGTATCAGGGACTGAAGGAGGAGCAGGAGGAGCAGGAGGAGCAGGAGGAGCAGGAGGAGCAGGAGTAGAGAGCAGAGCCACTGTCACAGAGGGACACGTATCAGGGACTGAAGGAGGAGCAGGAGGAGCAGGAGGAGCAGGAGGAGCAGGAGTAGAGAGCAGAGCCACTGTCACAGAGGGACACGTATCAGGGACTGAAGGAGGAGCAGGAGGAGCAGGAGGAGCAGGAGGAGCAGGAGTAGAGAGCAGAGCCACTGTCACAGAGGGACACATATCAGGGACTGAAGGAGGAGCAGGAGGAGCAGGAGGAGCAGGAGGAGCAGGAGGAGCAGGAGGAGCAGGAGTAGAGAGCAGAGCCACTGTCACAGAGGGACACATATCAGGGACTGAAGGAGGAGCAGGAGGAGGAGCAGGAGGAGGGACGAAACACAAAAGTTCTGTTTGTCAGAAGGGATTTAAGACTAAACTGAAGCTAAAAACACACGCCAGAATCCAGACAGGAGAGAGACCTTACAGCCGGTGAAGAAAACATTTGCCCACAAAAGTGCTCTCAACTGCCACATGACCACTCACACTGGAGAGAGACCTTACAGCTATTCAGTCTGTAAGAAAACATTTGCCCACAAATGTACTCTCAGAAGACACGTGCGCACTCACAGAGACCGACTGGAACCTTCTGACACTGAACAGGAACCTTCTGCTGAGTTCTCCAGAGGAACCAGAACCAGTTCCTCCACCACACCTGACCAGAAGAACCTTGAACACCAAGAAACAATCTAGAATTTTAGCCATTCCTTAATTAATATTGCTGAAAGTTCATGAGTTCTTTTGTTTGCTCGTTTTTTTGTTTCTCTTGGGCTTTTGAGTGTTTGTGGCTCTTGCAGCTGTTCACGTCCGGGCAGCAGAAGAACCTTACGGTTGTCCAGTTTGTAACAGAACCTTTGATCAGTGCTTGGGTTCTATTTGTTCCATTTACAGCAGCACGTGTGTTTGCTCTGCTCATGACGCTGGGAGAGTTTGGTGTATTTAGTGTTTGTTTGATGCTTTTTGGCTTTTGTTCTAAAATACAGTTTGTGGGACAAATAAAGGTTCTCTTCTCACCACAGACTCACTCGTTATGGTTTACCTAATGTCACCTGTCGTCAGGGAAACAGAGATCTGACTCGTCTGCATCATTGTGATAGGACACATTTTCACTGCGTATCATCTGAACGGCAGCATGTAGAGGTTGAACAGAAGGGGTCCCAGGACTGACCCTTGGGGCACTCCACAGGTCAGGGTCATGTGGTCTGAGACCAAGCCCCCGGAAGCCAAGATGGCCGCCATTGATACCTATGGAGCTGCTCATTGGCGCATGGTTCCAAAAAAGTTTTTTAGTTCCGCATTACTTCCTGAATACTGGTATATCTCCTCCCACTTTTGTGACGTCATCGCCGTGAGGCTTTGGCGTCGGGAGCGAGCACGTCACAGCAGCGCGACAGACTCAGAACAGTCAACACGGACTTTTGGAATAATTCGGCTTGAAATAGTCTGTTTACGTAACGTATAATGATGAATTGTTATATCCATCTATAAATATACATGTATCATGTTGTAAAGGTCTGATATTTAAGAGAATTATAAAGAAGTGTTAAGATAAAAAGTCTGGTTTAAGATAAGATAAGATAAGATATTCCTTTATTGTCCCACATGGGGAAATTTCATTGGTGCAACGCAGGTAGATACAGAGGTAGATACAGAAGAACAGATCACTTATAGGAAGTCTGAAAAACACTTTCAGTAGAAGATCTCCTATAAATAAATAAAAACTCCCATAGACAAATAAATAAATACATAAATACCATTGCATGTGATCCCGACAGTAATTGCACATGAATATGTGTCACGACAGCACATGAATTGCACATGAATTCCAACAGTAATTGCACATATGACAGAATTGCACATCAGTATTAGGTTAGGTCAGTATTGCGAGTGTTCAGGACTAACAGTTTTTGTTATAAAGTCTGACAGCAGCAGGAAGGAAAGACCTACGGAACCTTTCCTTCACACAGCGAGGGTGGATCAGTCTCTCACTGAAGCTGCTCTCCAGAGCGGAGAGAGTGTCCTGCAGGGGGCGACACTCATGGTCCAGCATAGATGGATTAGATAGATTAATGACAATGAATTACATTTAGAGGTGGAATAACGTCCTCATCATTTTCTGTAGTTTTTGGTTTGGGTATTTATTTTGTTATTAACTTTTCAGTTATTTATTTACATAATATAATTTGGCCAATATGCATTTTTTTTAATCAGATGAGAAGAAATATAAAATATAATCATCGATTCTGTTACATGATTGAGTTAAGCAGTATTTAATTATATTCACTTTTTCCTTTTGTGTCGTTTTTGTATCATGTCAATCTTTAATAAATACAAAACACATTTGTTTATTCAAATCAAATCAAATCAATTTATTTTTGTAAGGCCCAAAATCACAACAACAGTTGCCTCTGAGGGCCACAGGGAGAAATGAATCAACAATGTCTGTGGTGGCGATGGAGTCAGACAATGTCTGTGGTGGCGATGAAGTCAGACAATGTCTGTGGTGGCGAGGGACGATGTCCCAGGGTCCTCTGTCCTTAGTTGTCCTCCAATAAATCTGTTTATTAATGTCTTTGATAAGAATAATGAACATGAATGAACTTGTTCAATAAATGCAAATCTGATTATAACTACAAATGATAAATTGATTTTAGCCAGTTTTAGTTGAGTTTTAAAGCTACAATGTGGGAGTCCCTTATCAAGGAGTTTTGGAGTCTGTGTTCTGTTCATTATTATTATCATCATCATTAATAGAATCAGAAAAGGTTTATTCCATTGTCAAAGAACAGAAGTCACAAACAGTGGAACTTGCTTTGGTGATTCAGTGCAACATAAAAATATTAACAATGATAAAACAACCTGTATAAGTCAAAAAGAACAAACTGAATAAGATAAGATATTCCTTTATTGTCCACACATGGGGAAATTTTGTTGTTGCAACACAGTAGATACAGAGGAAAAGGACAGAAAACTTATAGGAAGTTTAAAAAACACTCTTAATAGATCGATCTTAATAGAAGAACTCTTAAAAACAAAATCTCCTATAGACAGAACCTCTCATACCTTAATAAAGAATGGAGGGGGAAAATAAAGATAAAATAAAAACAGCGTAAGACAAAATAATACTAATAATAATGGTAAAATAAACACTCTTTTTACATCAGTTATATGCACATGAATGTGACATTATTGCGTTGAATACTGAATATCTCAGTATTTAACAAGACTTTGTTTCCATGGCTACGCAGTCTTCTGTACTTCAGTAAACTCCTCCGTTCAGCTCCATCGTATGACTGAGACAAACAGAACACGTCACAGCTTTAGATTATACAAGTCATATAACATACACTTCATATGTTTGGATTATACAAGTCACATAACATACACTTCACATGTTTAGATTATACAAGTCATATAACATACACTTCACATGTTAAGATTATACAAGTCACATAACATACACTTCACATGTTAAGATTATACAAGTCATATAACATACACTTCACATGTTAAGATTATACAAGTCATATAACATACACTTCATATGTTAAGATTATACAAGTCATATAACATACACTTCACATGTTAAGATTATACAAGTCATATAACATACACTTCACATGTTAAGATTATACAAGTCATATAACATACACTTCACATGTTAAGATTATACAAGTCATATAACATACACTTCATATGTTTAGATTATACAAGTCACATAACATACACTTCACATGTTTGGATTATACAAGTCATATAACATACACTTCACATGTTAAGATTATACAAGTCATATAACATACACTTCACATGTTAAGATTATACAAGTCATATAACATACACTTCACATGTTAAGATTATACAAGTCATATAACATACACTTCATATGTTTAGATTATACAAGTCACATAACATACACTTCACATGTTTGGATTATACAAGTCATATAACATACACTTCATATGTATTAGATTTATACAAGTCATATAACATACACTTCATATGTTTAGATTATACAAGTCACATAACATACACTTCATATGTTAAGATTATACAAGTCATATAACATACACTTCATATGTTAAGATTATACAAGTCATATAACATACACTTCACATGTTTAGATTATACAAGTCACATAACATACACTTCATATGTATTAGATTTATACAAGTCATATAACATACACTTCATATGTTTAGATTATACAAGTCACATAACATACACTTCATATGTTAAGATTATACAAGTCATATAACATACACTTCATATGTTAAGATTATACAAGTCATATAACATACACTTCACATGTTTAGATTATACAAGTCATATAACATACACTTCATATGTTAAGATTATACAAGTCATATAACATACACTTCACATGTTTAGATTATACAAGTCATATAACATACACTTCACATGTTTAGATTATACAAGTCATATAACATACACTTCATATGTTTAGATTATACAAGTCATATAACATACACTTCATATGTTTAGATTATACAAGTCACATAACATACACTTCATATGTTAAGATTATACAAGTCATATAACATACACTTCATATGTTAAGATTATACAAGTCATATAACATACACTTCACATGTTTAGATTATACAAGTCATATAACATACACTTCATATGTTTAGATTATACAAGTCATATAACATACACTTCATATGTATTAGATTTATACAAGTCATATAACATACACTTCATATGTTAAGATTATACAAGTCATATAACATACACTTCACATGTTAAGATTATACAAGTCATATAACATACACTTCACATGTTTAGATTATACAAGTCATATAACATACACTTCACATGTTTAGATTATACAAGTCATATAACATACACTTCACATGTTTAGATTATACAAGTCATATAACATACACTTCACATGTTAAGATTATACAAGTCATATAACATATACTTCATATGTTTTAGATTATAAAAGTCATATAACATACACTTCATATGTTTTAGATTATAAAAGTCATATAACATACACTTCACATGTTAAGATTATACAAGTCATAGAACATACACTTCACATGTTTGTCCTGAAGCTGCTTCACAGACACATGTGACACAGCAGTGGCTCTTTTGAAGAACAATTATCATTTAGTTTTTTTGGTCATAACAAAACAGACATTTTATAAATTCAAAATACTGATTCTACACTGTTTACTTTTAGTCGAGGCAGAAGTTATTATTAAAATACCTTTTGCTTTGGAGTCGTCAGGAGTTTACTTGAGATCACTCTGTGTCTGCAGTGACCTGTAGTGACCTGTAGTGACCTGTAGTGACCAGTAGTGACCAGTAGTGACCTGTAGTGACCTGCAGTGACCTGTAGTGACCTGTAGTGACCTGTAGTGACCAGTAGTGACCAGTAGTGACCTGTAGTGACCAGTAGTGACCTGTAGTGACCTGTAGTGACCAGTAGTGACCAGTAGTGACCTGTAGTGACCTGCAGTGACCTGTAGTGACCTGTAGTGACCTGTAGAGCTCTGGTCAGCACAGACAGACTAAACTCACTGGTCAGCTCTGAAGATGAGAAAGATTCTCATTAGAACATTGATATATTCTGCACATTTAACAGAGAAAAGCTGGAATATGTTATTGACAGATTTACATTTCGCTCTGTAACACAAAAGTTTCTCTTTTCACATTAATTTTTAAAGCTAGAACCAAAAGTCATTTATTTATGCATAAGTTTAAACCTTAGAAGTTAGAACATAACTGACATGTTTGCTAAATCTCTACATATTCCATGGAAGTAAATCCATGACATTCCTATAGAAAACAAGCGTGTGCTTTGCCGTTTAAACACAGCACACGTCATTATGAAATATGTAATAAAACCTCAAATGTCGTCTTATCAGCCCTGTGAGAACACGACTGTCACTTTTAAATACGTTTACATTTATATATGTAATATATGACCCATTTCAGCAGGTTATATTTGAATTATTGTTTGTTTTTTATAGCACATAATACAAACATCACTTTATTTCACTTCTTTCTCTAGTTTTCCTTGATCTGTGCATAACCTCTTGTCTAATAGAACATTTAGTAAGAGAAATAATTAGTTATTTATTTGCAGAAGCACGAGCCATCACGACGTGTTATTGCATCTTTGTGTAGCTAAACTTTAGCTTACGTTAGCTCGTCTTAGCTTGTGTTAACTGTGTAATCGTTGTTGTACACTTCACATGGAACGATGTGTGAAACGTGAGGAATGACAAACAAACACAACTTACGTGTATCGTGGTCTCGTCTCGTCACATGTTCTTCTGCTTGTGTTTAGTTTCCGTCACGTGTTCTCCCGAGGCTCGTTCATGAGGGTTACGTGCGCGCTCGGTGCGCGTACCGTTCACCGGAAGGTTAAAAATGTATTTTTTAAGTATTTTAGAAACAGTCAAAGAGTGAAATTCCTTCTATTTTATTTTTAGACTACAAACAATTTAGCATGTTTGGTAATTTTAGAGGCCGAACTCCTGAAATGGTCAAACCAAAAGGCTGCATTCTACAGAGTGGCCACTACTCAATTTGGAGCCAGAGGCAGAGGGGGCGTACCCTATCCAGATAATATAATACATCCATGTCTGAGACACAAAGTACTTCCTGTCTTCCAGATAGGACCTTAACCAGTTTAGGGCGGGGCCAGTGATGCCCACCCAGTCCTCTAGTCTCTGTAAGAGGATCCCATGATCGACAGTGTCAAAAGCAGCACTCAGATCTAACAGAATTAAGACTGAGGCTTTGCCCGTGTCAGTGTTCAGGCGGATGTCATTTGTCACCTTGACAACAGCAGTCTCAGTGCTGTGATGAGGTCTAAAAGTTCATTAGAAGATCATTTTTGAGCTGTTAAACAACTTTCCCCAAAAACAGTAGGTTTGAGATGAGCCAGTAATTATTTCACACTTTGGAATCAAGACTGCTCTTCGTTAAGAGAGGCTTAATGAGCACGTTTTTTAAGGTTCTTGGGAATGTTCCAGATTTGAGTGATTGGAGCCCACAGACTGCTCAACATAGACTTTAAAAATCTCGTTGGCTCAGACTTGTGGTGATCTCTTGACAGTTTTGTCAGCCACAAATACAAAACAGCCACAAGCTAACGAGGCTAACATAGCTAGAGGTGGCAGGACGGCGGTGAGGGGAGACTCTGCAGCTGCTGGCCCCATGTGTGCAGCATGACACGGTGTCACTGAGAGCTGTCACCATCTACCTCTGCGCCAAATTTCATGATTCTACGGTCAGATTTGTTTTGGGCCATTTCCTATCTCTCAATGCATTCTTTGTACATTTGGGGGCGCTCACGCGCCAATTTTTTAATTTGAAGAAAAAAAGAGATGGTCAGCCATAGCCATCATGACGTAGGAAAGTGCGAGTGGGTTCCTGCTCACTGACGGGTACTTTCGTTAATTTTGAGTGGAATCCGCCCACTTTGTGTTTTTGGCCCTCTATACAGTAATAATGTTCAATTTATGCATTACATGTTTATATGTACGGAACATGCAAGAGATGGGGAACGTATTCGTGAGCTACTTAGCGCAAACGAGCGCTCGTTTAGTGCGCACTTTTGCACGGGCTTCGCCCGTTTACGACGCCCCCGCTCTCCTCTCTCTCCCTCTCTCCTCTCTCTCTCCTCTCCCTCCCCCTCTCTCCTCTCTCTCTCCCTCCCCCCTCTCTCCTCTCTCCCTCCCCCCTCTCTCTCTCCTCTCCCTCCCCCCTCTCTCTCCTCTCTCCCTCCCCCTCTCTCCTCTCTCTCTCCCTCCCCCCTCTCTCCTCTCTCCCTCCCCCCTCTCTCTCTCCTCTCCCTCCCCCCTCTCTCCTCTCTCCCTCCCCCCTCTCTCTCCCCTCTCCCTCCCCCCTCTCTCTCCTCTCTCCTCTCTCCCTCCCCCTCTCTCTCCCTCCCCCCTCTCTCTCCTCTCTCTCCCTCCCCCCGCTCTCTCCTCTCTCCCTCCCCCCTCTCTCTCCTCTCTCTCCCTCCCCCCTCTCTCCTCTCTCTCTCTCCTCTCTCCTCTCTCCCTCCCCCCTCTCTCTCCCTCCCCCCGCTCTCCTCTCTCTCCCTCTCTCCTCTCTCCCTCCCCCCTCTCTCTCTCCTCTCCCTCCCCCCTCTCTCTCCCTCCCCCCTCTCTCCTCTCTCCTCTCCCTCCCCCCTCTCTCTCCTCTCTCCCTCCCCCCTCTCTCCTCTCTCTCTCCCTCCCCCCTCTCTCCTCTCTCCCTCCCCCCTCTCTCTCCCCTCTCCCTCCCCCCTCTCTCTCCTCTCTCCTCTCTCCCTCCCCCCTCTCTCTCCTCTCTCCCTCCCCCCTCTCTCTCCTCTCTCCCTCCCCCCTCTCTCCTCTCCTCTCTCAGTGCGTCTCGTAGTGAGACAGAACCATTCCGTCATGTGAAAATGGCGGAGTTACAAATGCTGCTGGAGGATGAGATCCCGGCGGGACGCACGGCTTTACTGGACAGTTTCACCAACCTGGAGCGTGTGGCGGATTATTGCGAGAGCAACTATGTCCAGGTAATGTCCCTGTATTGTCCCGGTACTGTCCCTGTACTGTCCCGGTACTGTCCCTGTACTGTCCCTGTACTGTCCCGGTACTGTCCAGGTACTGTCCAGGTACTGTCCCTGTACTGTCCCGGTACTGTCCAGGTACTGTTCAGGTACTGTCCCTGTACTGTCCCGGTACTGTCCCTGTACTGTCCCTGTACTGTCCCTGTACTGTCCCGGTACTGTCCAGGTACTGTTCAGGTACTGTCCCTGTACTGTCCAGGTACTGTCCCTGTACTGTCCAGGTACTGTCCCGGTACTGTCCCTGTACTGTCCCGGTACTGTCCCTGTACTGTTCCTGTACTGTCCAGGTACTGTCCCTGTACTGTCCCTGTACTGTCCCGGTACTGTCCAGGTACTGTCCCTGTACTGTCCCTGTACTGTCCCTGTACTGTCCCGGTACTGTCCCTGTACTGTCCCTGTACTGTCCCGGTACTGTCCCTGTACTGTCCCGGTACTGTCCCTGTACTGTCCAGGTACTGTCCCTGTACTGTCCCTGTACTGTCCAGGTGTAATTTCCAGCCTCTGCATCACGTATCTTATTGTATCAGAGAAAATTAAAATTAAGTTTAAACTGATTATTATTATGGTCCGTTTACGTTTTGTAAAATAATTGGCTGAAAATCATTAACAAGAAAAAAAAGAGAAGTCCCACTCCTCTAATACTATTACTACTACTATACTATAATATACTTAGCACTGTTGTCAAAAGTATTAAAAATCAGATACTAATCAATACTAAAGCTTGATTACTTTAGTATCTCACATTTTTTATTTATTTATTTATTAGTATTTATTTAGTATCGATCAAACTGAAAAATAATCACATAAATGGGACAAATCAGACCTTTTATGACCAGCTTAATGAGACATAAAAACAGTATTATCTTTTTGTGTTGAAAATGTCAGTTTATTGTGTCAAAACAAAGCATTTTTCTTATTATTGTGGCATCGAGATCGGTATCGAGAGTCGAGCCAATTCCTTAGTATCGACATCGAGTTTGAATTTAGTCGTATCTTGAATCCAGGAAAAGCTTTAATGATTCATAATAATGTCAGAAAATCCTTGCTTTATTATATAGATTTTTTTGAACGTCTAACTCGTGCCAATATTGTGTATTCAATTTTTTAGGACAAGTTTTTATGTCCTACATTACTTTGCGTGTTGAGCACAGGTATCCGACGTTTGAACGCAAAAGAAAAGCGGTTATACTTTTGTTGATGTGTAAATGTCAGAACTACAGCTGTTCTGACATTCGAGCGGTTTATCTCGATTTCGTTTGGCGTTTAGGTTTGTTTACGTTTGCGACCGGAACCAAGATGGCCGCCGCCGGCACAGGCCACGTGTCCGGCATGAACACGATTGAACATTGAATCATAAGGACTGAATTATGAACAGGAATATTCCCCTAAAAACACTGCCCTGGTTTGGTTCTGTTCACATTTGTTTGGTAAAACATGGGCATTCGACACAACATAGAGCTGGAACTGGACGTTGGTTTCTGTAGGTTACCATGGCAACATTCTCTCTCTAGCCTTTGTTAAAGCTCATTTGCTCACAGCAGATGGGATTATTCATGTGTCTGAAGTCACGTGACGCACTCGCCGCATGTTCACTGTGGGCTGTGCCAACTTCTGTCACGCCCCCAAAGACCCCGTGTGTCCAGAAGTGTGTGACTGTGGTCAGGAGGGACCAGTGGACTCACAGAGGTCACTCCAGACTGAGGCTGAGCAGTTTCAGGTCGTTAGCAGCTAATGCTAATGCTAGTTTACATGTTATTGCGTGGCTATGCTAATAAACGTTACGCCTACTCGCAGATAGTTTTAAGGACCCTCATTTCCGGGTAATATATTTTAGGATCAAACACATTAGTCCGAGCTCTTGAAATCTTTGAGCACGTGTCAGGTGCAGAGGGCGTTTCAGGTGCAGAGGGGCGTGTCAGGTGCAGAGGACGTGTCCGGTGCAGAGGGTGTGTCCGGTTCAGAGGGGCGTGTCAGGTGCAGAGGGCGTGTCCGGTTCAGAGGGCGTGTCAGGTGCAGAGGGCGTGTCCGGTTCAGAGGGCGTGTCAGGTGCAGAGGGCGTGTCCGGTTCAGAGGGGCGTTTCAGGTGCAGAGGGCGTGTCCGGTTCAGAGGGGCGTGTCAGGTGCAGAGGGCGTGTCCGGTTCAGAGGGGCGTGTCAGGTGCAGAACTTCTGTCTTCTTCAAGTATCAGCTCATTTTCTTTCCTGTTTGATGCTGTTTTTCATGACTCCGTCACAGCGAGAGGCAACAGCACGTGCCACGCCTTCAACATGTGACCCAAAAAAAGGTCACATGACTAAAACACACGGATAAAGCATATATTTCATAAATAATAATGCTGGATAGGACCTTATTTTGGTTGTTTCGGTTTGTTTAATGTGTCGGTTGCGTGCCAAGTGTCTGTGTTTTGGACGGAGCGTCGCATATTGATGACATCACAGAGGGATCCTGACAATTTCCACTCTTATTTTTCAAAATGCCTTCACAACCTGCACCTTGACTGATGTAAAACTATGACAAACGTTAAGCGCAGGTTCTGTCTCGCCGTTAACGCTCCTCCTGAGTGAGTTTAAGATGTGAAAGTGGATCTTGATTCGAAGCGTTTTGGCGTGATACTGACGTCGTGTTATTTTCAGCTCTGGTGTTGTGGAGGGAGTGCGAGTGGGCGGCGGCTTGTGGAGGGAGCACGAGTGGGCGGCGGCTCGTCCCTGCACCTGTTCACAAAGCCACGTTTTCACTGCGGAGGAACCTGACTGAACATGTGAAGTCCCGATGTGTTTATGATTCTGGACGTTTTTGAACTGCAACTCTAGTCTCGATTTAGACCTGGTTTAGTCCTGGTTTAGACCTGGTTTAGTCCTGGTTGAGACCTGGTTTAGCCCTGGTTTAGTCCTGATTTAGTCCTGGTTTAGTCATGATTTAGTCCTGGTTTAGACCTGGTTTAGTCCTGATTTAGTCCTGGTTTAGCCCTGGTTTAGTCCTGATTTAGTCCTGATTTAGTCCTGATTTAGTCTTGGTTAGACCTGGTTTAGTCCTGGTTTAGTCCTGATTTAGTCCTGGTTTAGTCCTGATTTAGTCTTGGTTAGACCTGGTTTAGTCCTGATTTAGTCCTGGTTTAGCCCTGGTTCAGTCCTGATTTAGTCCTGGTTTAGTTTCTGGTTTAGACCTGGTTTAATCCTGATTTAGTCCTGGTTTAGACCTGGTTTAGTCCTGGTTTAGTCCTGGTTTAGTTTCTCGTTTAGTCATGGTTTAGTCCTGGTTTAGTCCTGGTTTAGACCTGGTTTAGTCCTGGTTTAGACCTGGTTTAGCCCTGGTTTAGTCCTGATTTAGTCCTGGTATAGTCCTGGTTTAGTCCTGATTTAGTCCTGGTTTAGCCCTGGTTTAGTCCTGATTTAGTCCTGGTTAGACCTGGTTTAGTCCTGATTTAGTCCTGGTTAGACCTGGTTTAGTCCTGATTTAGTCCTGGTTTAGCCCTGGTTTAGTCCTGATTTAGTCCTGTTTTAGTCCTGATTTAGTCCTGATTTAGTCCTGGTTTAGCTCTGGTTTTGTCCTGGTTTTGTCCTGGTTTTGTCCTGGTTTAGTCCTTGTTTAGGCCTGGTTTAGGCCTGGTTTAGTCCTGGTTTAGTCCTGGTTTAGTCCTGATTTAGTCCTGGTTTAGCCCTGGTTTAGTCCTGATTTAGTCCTGGTTTAGTCCTGATTTAGTCCTGATTAGACCTGGTTTAGTCCTGATTTAGTCCTGGTTTAGCCCTGGTTTAGTCCTGATTTAGTCCTGGTTTAGTCCTGATTTAGTCCTGATTTAGTCCTGGTTTAGCTCTGGTTTTGTCCTGGTTTTGTCCTGGTTTTGTCCTGGTTTAGCCCTGGTTTAGTCCTGATTTAGTCCTGGTTTAGCCCTGGTTCAGTCCTGATTTAGTCCTGGTTTAGTCCTGATTTAGTCCTGATTTAGTCCTGGTTTGGCCCTGGTTTTGTCCTGGTTTTGTCCTGGTTTAGTCCTGGTTTAGTCCTGGTTTGGTTCCTGGTTTTGTCCTGGTTTTGTACTGGTTTAGTCCTGGTTTTGTCCTGGTTTAGTCCCGGTGCATTATTCGTGACTCACCGACACATGGCTCGCCGCAAGAGGTTTGGAACTAAAACAGAAACAGAAAAGCCTCAGAGCTGAGGCCGAGTGAGACGAGGAACCTGGAGCCACAGATAATACACCAGGACTAAACCGGGACTAAACCAGGACTAAACCGGGACTAAACCAGGTCTAAACCAGGACTAAACCAGGATTTAACCAGGACTGAACCAGGACTAAACCAGGACTAAACCAGAAACTAAACCAGGACTAAACCAGGACTTAACCAGGACTAAACCAGGAACTAAACCAGGACTAAACCAGGACTAAACCAGGAACCAAACCAGGACTAAACCAGGACTAAACCAGGACTAAACCAGGAACTAAACCAGGACTAAACCAAGACAAAACCAGGTCTAAACCAGGACTAAACCAGAGTCTAAACCAGGACTAAACCAGGGTCTTAACCAGGACTAAAGCAGGGTCTAAACTAGGACTAAACCAGGACTAAACCAGGACTAAACCAGGACTAAACCAGGTCTAAACCAGGACTAAACCAGGACAAAACCAGGACAAAACCAGAGCTAAACCAGGACTAAATCAGGACTAAATCAGGACTAAACCAGGTCTAAACCAGGACTAAACCAGGTCTGAACCAGGACTAAACCAGGACTAAACCAGGACTAAACCAGGACTAAACCAGTCTAAACCAGGTCTAAACCAGGACTAAACCAGGTCTGAACCAGGACTAAACCAGGACTAAACCAGGTCTAAACCAGGACTAAACCAAGTCTAAACCAGGACTTAACCAGGACTGAACCAGGACTAAACCAGGACTAAACCAGAAACTAAACCAGGACTAAACCAGGACTAAACCAGGACAAAACCAGGACAAAACCAGGACTTAACCAGGACTTAACCAGGACTGAACCAGAAACTAAACCAGGACTAAACCAGGAACTAAACCAGGACTTAACCAGGACTAAACCAGGAACTAAACCAGGACTAAACCAGGACTAAACCAGGAACCAAACCAGGACTAAAACAGGACTAAACCAGGACTAAACCAGGAACTAAACCAGGACTAAACCAAGACAAAACCAGGTCTAAACCAGGACTAAACCAGAGTCTAAACCAGGACTAAACCAGGGTCTTAACCAGGACTAAAGCAGGGTCTAAACCAGGACTAAACCAGGTCTAAACCAGGACTAAACCAGGACTAAACCAGGTCTAAACCAGGACTAAACCAGGTCTAAACCAGGTCTAAACCAGGACTAAACCAGGTCTGAACCAGGACTAAACCAGGACTAAACCAGGACTAAACCAGGTCTAAACCAGGACTAAACCAGGTCTGAACCAGGACTAAACCAGGACTAAACCAGGTCTAAACCAGGACTAAAACAGGTCTAAACCAGGACTAAACCTGGAGGAACAGCAGCTTTAGATTTGGCAGTCCTGTTGTCACATCAGACTCAGTTCTCTGTGGTCGTGAACAGTGATAATATCGCAGCTCCTGGTTTGAGAAAATAAGATTATGGAGAATATCGTCTACAATAAAAACAGCTTTAAACGGCTGCAAAAAGATCAGATGAAAAAGAAACTTGCAAACACGAGTATAAAGTGATATTTCTGTCCTTGTTTTGTGTTTGATTTTACACACCATTCACTTTTGGAGTTGTACTGAGACAGCTGAGCGTGTTAACAGTAATATTGTAAAATGTATTGTGAATATTTGAGGAAATAGCTGGATAAACAAACTTCAAAATAAGGATATAATGTGATGTTTCTGCACTTGTGTGGGTCATTTCACATGTTTTAACACCAGACTGTCGATCAATGTTGGAAAAAATTATAATTCTTATTTTTTGAAAATTATTTAAAAAGTAGGATTCTGAGAAAAACACGTCCAGGAGCTTAACCTGATCTTTCTACATGTCTAAACTACAAGATTTTCAATAATAAAACAGGATATTTTGTGATTTTCTGCCGTTGTCTGCTGCGGCTCTGACCTCACTCGGATGTTCTCTTTCCTGTTTCTGTGCACGTCCAAACCGTCTTAATCTGTCGCTGTGAACCGTCCTCGCCTTATGTTTTTGCTTCATAAATCTCATGTTAGAAAATGTGGGACGAAGGAACTAGAGCGTGTCTTTTGCCTAATTCGATTTATTAAAACTGAAGTGAGCCGTGGCACAAATATAGCACATCATGTTACTTGTGTACATATAGACCTGGTTTAGTCCTGGTTTAGTCCAGGTTTAGACCTGGTTTAGACCTGGTTTAGACCTGGTTTGGACCTGGTTTAATCCTGGTTTAGACCTGGTTTTATCCTTAGACTGGTTTTGGTTAAATAGGGTCAAAATCAGAAAACAAATGCATGTGTTTTGATATTTAACTCATATTTCTCTTGCAATAAACTCTAGCCCTTTTACAAAGTTAAATTATGAATTCAAACTTGATATTTATTATATTATTATAACTTGAACGTTGCACTAAAATGCCGCACATGCAGATCACTGTGGCGAGCGTGGTCCTCATTATCATCCGGTCAGTGCCGTGGTGTGAACAGCCTGAGCGACGCTGACCTAGATTCTGCTCCTCTCGTCTCAGCAGCACATGTGGACAAACCCAGCGCTCCACGTGGTTTTACTTCAGGCACATGTACTCCAGTGTGTAACGTCAGCCCCGATCTGTCTGAATGAACTGAGAGAGGGAGAGAGAGAGGGGGAAGAGGGAGGGAGGGGGGAGAGAGAGGGGGAAGAGGGAGGGGGGAGAGAGAGGGGGAAGAGGGAGGGAGGGGGGAGAGAGAGGGGGAAGAGGGAGGGGGGAGAGGGAGGGAGGGGGGAGAGAGAGGGGGAAGAGGGAGGGGGGAGAGAGAGGGGGAAGAGGGAGGGAGGGGGGAGAGAGAGAGAGAGAAGGAGGGAGGGGGGAGAGAGAGAGAGGGGGGAAGAGGGAAAGAGAAGGGGGAGAGAGGGAGAGAGAGGGGGTGAGGATGAGGAGAGGAGGAGGAGAGAGAGAGAGGGGATGAGGAGAGGGGGAGGAGTTGGGATTTAGGCGAGACATTACATATTTTGGTCAGTTTTCTCTCTCAGCATGTAAACGTCACGTGGAAACAACTATTTGTCCAATTTCCAATTTATTTCATTTATTTGTTTAAATATGTATTCTATTTATTAATTAATTTAATTCAATTTAAATTGAATTCAATTTAATTTATTTAATATATTGAATTTTTTTAATTTATTTTTAGACCTGATTTAGTCCACGTTTAGTCCTGGTTTGGACCTGGTTTACACCTGGTTTAGACCTGGTTTAGACCTGTTTTAGACCTGGTTTAGTCCTGGTTTGGACCTGATTTACACCTGGTTTGGACCTGGTTTAAACCTGGTTTAGTCCTGGTATACTAAACATAAGTTTAGTATAAGTTTAAGTATGCTGTGTGCTGTGTTTGCAGTGTGCGGATAAAGAGCGCGCCCTGGAGGAGACGAAGTGCTACACGACGCAGTCTTTGGCCAGCGTGGCGTATCTCATCAACACTTTGGCCAACAACGTCCTGCAGATGCTGGACATCCAGGCCTCACAGCTGCGACGCATGGAGAGCTCCGTCAACCACATCTCCCAGGTAACAACCATATCTCGCAAGTAACAACCATATCTCGCAGGTAACAGCCG
Source organism: Eucyclogobius newberryi (assembly GCF_026437365.1). Classification (NCBI taxonomy): domain Eukaryota; kingdom Metazoa; phylum Chordata; class Actinopteri; order Gobiiformes; family Gobiidae; genus Eucyclogobius; species Eucyclogobius newberryi. The sequence goes on from NW_027315768.1 coordinate 33,913,452, forward strand.
CATCTCGCAGGTAACACTCGCATCTCACAGGTAACAACCGCATCTCACAAGGTAGCACCCGCATCCCAGAGGTAACACTCGCATCTCGCAGGTAACAGCCGCATCTCGCAGGTAACAGCCGCATCTCGCAGGTAACAGACACATCTCACAGGTAACACCCGCATCCCGCAGGTAACACTTGCATCTTGCAGGTAACAACCGCATCTCACAAGGTAACACCCGCATCCCACAGGTAACACTCGCATCTTGCAGGTAACAGCCGCATCTTGCAGGTAACACCCGCATCCCGCAGTTAACACTTGCATCTTGCAGGTAACAACCGCATCTCACAAGGTAACACCCGCATCCCACAGGTAACACTCGCATCTCGCAGGTAAAAGACACATCTCGCAGGTAACAACCTCATCTCACAGGTAACACCCGCATCCCGCAGGTAACACTTGCATCTTGCAGGTAACAGCCGCATCTCGCAGGTAACAGCCGCATCTTGCAGGTAACAGCCGCATCTCGCAGGTAACAGCCGCATCTCGCAGGTGACAGCCGCATCTCGCAGGTAACAGCCGCATCTCGCAGGTAACACCCGCATCTCGCAGGTAACACCCGCATCTCGCAGGTAACAACCGCATCTCGCAGGTAACACCCGCATCTCGCAGGTAACACCCGCATCTCACAGGTAACAACCGCATCTCACAGGTAACAACCGCATCCCACAGGTAACACTCGCATCTCACAGGTAACAACCGCATCTCGCAGGTAACAACCGCATCTCGCAGGTAACACCTGCATCCCGCAGGTAACACTTGCATCTTGCAGGTAACAACCGCATCTCACAAGGTAACACCCGCATCCCACAGGTAACACTCGCATCTCGCAGGTAAAAGACACATCTCGCAGGTAACAACCTCATCTCACAGGTAACACCCGCATCCCGCAGGTAACACTTGCATCTTGCAGGTAACAGCCGCATCTCGCAGGTAACAGCCGCATCTTGCAGGTAACAGCCGCATCTCGCAGGTAACAGCCGCATCTCGCAGGTAACAGCCACATCTCGCAGGTAACACTCGCATCTCGCAGGTAACACTCGTATCCCACAGGTAACACTCGCATCTCGCAGGTAACACTCGCATCTCGCAGGTAACACTCGCATCCCACAGGTAACACCCGCATCTCGAAGATAACAGCCGCATCTCGCAGGTAACACCCGCATCTCGCAGATAACACTCGCATTCCACAGATAACAACCGCATCTCGCAGGTAACAGCCGCATCTCGCAGGTAACAGCCGCATCTCGCAGGTGACAGCCGCATCTCGCAGGTAACAGCCGCATCTCGCAGGTAACACCCGCATCTCGCAGGTAACACCCGCATCTCGCAGGTAACAACCGCATCTCGCAGGTAACACCCGCATCTCGCAGGTAACACCCGCATCTCACAGGTAACAACCGCATCTCACAGGTAACAACCGCATCCCACAGGTAACACTCGCATCTCACAGGTAACAACCGCATCTCGCAGGTAACACCCGCATCTCGCAGGTAACACCCGCATCTCGCAGGTAACACCCGCATCTCACAGGTAACAACCGCATCTCACAGGTAACAACCGCATCCCACAGGTAACACTCGCATCTCACAGGTAACAACCGCATCTCACAAGGTAGCACCCGCATCCCAGAGGTAACACTCGCATCTCGCAGGTAACAGCCGCATCTCGCAGGTAACAGCCGCATCTCGCAGGTAACATACACATCTCACAGGTAACACCCGCATCCCGCAGGTAACACTTGCATCTTGCAGGTAACAACCGCATCTCACAAGGTAACACCCGCATCCCACAGGTAACACTCGCATCTTGCAGGTAACAGCCGCATCTCGCAGGTAACACCCGCATCCCGCAGGTAACACTTGCATCTTGCAGGTAACAACCGCATCTCACAAGGTAACACCCGCATCCCACAGGTAACACTCGCATCTCGCAGGTAAAAGACACATCTCGCAGGTAACAACCTCATCTCACAGGTAACACCCGCATCCCGCAGGTAACACTTGCATCTTGCAGGTAACAGCCGCATCTCGCAGGTAACAGCCGCATCTCGCAGGTAACAGCCGCATCTCGCAGGTAACAGCCGCATCTCGCAGGTAACAGCCACATCTCGCAGGTAACACTCGCATCTCGCAGGTAACACTCGTATCCCACAGGTAACACTCGCATCTCGCAGGTAACACTCGCATCTCGCAGGTAACACTCGCATCCCACAGGTAACACCCGCATCTCGAAGATAACAGCCGCATCTCGCAGGTAACACCCGCATCTCGCAGATAACACTCGCATTCCACAGATAACAACCGCATCTCGCAGGTAACAGCCGCATCTCGCAGGTAACAGCCGCATCTCGCAGGTGACAGCCGCATCTCGCAGGTAACAGCCGCATCTCGCAGGTAACACCCGCATCTCGCAGGTAACACCCGCATCTCGCAGGTAACACCCGCATCTCGCAGGTAACACCCGCATCTCACAGGTAACAACCGCATCTCACAGGTAACAACCGCATCCCACAGGTAACACTCGCATCTCACAGGTAACAACCGCATCTCGCAGGTAACAACCGCATCTCGCAGGTAACACCCGCATCTCGCAGGTAACACCCGCATCTCACAGGTAACAACCGCATCTCACAGGTAACAACCGCATCTCGCAGATAACAGCCGCATCTCGCAGGTAACAGCCACATCTCGCTGGTAACAGCCGCATCTCGCAAGTAACAATCACATCTTGCAGGTAACAATCACATCTCGCAGATAACAATCACATCTCGCAGGTAACACCCGCATCTCGATCAAAAAAGTTGTTTCTTCTGTGTAAATTCTGCATAAACTTTGTCTGGAATGAGTGTCCCTGGTGTGAAGTGTGATGCACTTATTGTCATTTCCTACAGATTTTTCAACGTTTTCTCCACAAATACCTGCTCGATTGGAGTAAAACTATAATTTATAAGTACAACGGGTATAAACACACTCAGAATAAGAACATTGTAAAACCCGGTCATGGGCCCTTTAATGGACTTATAATCAGAGCGTTCGGAGACGTCGAGCGGACGTGATGAGATTTCGCTGCAGAATCAATCAAATCAAATCAAATCAATTTATTTTTGTAAGGCCCAAAATCACAACAACAGTTGCCTCTGAGGGCCACAGGGAGAAATGAATCAACAATGTCTGTGGTGGCGAGGGAGTCAGACAATGTCTGTGGTGGCGAGGGACGATGTCCCAGGGTTCTCTGTCCTTAGACTCTCCTTCTCGGCCAGGAAAAACTACAAAAACAACCTCTTTGGGAAAAAAGCGTAGAAAACTGGAGGAGTTCCAGTGAAGGAGAGATCCGACTCTCACAGACGGACAGACGGACACGAGGGAGACTGGAGCTGGACCCACTCTTCAGGCAGATGAGGGACCGACTGAGGCGAACTGGACCCACTCTTCAGGCAGATGAGGGACCAACTGAGGCGAGCTGGACCCACTCTTCAGGCAGATGAGGGACCGACTGAGGCGAACTGGACCCACTCTTCAGGCAGATGAGGGACCGACTGAGGCGAGCTGGACCCACTCTTCAGGCAGATGAGGGACCGACTGAGGCGAGCTGGACCCACTCTTCAGGCAGATGAGGGACCGACTGAGGCGAACTGGACCCACTCTTCAGGCAGATGAGGGACCGTCGGAGGCGAGCTGGACCCACTCTTCAGGCAGATGAGGGACCGTCTGAGTCGAGCTGGACCCACACTTCAGGCAGATGAGGGACCGTCGGAGGCGAGCTGGACCCACACTTCAGGCAGATGAGGGACCGTCGGAGGCGAGCTGGACCCACTCCTCAGGCAGATGAGGGACCGTCCACACAGGGCAGGGACCACTTCACCAGGGGAGGGGCATCTGGGTCCACAGGTCCTCAGGAGTGAGAGAAAGAAAAGAAGGCGGTGAACAGTTTGCAAGTGGAATTAAAAAATAAATATTGTTTGATAGCATAAGTAGTCAGAAGAAGAAGAGGATAGTGCTCAAGCTGTCATACTTCCCCCAGCATAGTTACTCCTAGGGCAGCGTAGCTAAAGCTGTGGGTTTATGTTTCTGTTCCTAACTAGTCTGACCATAAGCGATTTCGAAGAGGAACGTTTTAAGCCTGGACTTAAATGAAGAGACTGTGTCAGCATATTTAACATGGGTCGGGAGCTGATTCCATAACACAGGAGCTTGGTAGCTAAACGCTCTACCTCCTACAGTACTTTTAGAGACTCTTGGCACCACCAGAAGGCCGGCATTCTGAGAGCGAAGAGCTCTGTTTGGATGATATGGTTCTATAGCATCTTTGAGGTAGGATGGGGCCATGTCATTTATGGCTTTGTAGGTCAAGAGTAGAATTTTGAATTTGATTCTAGACTCGACGGGGAGCCAGTGAAGAGACTTCAGCACCGGCGTAATGTGCTCTCTTCTTTTTGTTCCTGTTAGTAATCTTGCTGCTGCATTTTGAACCAGTTTTTTATGGAGCTTTTAGGACACGCTGCAAGCAGGGAGTTACAGTAGTCTAATCTAGTCGTTACAAATGCATGGATAAGTTTTTCGGCATCACTTTTAGGCAGGATTCTTCTGATTTTGGCTATGTTGCGCAAATGGAAATAGGCTGTTTTACAAGCTTGATTTATATGAGCTTTAAATGAGAGCTCCTGGTCAAATAAGACTCCAAGATTTCTTACAGTAGAACTGGAGGCTACACTGACATTGTCCAGTGTGACTATCTGCTCAGATAGAGAGTCTCGTAGATGCTTAGGGCCAAGCACAATGACCTCGGTTTTTTCAGGGTTAAGAAGCAGGTAGTTTAGTGTCATCCAGGTTTTTATCTCCTTCACACAAGTACTAAGTCTGTCTACTTGATCGCTCTGATCAGGTTTCATTGATAAATACAGCTGAGTGTCGTCTGCATAGCAGTGGAAGTTAATGTCATGCTTTCTGATAATGTTGCCTAATGGCAGCATATAAAGAGTAAACAGAATTGGACCGAGTACCAAACCCTGTGGCACACCGTAAATTACTTTAGAGCTTGGTGAGGAGCTCTGGTTTACATTAACAAATTGGAACCTATCAGATAGATAGGATTCGCCTACAGAGCAGCTGCGAGGAATCAGACTCCTGTTCCTCGCAGCTGCTCTGTAGGCGAGTTTCACACAGACAGAGCGCTCACACACACACACACACACACTGCTCCAAACACACACACACACGCACAAACATTTTTAGCTTCTTCTTCTTCTTTGGTGTTTTATGGCGGTCGGTTTCCAAGTGTTACATCACCACCTCCCACTGCAGCCTCCCTGAGTCTCCGCCTCCTCCATGTCAGACTGTAGCGTAACACAACAACAACAACCCTATAATATTCCACTGTGTTGTATAAGTAAGTCATCGATATTTGTCCTCAGTCTTATGTTTTACCCCAGTTTGTCCTCGATGTATACGTTTTGTCTTTTTGTGCGGACGAATCATGATGGGTTTTGTTGCCGTTATCGGTGACGGTAAAACGTACAGACTGTGCGCAAATACGATCAAATGAGGGCATGCGAAGTAAAATATGTGCAAAATAAAAGTCATTTAAATACATTTACACAAAATAAACAACTTTTTTTGTCCCTCTAAACATGAATTCAACAAAATAAAGTCGCTCTCATGTAAAAAATAAAATAAAAAGTGACAATAGATGAGATTTTTGCCCAGTGGATGCAAGGTAATTCCCAAGTGTGATGTCATCAATTACAAACAGGAAGTAAAACTATAAACTAGTAAAAACAAGCTATTCTGTGATAACAGTTGTATCATCTTTATGCGTTTTAAAACACCTCCAACAGAACATTTCAACGCTCACAACTCTTACACAACCGCTTCCACTACAGCGTGACCTCAAGGCCTCGCTCTTAACCTCATTCACACTGCTAAATCAAAGGCGTTGGCCCCGTGTTTGCAGACGGTGGACATCCACAAAGAGAAGGTGGCGCGGCGGGAGATCGGGATCCTGACCACCAACAAAAACACCAGTCGCTCCCACAAAATCGTCGCCCCGCCCAACCCCGAGCGGCCGGTGAGGTACGTGAGGAAGCCCATCGACTACGGCGGCCTGGACGACGTCGGGCACGGGATCAAGGTGAGCCACTGTCGCCGGAGCCACGTTTCCACCGGTTCACTTTGGAGCCCCTCAGTCTGTCTTAAGTGAACCGCATTGGCCAGTTCAAGGGGTCCAAAGCGAACGCTGCGAGGGTCTAGCTTCCAAATCGTTCTGGCTCTCTTCGGCTCCCGGCCCACTTTAGCCGAGGACGAGCCGAGCACCCGAGCGAGGCGATTGGCCAAGGGAGAAAACAGACTCAGGCAAAACAAAAAAAAGACCAAAAACAGATGAAAACGGAAGGTAATAAACCGCTGTTTCCAGTAATGCTAACGACATGCTGAGCCCACAGGCTTAGCTCAGTTTCTCAACAAAGCTAAACGTGTTAGCATGGGCTGTCTCCAGTTTATTGACGCGCGTCACTCGCTTCAAGACTGAATACATGAGATTATAAGGATGAGGAAATGCACACTGCCATTAAAAAAACAACGTGCCAAACCGGTCTGGGATTCCAGGGCCGGTGGAAACGTGGCTTTATTATTATTTTCATTTTTATTTATTTTTTATTTATTTTTATCTATTTCAGTTTTTCATTTTAATATTTATTTAATTTTATTATTTAATTTGAAGAAAGAAAAATCGTTTTAAAGCAAAATGTCCATCCATCATGATCGTTTTTGACCTGAAACTAAAGTGCGCTCTGTTCCCTCTCTTTTCCCTCTCTGTTCCCTCTCTTTTCCCTCTCTGTTCCCTCTCTTTTCCCTCTCTGTTCCCTCTTTGTTCCCTCTCTTTTCCTTCTCTTTTCCTCTCTTTTCCTCGCCTCGATGGTCAGTGGCTGCTCAGGTTCAAGGTAAGATCGCACCATGGCACAGTCTAAACGAGGACTTGTGGAACCTTCATGACTCCGCGGTCTCGCGCAGGTGAACGGAGATCAGAAAGGCGGCTCTCAATCCGGCGCTCCAAACCAGAAGCCTCCCAGTCCTCCCAGAGCCGGCAAAGGCATCCTCATCGGGTCAGTACTTTATGTGTCTCGGTCATCACACTGCACTGGACACAGTGGATAGACACAAACGCCGTTCATGAAAGGACACAGTCCCCCCTCCTTCCCCTTCTCCATCATCCTCCCACATCACACAGATGAGGAAAACCACAGTGAAGCATCAGCATCGCACACGGCGTTACACACGGCGTTACACACAGCGTTACACACAGCGTTACACACGGCGTTACACACGGCGTTACACACAGCGTTACACACAGCGTCACACACGGCGTTACACACAGTGTTACACACAGCGTTACACACAGCGTTACACACGGCGTTACACACAGCGTTACACACAGCGTTACACACAGCGTTACACACAGCGTCACACACGGCGTTACACACAGTGTTACACACAGCGTTACACACAGCGTTACACACGGCGTTACACACAGCGTTACACACAGCGTTACACACACAGCGTTACACACGGCGTCATACACGGCGTTACACACGTTGTCACACACGGCGTTACACACACGGCGTTACACACGTTGTCACACACGGCGTTACACACAGCGTTACACACACAGCGTTACACACACGGCGTCACACACGCCGTCATACACGGCGTTACACACGTTGTCACACACGGCGTTACACACAGCGTTACACACACAGCGTTACACACACGGCGTCACACACGCCGTCATACACGGCGTTACACACGTTGTCACACACGACGTTACACACAGCGTTACACACAGCGTTACACACAAGGCGTCACACACGGCGTTACACACGTTGTCACACACAGCGTTACACACAGCGTTACACACAAGGCGTCACACACGGCGTCATACACGGCGTTACACACGTTGTCACACACGACGTTACACACAGCGTTACACACAGCGTTACACACAAGGCGTCACACACGGCGTTACACACGTTGTCACACACAGCGTTACACACAGCGTTACACACAAGGCGTCACACACGGCGTCACACACATCGTTACAGACATATTTTCCACAGATTTCCTGCTGTTTCTTGGGCAGGTTTAATGTCCAGCTCCATCTGTTGTTTTGGTTCAGTTTTGCTGCTGCTCCACTCTCTTTTCACCGCTGAATCAGAAAGAATTCAACAGTAACAAGAAGACAAGAAATGTGAATAAATAAATGATAAGCCATAAATCCTGGAACACAACTGTCATTTGATCAGAATGTACTTTGAATAGCGGTAAATTGCCTGGTCAGATGTACCAGATTTGTGTCGTCAACTGTAGAAACGCGAAGATCTCCTGTGCTGTGTTTAAGTCCATAAATCCTCATCACGGTCATTCCCAGTGTGTGCGGTTGAGATCGCAGTGACGTGGGAGGAGCACATCTCACAGTTTTTACCTTCACGCGTGTGTTTTAAGTCTTTATTTCATTCCATGATTAATGTCCCTGTGACGCACTGCGCACAGGAAGAGCTCCCCCTACAGGACTCTGGAGCCGGTGCGCCCCCCTGTGGTGCCTAACGCGTCCTGTCCCAGTCCCTGTGCTAACCTCCCCAGCCCAGTGAGGACAGCCACTTTAACGCAGCGCCCGAGAACCAGCAGGTACCGACCGCCAAACGACCGCCCAACGACCGCCGCCACCGACCGCCACCGACCGCCAACGACCGCCCAACGACCGCCAACGACCGCCCAACGACCGCCGTAACCGCCGTAACCGTCGGGGCTGGAGACACTGGCCGCTTTTGCTCTTGAAACGTGTTTAGGAGTTGTCTCTATCGCATTAGTTCCCAAAGTCGTGCGTCGATCTGCCTGTTCGTGTTCTCTTAAAGGTGCACTGCGTAGCTTTTCTGGCAGAGGGCCCGCAACCTGCTCGTATCCATGGAGATTTGGAGTGCTTTGTCTGGAATTTTCCACAGTACGGCGTAATAAAATGTAACTCCACAGATCTGACCTGTACCTTGACCCGCTTGTCTCCATGGAGATACAGTTTAATGACCCTGGCGGACCCTCCCCCAGTTACATAGTGCACCTTTAAGGGAGCAATAATCCGCACCAGACGGTTTGTTGTAGTAACTGTGTGTCGTCTTCACTCGCCTCTGCTCTTTCTGCACAAAGGGATTATCTGGGATTATCTGTGCCCGACAGGAGGGTCCCGGGTCAATGCAGAGTTTGCATGTTCTGCCTGTGTCTGAAGGGGTTACTTACCCCCCATCAACCGAGATCCTGGGCTAGATCTGGTCCAAAACGACAAAACAGTCATTTAATCTCGATATTCCCCTTGTGCTTTGTTTTTGTTCATTTAACAGTGACGATCTTTGATGAGGAAGTGATTTGATTATTGATCATGCACAATATTATATACATTAAGCGCAAATTAAGCGTTTCCCTCCTCACTGCTAAATTAAACAACTATAACCTTCTTGCTTCTTTGTCTTCCGTCTTTGCAGCTCTGGCACGTCTCTAATCGTTCTCTTGTCAAACTCACAGCTTTTTGTAATTTTTTTGCAACACATTTTTCCTTTTGATTGGATGTATTTTCCGTTGTTTTTCTTTCTGAATAAATCCGTCCCTGAAACGTGTCGTGACCTGAGGAACGTCTCATGTGGTTTCAGCGGCAGCAGCGGCGGCGGCGGCGGCAGAGAGAACAGCGTGAGTGGGAGTGTCGGGCTGCCCATTGCCGTGCCAACGCCGTCTCCACCAGCCATGTACCCAGGTAAACAGCAGACCCACACCAGGTAAACACCAGACCCACACCAGGTAAACACCAGACCCACACCAGGTAAACACCAGACCCACACCAGGTAAACAGCAGACCCACACCAGGTAAACACCAGACCCACACCAGGTAAACAGCAGACCCACACCAGGTAAACACCAGACCCACACCAGGTAAACACCAGACCCACACCAGGTAAACACCAGACCCACACCAGGTAAACACCAGACCCACACCAGGTAAACACCAGACCCACACCAGGTAAACACCAGACCCACACCAGGTAAACACCAGACCCACACCAGGTAAACACCAGACCCACACCAGGTAAACAACAGACCCACACCAGGTAAACACCAGACCCACACCAGGTAAACACCAGACCCACACCAGGTAAACAACAGACCCACACACGACCCACACCAGGTAAACACCAGACCCACACCAGGTAAACACCAGACCCACACCAGGTAAACACCAGACCCACACCAGGTAAACAACAGACCCACACCAGGTAAACACCAGACCCACACCAGGTAAACACCAGACCCACACCAGGTAAACACCAGACCCACACCAGGTAAACACCAGACCCACAACAGGTAAACAACAGACCCACACCAGGTAAACACCAGACCCACACCAGGTAAACAACAGACCCACACACGACCCACACCAGGTAAACACCAGACCCACACCAGGTAAACACCAGACCCACACCAGGTAAACACCAGACCCACAACAGGTAAACAACAGACCCACACCAGGTAAACACCAGACCCACACCAGGTAAACAACAGACCCACACACGACCCACACCAGGTAAACACCAGACCCACACCAGGTAAACAACAGACCCACACCAGGTAAACACCAGACCCACACCAGGTAAACACCAGACCCACACCAGGTAAACACTAGACCCACACCAGGTAAACAACAGACCCACACCAGGTAAACACCAGACCCACACCAGGTAAACACCAGACCCACACCAGGTAAACACCAGACCCACACCAGGTAAACAACAGACCCACACACGACCCACACCAGGTAAACACCAGACCCACCAGGTAAACACCAAGTAAACACCAGACACACACCAGACCCACCAGGTAAACACCAGGTAAACACCAGACCCACCAGGTAAATACCAAGTAAACACCAGACACACACCAGACCCACACCAGGTAAACACCAGACCCACCAGGTAAACACCAGACCCACCAGGTAAACACCAGGTAAACACCAGACCCACACCAGACCCACCAGGTAAACACCAGACCCACCAGGCAAACACCAGACCCACCGGGCACTAAGATAATCAAAATAAATAATCATAGTCATATTCTAATCATTGTAATCATCTGAACTGGAGTATTTACATAAAGAGGAAACAATTTGTGATTTTCATTAAAGGCGCAATGGACGATTTTTCGGCGATTTGAGAACTCAGGCGGAAGTAGACATGCCACTCCCCTGTGCACATGCCACTTCCCCGTGAACATGCCACTTCCCCGTGAACATGCCACTCCCCCGTGAACATGCCACTCCCCCATGAACATGCCACTCCCCCGTGAACATGCCACTCCCCCGTGAACATGCCACTTCCCCGTGAACATGCCACTCCCCCGTGAACATGCCACTCCCCCGTGAACATGCCACTTCCCCGTGAACATGCCACTTCCCCGTGAACATGCCACTTCCCCGTGAACATGCCACTCCCCCGTGAACATGCCACTCCCCCGTGAACATGCCACTTCCCCGTGAACATGCCACTTCCCCGTGAACATGCCACTCCCCCGTGCACATGCCACTCCCCCGTGCGGACTGATACAACACACACAGGCGTTTGTTTATTAGCGCGACGGATCGCATCGCATCTCTACACTGAGGGAACTATATTATGATGGATCAATGCGCTTAGACACGCGGAACCATAATGCTCTCCTGGGGACGAGCCACACGCGGCTGCAGGTGAGCGGTAGGTGAGTTTTATGATTGATACGTGGCAGGACTAATCGGCAGTCCACGCCACGAGGAAATAAGACTCAGATTTGGGTCAAAAAAATTGTCCATTCAACCTTTAATATTACAAGATAATAATAAAAATAAGTTCAAGAACATTAAATATTCCCTCTAAGCTTCTGCAAATCTAAACCTACATAACGTAAAATAATTTTAATTAAGGACATTTACCCTGATTTGAGCAGTTTTGACAAGTGTAGATTATTTTGGGTTTAACTCAATTGTTTGTGGGGTCAAATAAAACAGATAAATCCTCCTGCATGTCACTCCTTCACTTCCCTCTTTTTCTTCCCTGTTTTTCTCTTAAGTTTCTCCGAGCGTTGCACCTTCCTCTTCTCCGTCCACGGCCCCCAGCTCCTCCCCGTCTCCCTCCACCTCCTCCTCTTCCTCCTCCTCCTCCTCCACCATGACCCAGTCTCACCCTCCAGGACCCGCCCTCTCTCCTCCTCAGCCCGGGGCAGACTCAGACCCACCTCCCACCTCCTCTGACCCCGAGTCTGCAGCTCCTCCCCCGGACCGCTCCCCTCTGCTCTCCCCTGCTCCTCCCCCGGACCGCTCCCCTCTGCTCTCCCCTGCTCCTCCACCCACTCTCTCCTTCGTGTCCTCACCGTCTCCCAGCGAAGGTGAGTGGTTTGTCTCCAGTTTGACTGGTTTCGTAAAGTTTATAATTGCACTTCCTGCTTGGACATGAGCACACAAACTCGGCTGGAGCACATTTAGCTTCATTCACAGTTTGACAAAGTCCTCTCCCCTCCGAGCCTCAGAAACCCTCCGTTCTGAATCTCCTCGATAACTGACCTTATCTCCATCTGTGAGAATCTTCTGCTGTTTTTAAACTCCATAAATCAGCTCCAGACTTCCTCCCGTCTCATCACAATCAGTACGACTGTGTGCTTTGACCAGGACGTGAGAGGCCAGCTTGAAATTCTTTGACATGTTTATCTTAAACTGTGTGTAATTCCCTCTGCCGCCAGTAGAAGGCCAAAACTCCCTGGGAAAAAGCAGCGATCCAAATGTTGTTTTTTAGCTCAAAAACATGAGATGCCAAACTCAAGAGCATCTTTAAAGGCTGATAATACGAATAATGCATAATATTTGTCCTTTTTTGTAATATACCTGTACAGAGGAAAGACTAATGTTACTTTACTACACGAAAAAATCAGGTGCGTGATGGTTAAATGTTTTTTTGGGGTGTTTAAAGTGTCCATCGTCGCCCCCTGCTGTTTCTGGGCGGAAAACCAGCCTTGAAAATCGACCTGACGACAACTCTTCTGAGAAACCCTGGCTTTTTAAAATATGTGGCAACGTTAAAAGTGTTTGTATGTGATTATACCGTCTCATTATAAGCTTTTACGTCTGTTTTCTGACAATGTACTTTCACAAGAGAACTGCAGGGGGAGCTGTTCCGCCCCAAAGCTGTTTAGTTCTGCTTAATCTTGATGTAAAATTAATGTGTTATTTCTGTCTCTTCTGTCCCAGGAGCGATTGTGCCTCAGTTCTACAGCATGAACCGGCCTCAGCCCCGACACCAGGCCCCTCAGGTGGGCGGGTCCCTGCCATACCGCCGGCCCCCCTCTGTGACCGGGCAGCCAATCACGACAGCCCAAAACAGAGTTAGTCTCCCCCCCACCTGCTCAATTCAGCAAATCACGGCCCAGAGCGCGGCCAACGGGGGAACGTACTACAACCAAAGCCCAGGTATGTTTAAATAAATAATAAATAAATAATACAAATACAAATTTAAAATAAATAAAATAAATAAAATAAATAAAATAAATAAAATAAATAAAATAAATAAAATAAATAAAATAAATAAAATAAATAAAATAAATAAAATAAATAAATACAAAAATCTTTAAGGCAACACACTACAGGCGAAAATAAATGTTTTAATTTGCAGTTTTTAATCTGTTCCAAGATATACACATAATTTTCCAATCTGCACCTAAAGATATTTATTTTTATTTTATTTAATGCACTTAAATTAAATAATACCACACATCCATAGATTCACATGGGACATTGTACTTGCACACAACAAACTTTAATCTTGTATGGAACAACATTTGGACAAATTGTACTGAAGGATTTGTTGAAATCTAATTCTAAGTCCAGGCCCAGACGCAGTAGAAGCTGAGTTATTGCACTTTAGCACTGAAAAAATGCAGGTTTCCGTCCGTCCAACCAATCAATAGCGAGACAAGCAGCCAAAAATGACTTTAGCAAAAAAAAACACTGATATAAGGTCAAATGGCTCCAACAAAGTGTACATTCGAGTGCGTTGATGAGCTGTGCCTTGTGTCTGCAGCGTCTCCTCCTCCTCTTCCTCCTCCATCCCTACTGCAGTTCTCTCCTCAGCTTCCTCTGATGGGCTTTGTCGCTCGAGTTCAAGACTCCAGTGAGTGCTTTCATTTCATCTGCAGAGAAGAACATCTGACCTCCAACAAACTGACCAAACCTAACCACCAGACCCACACCAGACCCACTAGACCCACACCAGACCCACACCAGACCCACCAGACCCACATCAGACCCACCAGACCTACACTAGACCCACCAGACCCACACCAGATCCACCAGACCCACACCAGACCCACACCAGACCCACCAGACCCACATCAGACACACCAGACCCACCAGACCCACATCAGACACACCAGACCCACACCAGACCCACCAGACCTACACTAGACCCACCAGACCCACACCAGATCCACCAGACCCACCAGACCCACCAGACACACACCAGACCCACCAGATCCACCAGACCCACACCAGACCCACACCAGACCCACCAGACCCACATCAGACACACCAGACCCACCAGACCCACATCAGACACACCAGACCCACACCAGACCCACCAGACCTACACTAGACCCACCAGACCCACACCAGATCCACCAGACCCACCAGACCCACCAGACACACACCAGACCCACCAGACCCACACCAGACCCACCAGACCCACACCAGACCCACATCAGACCCACACCAGACCCACCAGACCCACACCAGACCCACACCAGACCCACCAGACCCACCCACCAGACCCACATCAGACACACCAGACCCACACCAGACCCACCCGACCCACACCAGACCCACACCAGACCCACCAGACCCACACCAGACCCACACCAGATCCACCAGATCCACACCAGACCCACCAGACCCACCAGACCCACACCAGACCCACACCAGACCCACCATACCCACACCAGACCCACCAGACCCACCAGACCCACACCAGACCCACCATACCCACACCAGACCCACCAGACCCACCAGACCCACACCAGATCCACCAGACCCACACCAGACCCACACCAGACCCACACCAGATCCACCAGACCCACACCAGACCCACCAGACCCACACCAGATCCACCAGACCCACATCAGACCCACATCAGACCCACACCAGACCCACACCAGACCCACACCAGACCCACACCAGATCCACCAGACCCACACCAGACCCACACCAGACCCACACCAGACCCACACCAGATCCACACCAGACCCACCAGACCCACACCAGACCCACCAGACCCACACCAGATCCACCAGACCCACATCAGACCCACACCAGATCCATCAGACCCACACCAGATCCACCAGACCCACACCAGACCCACACCAGACCCACACCAGATCCACACCAGACCCACACCAGACCCACCAGACCCACACCAGACCCACACCAGACCCACACCAGACCCACACCAGATCCACACCAGACCCACACCAGACCCACACCAGATCCACCAGACCCACCAGACCCACCAGACACACACCAGACCCACCAGACCCACACCAGACCCACCAGACCCACCAGACCCACACCAGACCCACATCAGACCCACACCAGACCCACCAGACCCACACCAGACCCACCAGACCCACACCAGACCCACACCAGACCCACCAGACCCACACCAGACCCACCAGACCCACATCAGACACACCAGACCCACACCAGACCCACCCGACCCACACCAGACCCACACCAGACCCACCAGACCCACACCAGACCCACACCAGATCCACCAGACCCACACCAGACCCACCAGACCCACACCAGACCCACACCAGACCCACCAGACCCACACCAGACCCACACCAGATCCACCAGACCCACACCAGACCCACCAGACCCACACCAGACCCACACCAGACCCACCAGACCCACACCAGACCCACACCAGATCCACCAGACCCACACCAGACCCACCAGACCCACACCAGACCCACACCAGACCCACACCAGACCCACACCAGATCCACCAGACCCACACCAGACCCACACCAGACCCATATCAGACCCACCAGACCCACACCAGACCCACACCAGGACGGGCCTTGACCTCGGACCACGTTCTGAAATTGAAGTATTTCGAAAACGATATTTGACTTTTGCTCTGCACTCAGTCTCGGACGGAGCACCGCCCCCTCCTCAGGGCCAATCAGAGGAGCCGCTGGTCTCTCCGCAGCCGCCTCCACTGGACAAGCCGGAGCCGGACCCAGAGTACGTGGACCCTTACACGGAGGAGGAGCCGGCCTGGGCCCCGCGGAGCTACCTGGAGAAAGGTACGTGAATAACGGAGTGAAATTTGAGTGCAGGCATTTTTGAAATAAGGGCTGTGGAGGTGTTTGGACTTTATAAACACGGAGGAGCACTTCCTCAATTACCACTGGATGACGTCATAAAGTAGGACCCAGGCCAACACTGTAAACTCGTTCTTAATGTTTTGCCTGGTAAAGAAATAATAAAATAAATAAAATAAATAAAATAAATAAAATAAATAAAATAAATAAAATAAATAAAATAAATAAAATAAATAAAATAAATAAAATAAATAAAATAAATAAAATAAATAAAATAAATAAAATAAATCAAGTTGCATAAAATTAAAAGCAAAAATATGATAGTAAAAACAATCTACTGAAGTAAAAGTATTTCAGACAGATTTTAAAGAACAATTAAAGCGTCAAAAGTAGTGATCTGGATTTTAAAAATGTGCAGATTTTTTTTTAACTCCATACATTTCCTAATAGTTTTTAATCTGTACATTTTTGCTCAAAGTCTGGACATTTCCTCAGTCGATGAACGTAAAAAAGTACTGTTTACTTTTCAGTCCTGTTGGAAGTACAGGTCCTTCTCTCGAATGTACTGAAGTAAAAAGTATCCACTGTAAAATGTACTTCAAAACAGATAAAGAAAAATGGCACAGTACTTTTACTTTGGTACTTTTGGTACTTTCCACTGCTGCACAAGACACAATTTTCACAGGACAAAGAGCGACACGAGCAATTTTTTGATTAATTTAATTTAAAAGCGGTATGGACGATTTTTCGGCGATTTGAGAACGCAGGTGGAAGTGCGCATGCGCACTCCCCCGTGCGGACCGATACAACACACACGTGCGTTTGTTTCTTAGCACAACGGAGCGCATTGCATCTCTCGTCTCCTGTAGATTTCTGTCCACTTCTGCGTCAGCTCGAACTGTCTTTCTCCGTCTTCATTTTGCCCCGTACACTGAGGGAACTATATTATGATAGATCCATGCGCTTAGGCACGCAAAACGTGGGGACGCGCCTGACGCGGCTGCAGGTGAGCGATAGGTGTGTTTTATGATTGATGCGTGGCAGGACAAATGATTTATCCACGCCACGAGGAAATATGATAAAAAATTTGCTGAAAAAAATAGTCCATTCCACCTTTAATATTTTTTTATATACCAACAAAAAGTAAAATATATATATATGTAATAATAATAATAATGAATAGTAATAATGGCATAATATGACAAGGCATGAACAAAAATACAGCATAAAAAGTCCTACATTGAAGCCTCATTTTGTCCAGCAAATTTGTCAATTTTCAAATTAAATCTGAATGTAATTTTTTCCATTTGTCTGATGTCTGTCCCAGTGTCAGTCCAGTCCGTGATCATTGGTGATGTTTGTGTCATCCATTTCTTTGTGGCGGCCTTATCCATGTAATGTGTCCACGGCAGGAGTTCTGAGGCCCAAGTACACGAGTACACAAGTACACAAGTACACACTTCTAAAGTTCAGAGGGAACGTCATGAACAGTTGTGGCACTTCCTTTTTCAGCTACAGCTAAATTTTTTTGGTCTGATCCAAACGTTTAACACACTTCACGAGATCGTTTGTATCTTATGGTCACGATCTTGCCCCGTTCTACTGAATTGGCTAAAAAGATCTCGATAATCAAGACTGGTAAAAACAACATTAGAACACGGTTGAAAGCTCAAAAGGGTTGATAGAAAACTGCTCCGTATGATCTTCAAGTGAAATGAGCTGGTGTGTGTGTGTCGCCCTCTAGTGGTCGCCATCTACGACTACACGGCGGACAAGGAGGACGAGTTGTCGTTCCAGGAGGGAGCCATCATCTACGTGATCAAGAAGAACGAGGACGGCTGGTACGAGGGGGTGATGAACGCCACCACCGGACTGTTCCCGGGAAACTACGTGGAGTCCATCATGCACTACAACGACTGAGAGGAGGAGAAGGAGGAGGAGGAGAAGGAGAAGGAGGAGGAGGGGAAAGAACGAGGGAGGAAGGAAGGAAGGAAGAAGAAGGAAGGAGAAAGAAGAAGGAAGGAAGAAGAAAGAAGGAGGAAGGAAGGAAGGAAGGAAGAAGAAAGAAGAGAGAAGAAGGAAGGGGAAGGAGGAAGGAAGGAGGAAGGAAGGAAGGAAGAAGGAACGAGGGAGAAAGAAGGAAGGAAGGAGGAAAAGAACTTCGCAGTACATTCCAAGTAACTGAATATATATATATATATATATATATATATATATATATATATATATTTGTACGAATACTCATTTAGAGTAACTGTATTCCAGTGCAGTTCCTCTTTCTTTTGCTGGTGCTCGGAACAGTTACTTTTCAAAAAGCTGAGGAACACAACACAGTATTTGGTTTCAAACTTCACTGAAATTGTAAGAAAAAGTAGAGAACATGTGCGATTTATCCTTTATTTATTTGTGGTAAAGCTTCTCTTCTCTTATAAATAAATCCAGAACAAACAAAAAGCAGTTTCAATCCTACGTCGTGTTTTCAGAATATAATATAATGCAGTATTCTCCCCAACGCGGATGACAGAGTACGTCCAGGTACGACTCAAAACAAGTAAAACACTAAAGTAAACTCAAATAAGCCAAAATGTGGATTTGTACATGTGGAATATTTGAACCCGGACGGTGTCGTTTGCATTTAGTCATAAAGTTATAAAGTACGGAAAGAGAACTGAGAGAAAACGGACGGAACGTGAGCGAAAGCCTCGTCCAAACATCCAGAGCCATATTCAAAGTGCAATAACAGAAACTCAGAAGCGCCAATCAGGTTTTAGACATTTTACTGTAATATTCGAGCACAAAAACAAGAGCGTTTGAATACGATCGAAACGGGTGTGTGCAGCCGCGTGCCTTCAAAATAAAAGATCGTTGTGCTGGTTTTAATCACAGTTTCTACCGTATTTTCCGGACTATAAGTCGCACCGGAGTATAAGGCACACAGCCAAAAAATGCATAATAGAGAAGCATACATACCGTATTTTCTGGACTATCTGTCGCACCTATTTACATAGTTTTGGCTGGAGTGCGACTTATTTATACTTATATACTTATACTCCGGAGCTACTTATATGTGATATTATCATTTGTTATTTTCACACTTGCAACTGCATTTCATACTCCAGTGCGACTTACCGTATTTTCCGGAGTATAAGTCGCACCAGCCAAAAAATGCATAAAATTAAATAAAGAAAAAAACATATATAAGTTGCACTGGAGTATGAAATGCGGTTGCAAGTGTGAAAAAAAAAAAATAACATCACACGGAGTATAAGTATAAGTATATAAGTATAAATATAAGTATAAGTCGCACCCCAGCCCAAAACTATGAAAAAAGATGCACCTTATAGTCCGGACAATATGGTAAATATGTTTTTTTTCTTCTCTATTATGCGTTTTTTGGCCGGTGCGACTTATACCCCGGAAAATACTTAAGTTGTTTAAATATATTACAATAACTATATTTCTTAGTCACTCAGTTATTTGTGGACTTAACGGCAGGAGTTACTCGCTGTGAGACGACGCGGCGCAGTCCAGTCGGGCAAAAGGGGAAATATGTTTACATGTTTGTGCAATAGCGACGCTCCAATCAAACGACAGTAAACATGTTTATTTATGGATATAACAAAGGGCCTTTTTTTTAAACCTTTTTCTAAATGTTGAACAGTGTGGATTCCCTGTACTTTGAGGTGCCTATCCTTATCGCGGCGCAATGTTTACAGCGAGTGACGTTTCCTCTGTAAACGTGTGTCGTGCACGTTAGACAAGCTTCTATTTGTTATTTATTTCCCCCTTTTAACCTTTATAGACTGTACTTTTGTATGTGTTGTTGCTGTTGTGGTGCGCGTGTGGATACGACCCGCTGTTGCCTGAAAACACGGACCTACTTTAGCCATTTATGTCATTTAAAGTGCTGTTTATGTCATTTAAAGTGTTGTTTTATGTTGGAAAAGCACAAATATTTGCTGAAGGTGTCAAAAAAGCACTGATTGGCAGCTGAACTTTGGTCAAACCTTGTATATCTTGGTGAATCTTTTACGTGTCGTTTGCACTCTCCCTTTAAATATCGTCTGCGTGCAGTAAAGTAAAAGTAACAGTGGGTTTTGCTCAGGCCGATTTTACCAGGATCAAGTATTTAGCTTGAAACAATTGTCAACTTAACAACTCATTTTACTGCTCAGTTTTAGTACCGTGGTAGTGGTTGCAGTAGTAGTGGTAGTAGTATTAGTAAAAGTAGTAGTAGCAGTAATAATAGCAGTGGTAGTAGTATTGGAAGTAGTGGTGGTGTATGTATGTACGTGACATAATGCAAAAATAATGTGGAAATAAATACAATTAAAGATAAATAAATGTGGGAATAAATACATTTTAAAAAGTAAATACATGTGGAAATAAAAAAATATTAAAAATGTATGTGACATAATGCAAAAATAAATAAATGTGGATATAAATAAATCAATAAATAAATAAATGTGGATATAAATAAATTTAAAACATAAATAAATGTGGATATAAATACATTCTAAAAATAAATACATGTGAATATAAATTAAAAAAATAAAAAAATAATGTGGATATAAATAATTTTTTAAAATAAATAATGTAATTGATACAAAAACATGCTCATTATTGCTTTTCAATGTTCAGTATGTTTGTATTAATGTCTAAATGCATGTATTTATTTACACATTTATGTTGTTTTTATGTTGTTAATTATCGATTTATTTCCAATTGTATCATTTTTGGTCCTCCAAATTCAATCAATAAACATAAACAGAAAAAATGACAGGGAAAAGTGAGTGTTTAGTAGAGTTCTAAAGTACTCTAAAGCCTCCAGTGTCTGTGCAAAGTACTCGATATTCTACTACTACTACTACGTCTACTGCTTCTAAAACAGTATTTAATAGTACTCTGGGACCATTTTATATTAACCATAAAACAGAGCCATATGCTAAGTTACTGCACGTTGTTACTTGTGTCGACCTCTTTAAAGACATTGTTTTATTGTTGGAATAAATGATGCCTTATGTATGATCCTGGTAAGACGAGACGCGTTATCTGAGCCAAAGTGTATTGACTCAAAGCAATACTTCAATAAATATCAATAAAAATGTTTTGATAAATTGCTGAAATGGTGTTCTTTTGGTGTTTTTGTACTGACATATTTCAGACAATGTTATTTAGTATGATATCTTTGACTAAGACTATTTTAATCCAACATATAGGGAACACATTTTTATGGTTTGTAAGTATAAACTATGCAGAAAAAAGCTTCAGTTGTAGTCATCTGGACTCAGTTGGAAAAAAAAGACGTTTCGACTCTCATCCAAGAGTCATTGTCAATAAAAGAATTTAGATCGAGAACTCCGATATTAATACTGTTCTGTGGTAAGACCCGCCCATTGGGAGGAGCCTTCCTGAAGTAGAAAGAGTAGTTTGTTTCAACAGAAACTCCCCCCTTGTATCTACCGAGCCCATTCAGAATTTTAATGGGCTATTAGAATCCTCTTTGTCTTTGTGAGACCCTGGCTCAACCACCATGAGTACCTGATTAGCATCTAAATGTCCTGGTCCTCTACCTTTCCAGGGGTTCAGTATTCCATTATAGATACCAGGAAGATTGAATCTTAGCCCTCCATTTCTGTTTAGAGAAGGTCTTTCTTTTTTAACAAAAATAGCTTCCTTGACTCCTCTTTCAAACCATCTTTTCTCCCTGCTTAAAACCTTCACCTCACCGTCTTCAAACGAGTGATTAGAGGCTTCAAGATGGAGATGCACGGCGCTCTGTGGTCCTGAACTAGTATTTCTTCTGTGCTGATAAAGCCTCTTGTGTAGAGGCTGTTTCGTCTCACCTATGTACCGTTCTTTACAGCTTTCTTCACTGCATTGGATCGAATAAACTACATTGCTCTGTTTTTGAGTCGGCAACTTGTCCTTAGGGTGAACCAGTTTTTGTCTTAAAGTGTTTCCTGGTTTAAAATAAACAGGGACTTCGTGTTGTCTAAAAATTCTCTGCAGTTTTTCAGACAGGCCAGACACATAAGGGATAGAAACACCCTTCCTTCTCTGTTCAGTTTCCCTTTTGTCCTGCTTCTTGGTTCTCTTCACTCAACAGAGTTGTGTGTCTGGCCTGTCGGAAAAACTGCAGAGAATTTTTAGACAACACGAAGTCCCTGTTTATTTTAAACCAGGAAACACTTTAAGACAAAAACTGGTTCACCCTAAGGACAAGTTGCCGACTCAAAAACAGAGCAATGTAGTTTATTCGATCCAATGCAGTGAAGAAAGCTGTAAAGAACGGTACATAGGTGAGACCAAACAGCCTCTACACAAGAGGCTTTATCAGCACAGAAGAAATACAAATTCAGGACCTCAGAGTGCCGTGCATCTCCATCTTGAAGCCTCTAATCACTCGTTTGAAGACGGTGAGGTGAAGGTTTTAAGCAGGAGAAAAGATGGTTTGAAAGAGGAGTCAAGGAAGCTATTTTTGTTAAAAAAGAAAGACCTTCTCTAAACAGAAATGGAGGGCTAAGATTCAATCTTCCTGGTATCTATAATGGAATACTGAACCCCTGGAAAGGTAGAGGACCAGGACATTTAGATGCTAATCAGGTACTCATGGTGGTTGAGCCAGGGTCTCACAAAGACAAAGAGGATTCTAATAGGCCATCAAAATTCTGAATAGGCTCGGTAGATACAAGGGGGGAGTTTCTGTTGAAACAAACTACTCTTTCTACTTCAGGAAGGCTCCTCCCAATGGACGGGTCTTACCACAGAACAGTATTAATATCGGAGTTCTCGATCTAAATTCTTTTATTGACAGTGACTCTTGGATGAGAGTCGAAACGTCTATTTTTTCTAACTGAGTCCAGATGACTACAACTGAAGCTTTTTCTACTATGGAACACGCCTGGACCAATGAGGGATTACACCGACATATAAACTATGCACAATTTATGCACAGCTCTTAAGGCGAGACACTGCAAGTAAAGTAAAAGTATTATTTTGTACATATTATACATTGTGATGGCGATTGACCATAATTAATAAAAAATGAAATCAGCCGATATAATGTTCATTAAACAAACTTGCCATTTTAGCGGTAAAATTCGCAGTTTATATGTTCCAAATATGTGCACTTTTTAAAATAATGTTTACTACGCCTTATTTTTATTTTAAAAACATAAAATGATGAAAAATGTGTAATACACTTTTCCCCCCTCACATTTATATAATTAAAAGTACAGAAAATGCCATCTCGTTCCCCCATACACCTGCAGTCTCTTGCGTTAATCAGCAGGGGGCAGCATCTAAAAACACTACATCTCCCAGAATGCCCTTTACCGGAAGAACAACATCCGTCACGTTTGGAACCAAAAGCGGCGACGGGGCTAACGCTGCTACAAAACCCGCTGAAAACCTCCACAAACTCAGACAAACCCACGCATTTCCCCACAGGATCTTTTTGCAACACGTTCGCGTGCGGCTCAAGTCCACTCGGGCCGACTTTTGTCTCACAGACGTGTTGGTTTTGGACATGAACGTCGCGGTGTTGTCATCTGGCGCTAACATGCTAAGCTAACCCATTCAAAAAAACGACACTGAGAAACACCGCGACATTTATTTAGCCACAACAATGGAATAAATGCGATATTTTCCGCTGCGACTGTGGTGCTACTTCTGACCGAAATACAGAACTCCCGGCTCCCGTCTGACCGATGCGTGACCGGAACGCGCGTCCAACATGAGTCTGGCCCCGAAAGAGCTGTCGAATCTGCTGAGCATCATCTCGGAGGAGGCGTGCACCAACACGTTCGAGAGCCTGTCCACGCACTTCCACCACTACTTCGGGAAGGGCGAGCACTTCCGCGTGGGCTCGGTGCTGGTGATGCTCCTGCAGCAGCCCGACCTCCTGCCCAGCTCGGCGCAGCGGCTCACGGCGCTCTACCTGCTCTGGGAGATGTACCGCACGGAGCCCATGGCCGCCAACCCGTTCGCCGCCGTGTTCGCGCACCTGCTCAACCCGGCGCCGCACGGGGACGAGAACGAGAGTGTCCTGTCCGGTAAAGTCACGCGCGGGTGCAGGCGTTTACTTTGCCGCTATTATTATTATTATTTTGTCTTACGTTATCTTATTTTTATTTATTTATTTTTCCTCTCTATTCCTTATTAAGAACATGAGAGGTTCTGTCTAATACAGGCATGCCCAAACTACGGCCCGCGGGCCATAAGCGGCCCTCAGACCAATTTTTGGCGGCCCTCCAGCGTGGTCCAAACCGCCAAACAGTAGTACTTTTTACGGTAGAAAAGACAAATTCAAGCATTTTGATGTTATAACAACCTATTATTATTGGCCCTCAGAGGCAACTGTTGTTGTGATTTTGGGCCTTACAAAAATAAATTGATTTGATTTGATTAGTGTTCCAAGTAGTACTAAAGCTGTGGAGGCTCATCAAAACTATGTCAAATGCAACATTTTGAAAGATTCACTTTCAAATTCGATTGGGTTGTTTGTGCTGCATACAAGTTTCAAAATGCAGCCCTCGGTGAAAAAAGTTTGGACACCCCTGGCCTAATAGGAGTTTTGTTTATACGTTTTTCTACTAAGAGTTTTTTTTTTTAAACTTCCTATAATTTATCTGTTGTTTTACTTCTGTATCTACTTGCGTTGCAACACCGAAATGTCCCCATTGTGTGCACAAATAAAGGCTTATCTTATCTTAATAATAATACATGTGGGGGTGGTTTTGGTTGTGCAAAGGGAATGGGAGTAATAATTCAAAATTAAAGTAATAATAATACTACATATGGTGAAAGTGCACGTGAAGTTGGTCAAATGGTCAGACCTGTCACTGTAACAAATGCTCAAATTATTTTTTATTTTTTAAACTCATGTAACGTTTGCTTTACTTCCTGCTCGTTACTAAAGCCGTAATCGACTAAAGACAAGTGCAGATTGATTGATTGATTGATTGGGCGACTAAAAAGTGCAAAGCTCTCAACTATCATCTCTTTATCTCTCTGACAGGACCAAATGTCTGACCTTAACTGCGCTTGTGTTTAAATTAGGATTGGATTCATTTAAATGGAAGTCTAGGTTCCAGACGTGATAAACGAACAGTAAATTAATCTTGGCATTTGTAAACGAGCAGCTGACGCACTTTATTGTCTGGTGCTGTAATACTATAATGAAGTAATAAGCATAATAGCATAATGAGTATACATGCGTTCGCACATCCGGGAACTTGTACAGTAGCAACCGAGTCCGCCATTTCGAAAGGGGCACAACAGCACGTCTACTACATATGATATCCAGGAATTATGAGGCCAAAATGCTGCGTTCTGTAAGGACATCGCTCTGTTGTCAGACCAAGGAATGTTAGCTTTGTCGTGTACCTTAGTTTGCCGTTATCGTCTAAAGAATCAAAGTATTCGTAGCTCATTATGTCGTAGAAAAGGATGCAGTCGTGGTGGTTGCTAGTATATCGCGTGGGTTGGCACTAGGTAATATAGGGAATTGGACAGGAGGAAGTGACGACATGGCCGTGACGACATGGCGAGGATGACATGGCGGGAGCCGGGCGGAACTAAACAGGTGGTCGACCGTAGTAAACATGGCGAACGGTTGTATCATATTCATAATTTAGAAATAAATAGTGTTAAATGGGCGTGCATTGAATGTAAAACAAAGAATTGTGAAAATGTAAATCACATGGGTCTGGGTTTAACCCTAAACCCTAACCTTAACCTTAACTCTAACCCTAACCTTAACCCTTAACCCAACCCTAAGTTTTAGGTTTACTTCGTTTGGTTAAAACTAGTTTATACCATGACTTTGTATTAGCAAAAGTGTAGCTAACTCATCCCAAAACAAACTAGACTGCAAAAAAATGTTAAACTCGAGATAATAAAGCTCCATACAGGAATCGAACCCACAAACTCTTTGCGATGAGCCGTGCCTCTTACCATCTGGCCAACAAGCTTGCCCATTTGGCGCTGCGAGACAGTAAATTTATTTCTCTCACCACCAGGTGTAGCAAAACAATGTAGCAAAATGGTGAACCCCAAGTGATTTGGGCCGCAAGAGCGCCGCCATCTTGGATTTCGTCACTTCCTGTCCAATTCCCTATATGACTTAGTGCCAACCATATTGCGTGCCGGATGTATGACATCACCACGAACGCATGTATAATAAGCTTTCTTTCTTTTCATTTTTTTAAAATCAATCGGCACCAAATCTTTCATAAACGATAACGATGCAGAACACCAGCTTCGTCTGTAACTTTCACTTTAAACGCGTGAAAGTCTCATCTGTTCGATTTCCTGGTGGTCTCGCCCGTGTAGTTCAGGCACAGGCGTGGTCCAAACCGTAGAGATGCGTCCCAGGTTCGAGGGGCGTTTGCCGAACGATGCCCTTTTTTTTGTCCCCGCAGGCTTCCTCCCGCCCATCACGCAGGCGGAGAAGTTCTTCCTGTCCCAGCTGATGTTGGCTCCTCCCCGGGACCTGTTCAAGAAGACTCCCAGACAGGTGTCGTGTCTGGACGTGGGCACGGCGCCACAGAGCATCGACATCAGCGGCCTGCAGCTCGCCCTGGCAGGTCTGTGCGCGCCCGAGTCTCCGAGCGATGCGTGTTTACGGTTCACGTCACTGTTCAGCGTCCTCTCTGTCACAGTAAATAAACTGAAGTGAAGCGTCAGGAAAGTCGTGACGTTCGGGGCTAAAACGAGTGAATCAATTAATCACTACTAATTGATTTTTGAGAAAACATTTAGATTATATTGTGAATGTTGTTTTGAAATGCGCCGTGGACCCGTTTTGTCGCGTCTAAATACGTCAGGGACCGGTTTGTGGCGTCTGAATGCGTCAGGGACCGGTCTGTGGCGTCTGAATGATGCGTCAGGGACCGGTCTGTGGCGTCTGAATGCGTCAGGGACCGGTCTGTGACGTCTGAATGCGTCAGGGACCGGTCTGTGGCGTCTGAATGCGTCAGGGACCGGTCTGTGACGTCTGAATGCGTCAGGGACCGGTCTGTGGCGTCTGAATGCGTCAGGGACCGGTCTGTGGCATCTAAAGACGTCAGGGACCGGTTTGTGGCGCCTGAATGATGCGTCAGGGACCGGTCTGTGACGTCTGAATGCGTCAGGGACCGGTCTGTGGCGTCTGAATGCGTCAGGGACCGGTCTGTGACATCTGAATGCGTCAGGGACCGGTTTGTGGCGTCTGAATGCGTCAGGGACCGGTCTGTGACATCTGAATGCGTCAGGGACCGGTTTGTGGCGTCTGAATGCGTCAGGGACCGGTCTGTGACGTCTGAATGCGTCAGGGACCGGTCTGTGGCGTCTGAATGCGTCAGGGACCGGTCTGTGGCGTCTGAATGCGTCAGGGACCGGTTTGTGGCGTCTGAATGCGTCAGGGACCGGTTTGTGGCGTCTGAATGCGTCAGGGACCGGTCTGTGGCGTCTGAATGCGTCAGGGACCGGTCTGTGACGTCTGAATGCGTCAGGGACCGGTCTGTGGCGTCTGAATGCGTCAGGGACCGGTCTGTGGCGTCTGAATGCGTCAGGGACCGGTTTGTGGCGTCTGAATGCGTCAGGGACCGGTTTGTGGCGTCTGAATGCGTCAGGGACCGGTTTGTGGCGTCTGAATGCGTCAGGGACCGGTTTGTGGCGTCTGAATGCGTCAGGGACCGGTTTGTGGCGTCTGAATGCGTCAGGGACCGGTCTGTGGCGTCTGAATGCGTCAGGGACCGGTCTGTGGCGTCTGAATGCGTCAGGGACCGGTCTGTGGCGTCTGAATGCGTCAGGGACCGGTCTGTGGCGTCTGAATGCGTCTTCATTTCCTGTGTTCGGTGCAGAGCGGCAGTCGGAGCTTCCCACTCAGAGCAAAGCCAGTTTTCCCAGTATCCTCAACGACCCCGATCCGGACTCCTCAAACTCCGGCTTCGACAGCTCAGTGGCCAATCAGATCATAGAGTCTCTGGTGACCGGACCACGCCCCCCGCTGGAGAGTAAGAGCACTGCATTTTACACACACACATATACAATCAATATGCTTTTTTTAAATGTTAGTTGTTTAAATAGCGTAGTTTTGAAGACATTAGGCCCTAAAGCTGTTCCGCCCCGTCCCGCGCTGACGCTGGCCCTCGCCTTGTTTCCACAGGTCACTTCCGTCCCGAGCTGATCCGGCCCCCTCCGCCGCTGCACGTGTGCGAGGACGAGCTGGCCTGGCTGAACCCCACCGAGCCGGAGCACAGCGTCCAGTGGGACCGCTCCATGTGCGTGAAGAACAGCACAGGCGTGGAAATCAAACGCATCATGGCCAAAGCCTTCAAGAGCCCACTGTCCGCGCAGCAGCAGTCTCAGGTGAGGGGGCCCGCAAGGCGAAGGGGCCCGCAAGGCGAAGGGGCCGTCACGTCGTGCGTGTGGATATATAATTTCAATATAATGACACCATATATTTGGATAAGAGATGAATACATGGACATGTGACCAAAGCCGAACACGAATGGCTCTGAACACGATGTGATGGTCAGAAGCTCCTCCCGTAAAGTCTGTGTTGTTGCAGTTACTGGCCGAGCTGGAGAAGGACCCAAAGCTGGTGTACCACATCGGCCTGTCGCCCTCCAAACTGCCCGACCTGGTGGAGAACAACCCTCTGGTCGCCATAGAGATGCTCCTCAAACTCATGCCCAGCAGCCAGATCACAGAGTACTTCTCTGTGCTGGTCAACATGGACATGTCGCTGCACTCCATGGAGGTGGTCAACAGGTGCTGACCTCTGGAACTTTAGTGGAGGGAATGTTACTGCTGCAGCCAGTAGATGGCGCCAAAACTCAGTTAGTGGTAAAGGTCAGAGATACAGGCATTCATTGTGTTTTTATAAACACATTATTTTCAATTATAGGTTCTCAAGAACATGTTTATACTTAATGCAAGTCATATTTGTCCTTTAGAACAGAAAAGTAAACAACAATTAATCAACAAATAAGTCAATTATAATAGAATTATAGTAATTGTTACAGACTCTAAAACACAAACCTAAAGACATTTTTTATATCAGAGACAGGAATGTGACAGCTGAATAAAGTTGTGATTTTCTTCAATAATACACTTTATAAATAGTCTAACTTTAAATATAAAATGTATGTAAAAAGTTCCACAGAAACGATGTTCAGTATAAATGACACAGCAGTACTGGGCTGTAGAAGGTCGGGTCAGATGCAGTACTGGGCTGTAGAAGGTCGGGTCAGATGCAGTACTGGGCTGTTGAAGGTCGGGTCAGATGCAGTACTGGGCTGTAGAAGGTCGGGTCAGATGCAGTACTGGGCTGTAGAAGGTCGGGTCAGATGCAGTACTGGGCTGTAGAAGGTCGGGTCAGATGCAGTACTGGGCTGTAGAAGGTCGGGTCAGATGCAGTACTGGGCTGTTGAAGGTCGGGTCAGATGCAGTACTGGGCTGTTGAAGGTCGGGTCAGATGCAGTACTGGGCTGTAGAAGGTCGGGTCAGATGCAGTACTGGGCTGTAGAAGGTCGGGTCAGATGCAGTACTGGGCTGTAGAAGGTCGGGTCAGATGCAGTACTGGGCTGTAGAAGGTCGGGTCAGATGCAGTACTGGGCTGTAGAAGGTCGGGTCAGATGCAGTACTGGGCTGTTGAAGGTCGGGTCAGATGCAGTACTGGGCTGTAGAAGGTCGGGTCAGATGCAGTACTGGGCTGTAGAAGGTCGGGTCAGATGCAGTACTGGGCTGTAGAAGGTCGGGTCAGATGCAGTACTGGGCTGTAGAAGGTCGGGTCAGATGCAGTACTGGGCTGTAGAAGGTCGGGTCAGATGCAGTACTGGGCTGTAGAAGGTCGGGTCAGATGCAGTACTGGGCTGTAGAAGGTCGGGTCAGATGCAGTACTGGGCTGTAGAAGGTCGGGTCAGATGCAGTACTGCTGTTTGTAATGAACAATAATCTGAAATAATGTTTTTTTTGTTTTTTGTTTTTTTGTTTGATTGACAGACTGACCACAGCAGTGGACCTGCCTCCAGAGTTCATTCACTTGTACATCTCCAACTGCATCTCCACCTGTGAACAGATCAAGGACAAGTACATGCAGGTAGGATGAGTACGTGAAGGTAGGACAGGTACGTGAAGGTAGGACAGGTACGTGCAGGTAGGACAGGTACGTGAAGGTAGGACAGGTACGTGCAGGTAGGACAGGTACGTGCAGGTAGGACAGGTACGTGCAGGTAGGACAGGTACGTGAAGGTAGGACAGGTACGTGCAGGTAGGACAGGTACGTGAAGGTAGGACAGGTACGTGCAGGTAGGACAGGTACGTGCAGGTAGGACAGGTACGTGCAGGTAGGACAGGTACGTGCAGGTAGGACGAGTACGTCCGAAGGACCTTTAATATGGTTACCATGGTGATTATTCCTTTTGAGCGTCCATCAGTTGTTGTCAGTGAATAAAAGATTTGTACTAAATTTGAGCAGATTTAGAACATATTTGTATCATTTTCTGGACGACACTCAAATGTGCACGAAAATACTTTAAATCACAAAGACAGTTATTATCACATCCAAATGTCAAAAGAGACAGATTTTTATCAATTATACACTTTATTCATAATAATTCTTTCTGTTGAAGTCTTCAGTCGACATATTCCAACATTTGTCTGGTTGAAAATGTATTTTACAAGTCTCAATGTAATAGAAATAATACTAGTAAAATGATCGTAGTCCAGATAAAGATTATTCAAATATTAAATTGGCTGAGTAGTATTTAAAGTAAAGTATTTAAATGAATTAGTTTATCAACAATTAACTTTATTTTTAGCCATAAAAACTGGATAAGACAATAGAGTTTACGGTAGTTAGTTTCCATTGGCTCGTTAGCAGTTCACGTCACACAGTCATTCAAAGCAAATCCTTTCTAATTGTGTGGAATTACTGGGCATTATTATTCTTTGCATTATCTTTGCTCTGGAGTGGTCAGAGTGGTCACGCCTCTCGCCCGTGGTCTCGTCTTCAGAACCGCTTGGTGCGCCTCGTATGCGTCTTCCTCCAGTCGCTGATCCGGAACAAGATCATAAACGTGCAAGATCTGTTCATCGAAGTCCAGGCGTTCTGCATCGAGTTCAGCCGGATCCGAGAGGCGGCGGGACTGTTCCGGCTCCTCAAGACGCTGGACACCGGAGAGATCCCCGCCGACGCCAAAGCCGCCAAACAATGACGATGACGCCGATGATCATGCAACAAGGAAGACGCTTTGAAATGTCCTTCAGACCTCACCAAATACACCTGTACTTTTTAAAACTTTCCAATGAAATGTTTTGATTTCATTAAATATTTTCAGTTAAATGGCGGCGTCTCCTGCTTCTTTTGTCGATGCCGTTTCCATGGCGCCAACCTGCGAATTTGTGGTGATGTTTTTCACTTTCCCTCGGTTTTGGGGTGTTTTACATCTGAGGACTTAAAGAGGAACTAGTCGAGCATTTATTGGAAGGGTACGAACGCCGATATACGCCTGTAATTTACTAACTGTGAGATTTCTTCAATAAAGATCCTTTGAAACGACACTTTGGGTTAAGGTTCCGTTCAAAACATTAATGTTTTCATGAGACCCTCTTGGACTAGACCAGGATTCAAACCGTCCTGGGACAAGACCAGGGCTGAGGACTGACCAGGATTTACTTGGGACAACTCAGACTGAACCAGGACAGGACCAGGACAGGACCTGGTCGGACAGAACCAGGATAGGACCAGGACGGACAGGACCTGGTCGGACCGGACCAGGACTGAACCAGGACAGGGCCAGGATAGAACCGGGACAGAATCGGGACAGAACCAGGATGTAACCAGGACAGGACCTGTACCAGGTACTTGTAACTGTCCTCAATGTCTGCTATTGTTTCTTCTGGGAGTGAGACCCCCTCTGTGTGGACCACCTTCCCTCTGTGTGGACCACCTTCCCTCAGTGTGGACCACCTTCCCTCAGTGTGGACCACCTTCCCTCTGTGTGGACCACCCTTCCCTCAGTGTGGACCACCTTCCCTCTGTGTGGACCACCCTTCCCTCTGTGTGGACCACCCTTCCCTCTGTGTGGACCACCTTCCCTCTGTGTGGACCACCTTCCCTCTGTGTGGACCACCTTCCCTCTGTGTGGACCACCTTCCCTCTCTTAGTCACCATCACACACTTCTCTCGTCCCAATGACATTCCAATATCTGAGCTGTAGATCCTGGTGGTGTGGATCAGGAGGTGAATGTCCCGCTCGCTCTTAGCACACTGCTTTATGTCCATGTAGAGGAGGAGACGGATGGTGGCCCCGTTCCTGAGGTGGGTATCCAGAGCCAGTCTTGTCGGTTATTTGGCTGAGAGGGTTCAGACCTCTGCAGAACAGCAGTGAGGGGGTTCAGACCTCTGCAGAACAGCAGTGAGGGGGTTCAGACCTCTGCAGAACAGCAGTGAGGGGGTTCAGACCTCTGCAGAACAGCAGTGAGGGGGTTCAGACCTCTGCAGAACAGCAGTGGGGGGGTTTAGACCTCTGCAGAACAGCAGTGGGGGGGTTTGCAGAACAGCAGTGAGGGGGTTTAGACCTCTGCTGAACAGCAGTGAGGGGGTTTAGACCTCTGCTGAACAGCAGTGAGGGGGTTCAGACCTCTGCAGAACAGCAGTGGGGGGGTTTAGACCTCTGCAGAACAGCAGTGGGGGGGTTTAGACCTCTGCAGAACAGCAGTGAGGGGGTTCAGACCTCTGCAGAACAGCAGTGGGGGGGTTTAGACCTCTGCAGAACAGCAGTGGGGGGGTTTAGACCTCTGCAGAACAGCAGTGGGGGGGTTTGCAGAACAGCAGTGAGGGGGTTTAGACCTCTGCTGAACAGCAGTGAGGGGGTTTAGACCTCTGCTGAACAGCAGTGAGGGGGTTCAGACCTCTGCAGAACAGCAGTGAGGGGGTTCAGACCTCTGCAGAACAGCAGTGGGGGGGTTCAGACCTCTGCAGAACAGCAGTGGGGGGGTTTAGACCTCTGCAGAACAGCAGTGAGGGGGTTCAGACCTCTGCAGAACAGCAGTGAGGGGGTTCAGACCTCTGCAGAACAGCAGTGAGGAGGTTCAGACCTCTGCAGAGCAGCAGTGGGGGGGTTTAGACCTCTGCAGAACAGCAGTGAGGGGGGTTAGACCTCTGCAGAACAGCAGTGAGGGGGTTCAGACCTCTGCAGAACAGCAGTGGGGGGGTTTAGACCTCTGCAGAACAGCAGTGAGGGGGTTCAGACCTCTGCAGAACAGCAGTGAGGGGGTTCAGACCTCTGCAGAACAGCAGTGGGGGGGTTTAGACCTCTGCAGAACAGCAGTGAGGGGGTTTAGACCTCTGCAGAACAGCAGTGAGGGGGTTTAGACCTCTGCTGAACAGCAGTGAGGAGGTTCAGACCTCTGCAGAACAGCAGTGAGGGGGTTCAGACCTCTGCAGAACAGCAGTGAGGGGGTTTAGACCTCTGCAGAACAGCACTGACGGGGTTTAGACCTCTGCAGAGCAGCAGTGAGGGGGTTCAGACCTCTGCAGAACAGCAGTGAGGGGGTTCAGACCTCTGCAGAACAGCAGTGAGGGGGTTCAGACCTCTGCAGAACAGCAGTGAGGAGGTTCAGACCTCTGCAGAACAGCAGTGAGGGGGTTCAGACCTCTGCAGAACAGCAGTGAGGGGGTTCAGACCTCTGCAGAACAGCAGTGAGGAGGTTCAGACCTCTGCAGAACAGCAGTGAGGAGGTTCAGACCTCTGCAGAACAGCATTAAGTGGCTTGCCATTCAAAGCCATTGGCCTCAAGGGTGATTTTCCACTCAAGTTCCCTATGAAGGCTCTATAGTTATTTATAGTTATTACTTTTTTAAATTATAAAAAATAACTTGAGAAAAATACTCATGTTTGGCAATGTAAAGTAAATATCAAAATACAAAATGTTCACGGAACACAATGCAGGACAAGGGATAAACACAAACATTTTTAATCAAATGAAACTCATAACATCCAAACATGTTATTTACGTGACAGTTTGGAGACCGTAAATGTTCAAAGATACAATGAGTGACTAGAAACAAGGAGCTCTGAGTGGGTCGTGTTAAAACTATGTGGGTATGAGATTGTAGCAAAATAATACATAGATATATGTTGCCAGTTGACTCCATTCCAGAATGTACAAAGTATTTGGTCATATTTTTAAAAGGATTTATGTTTACAATTTCACCTTTGACTTAAAGCATTTTGACTCGTCCTTTATTGCACACTGTAAAAGCTTTCCACTCAGAGCACAGAAAAAACACAACCATAACGAGTCGTGTGTGTTTTATAAGTCGGATTAGTCAAAAAAATGCATATTATATATATGAACAGTTATTCAGATAAGTATAGCATAAAGAACATGCTAACAAGTTTACCAAAGCATCAGTTTTACCCCAAAATCACTAAATCTATGTTCAGGGCATTTGCATCTATTTCACGACTCTCACACATCAACACAAATGACATGACAGAGTTAAAACACTTCAGAATAAATGATTAGACACAGTTCCTCTTGAGCCAGTGTTTGTAGTTTACCACGTTTCTCTCCAGTTTCCTCTGGAAGGCCGACAATTCGCAGGTTACCACGGCGATTATGGTTCTTCAGGGCGTGGTTGCCGTGGCTTGGTTATATCCAATGCGTTAGTTTTGGACGTTAAATCATACATTTCCCCCAATTGCATCCATCATCTTTGTAATCACAAGTTTTCTCTTCATCGGATCTATCACGCGGAAGCAGCAGACGGGCTAGTTAGCTTAGCTGTGACATGGCTAGCCCGCGGCTCACTGTGGCGTTGTGCTTCTTGTTCAGTCTGAGACATATTCCTAAAATAATCATTATATGTCTGCTTCCACAAGGAAATATCGACCCTCTCCAGGTGAACTTGTAATAAAGACCGACACGCCCAACAATCGGCCGCAGAAAAGACCTGAACTTTATTAAAGCAGTTTAAAACTACCTGGCCAATAAATCTACTTTTTAAAAACAGTGGGTCAATAGGATGTTTATAATGGACATTACGAGCAATGTTAACGGCCTTTTTGTAGTATAATTAGAAAGAGTAAACTAGTCTGAAATACATTTCTTTTAGAATCTTTTAGCCCGAAGTCTGGTCCGGAAAAGACAGCGTGAAATGGGGGAGAGAGAAGGGAGGACATGCCGTAAATTGTCGGGATTCAAACTGACAACACTTTGGCCGGCTGCACGTGGAGCCTGGCATATGTGCACTGTGCCTTAACCACTCCACCACCATCCATGACATTCCTGACAGAAATTACATTTTCCCCATCACAGTACGACTTACTCTCTCGTAGACCCTGTGTGATAATAAATAGTCCCACATCAATTGAATTCACCCAGAGCCCGTCCCGACAGTCACTTGATCAATGTCCACCGTTTGGTCTCACTTCTGCATAATTCTTGACTAACTGGGAAATGCGCACGACTCGAATGTCCTTGGGAACCGCGTCATAGTCCGACCACAGATATTCTGGAGACAGTACTTTTGTTGGCTTGTTG
The DNA here is from genome assembly GCF_026437365.1 of Eucyclogobius newberryi. Classification (NCBI taxonomy): domain Eukaryota; kingdom Metazoa; phylum Chordata; class Actinopteri; order Gobiiformes; family Gobiidae; genus Eucyclogobius; species Eucyclogobius newberryi. Next base: position 33,949,468 of record NW_027315768.1, read on the forward strand.
TACAGAAAGTATCTGGCAAAGAAACACACAGTAAATATACAAGGCAAATCCTAAACAGAACCAAGTCACTTGAACGTAGGAGGATGGACTTTACTTGTTGAGGTGACTCTCCTCCTGCCACGCGGCTTCCACTCCGTTTTTAGTATCCTCCAGGGATTTCTCATGACAGTATCTACCACGAAAGAACATACCAATTATCAGTGCAATATGGGCAGCAGTAAAAGCATTGTTCTGGGAAAGCTTACTTCACCAGCTTGTACATGTCCTCCATGTATCCTCCCCACACCGCTGCGGTGTAGTAGTAGTCTCCTTCTCCAAAAGGGATGTAAGCCTGAGATGTTGGCCCACTCTCATATGGAAATTGATCACGGTTTGTTCCCTAATGAGAAGTTAATGTGTGTATGAAGACAGAAAGTACATCGACGACACAAAAAAATCCTACATATGAAAATTCTATCAATTATTAACCCTTGTAACTCAGGTTTTTTAAATGTCCCATAATCATACTTTTCCCCCCGTTTTGTAGTCTAACTTAAGGGAATATTCTAAGTGTTGTGTAACACCCATAACATGATAATGATAAAATATCACCCACATCTTGGACCCCGCACACAAAGCCCACTCTCGCAAAGAGCGATCTGCCTCCCCTGCCCACGGGGGTGTGTTACAGGTATCAATCAAAAAAACACTTTGGGCACATAATATGAAACACCAATAGCGCTTCAAGAAGGTTAAACGCTCTGCAAAGTTGATTTTGCATGATATGGGACCTTTAAAAGGAGTCGTTGAAGGCTTTGATTCTCTTAAGTCAGCTTCATGACCTTAACCCAGAACGTATAATGTTTTTGTGACACAAACAAAATAATAAACCTTGTAGTAGCCACGATGAAGCGTAGCCGTCAGTCGACTGAGAGACTCTGCTCCAAAACGGTTGTG